>NC_050445.1:45582092-45901259 GCF_903995425.1 Onychomys torridus
TATCCCTCCATATAAATAACTAGAATTAAAAATGTTGCTAATTCTCCTTGTTCCCCAAGAAATCTCCTAAGGTGTTTCTGTGTAGCCCTTGGCCATTATTAGACTTCTCAACACTTCTGTCCCTTACTGATAATCCTTATGCCAGTACAGTCAAATGGGGACTTCCCTGACCAATTGAAGTCAAACTCGATAAGGCAGTTTGACTTCTCTGATACTTATGGAATATCTCCATTATTTTAGTGTTTGGATGATTTCCCCTTTTTTTTTTCACCATTTTACGTCCAACCTAATTGATCTTTTATAGATAGCTTACAACAGTATCTGTCATCTATCATCATTTGGATGTGAATAAAACACACGCACACATATGTATGTATATATGTATATATATATGTATATTTTAGGTCATATATCCTATAGCCTGATATATATGTATATTATATAGAATATATGTTCTGAAGTCATGGTCTTTTTCTAGCCTCACCTGACCAAGATCTTGAGAAATGAACATGGAATACAAAACAATTCAAGCCTACTGACTCTTTGCCCCTATGGAAACTCTATCAGGGCGGTATCAGTGCCCAGCTATGTCAACCTGATGAATTTTTCACTTTTTAGATGAACCGAGGGAAAAGATAGAATCACACAGAACATTGAGAAACTTGAGTCAAGTTCTCTTGGCATAGTGAGGGTCTAACAAGGCTATATGTAAATGGTTCAGCATCAACTGTGTCATGGACAAGGGCATAGTTTCTTTTTACTCTGTAGCTGACTTCCTTAGTGCTGTTAGCTAGCCCTGGTTTCTTTTTTATTTATTTTATTTTTGAGATTACAATATAATTACATTTCTTCCTTCCCTTTCATCCCTCCAAACCTTCCCATATACCTCTCCTACCTCCCTTCACTCTCCTTCAAATTCATGGCCGCTTTTTTCACTAATTGTTATTGCTATATATACACACACACATATATCATAGGCATATTGCATATAATGTTACTTGTATGTATATTTTCAAGGCTGACCATTTGGCACCACACAACCAAGTGGTGTGTTCTTTCCTGGGGATGACCACCTCTCCCGCTCCCAGCTTTCCTCAGTTGCCGATAGTTATGTAGGCTTGGGGCCTCGTGGACTTTCCCCCAGCTGTATAAACTGACTACATGACCACTCTGTGGTATGGTTATGGGAAATGTTTTCATTGTAGAATTAGGGGAAAAGCAACAGAGACATCTGGAAGAGTTCAGAGCAGAGAGAGACAGTCGTAGTCTGAACATGTCCAGCAGACTGGGCCTGGCCAGGAGCAGAGGAGAGAGAGCAGGGAAAGTGAGAAAGGAAGACAGAGAGAGGACCAAAAGAGCTTGTGGCCAAAATAGTGGTGTTATAAGAATAGGTAGCTGTGGGGAGGGAAGCCCATGAGCTGGAGACATTCAGGGAAGAGAGGCGGTGAGTAGAGCCCAGAAGGCCAGGGTGCCAGCATGGACTCTGAAATATGTAATAGGTACTCGGGACACTGAGGAGCCTGGAGGCCAGTGTGTGCTTTGGTGTGCTAATAGGCACCACAGAGAGCCATATGTCCCTTTTGCCAATAATAAGGGGAAAGGCTCCTTTTAACACAGGGGATCTGGCTTCACAAATTCCTGAGAAATGCTGGCTTTTGTCTAACCACCAGAATTTGGGGAAATGGAGTTCCTTTTGCATCTGATATCATCCTCTTTGAATGTCCATTGGTGTCATCCTTGTTCAGCTCACATTTGGGCAGTCATGTTGGTGAGACTTTGTGGGTATAGTTCTGAGACTAATAGGAGAGACAAACTCTCACATCAAGCTCCCTGATCCTCTGGCTCTTGTGATTTCTGTTCCATTTTCTACAAGATTCCCTAAGCCTTAGGTGAAGGGATGTTTTGTAGATGTAGATGTAGATGTAGATGTAGATGTAGATGTAGCCAGTGGGACTGGGTTCAATAACTCTGCATTTTGATGGGTTGTGATTTTCTGTAGTGGTCTCTGTTGCAAAGAGAAGTTTCCTTGATGAGGGGTGAAGACTACATGTATCTGTTGGTACAAGTATTGAGAGCTGCTGATAGCAAAAGGCCATGGAAGTATACAGCAGGTGACCACTAGTGTTCAAAAGGTCAACCTGTCAGAACCAAGGGTTCTGGTAGAGGACTAAGCCATCACTCAAGGTATGTTGGAGTTATGGCCTGTTGAATGAATTGGCTGTTTCTTGTTGTAAACTGTTTGTGCAATAACAGCTATGATATAGTCCCATTACTGTGCATCTTCATGTACTATATATGTGTAATCTCATGATTACATCTCAGTCTTATGAGCACATATATCTGTGGGTGATCAGGAAGATGACTTTTCACTTAGCTATATAATTTTAATATATAGAAAATATACTAGGATATACTTCATAGCCAGTATGTCCCATGAGACTGTAGACACTTAAAGACTGCTTTGTTCCTTTCTCTCCTCAGTCCAACACAAACTCCACACACTTAGCTCATTTTTACCTCAGAGCAAGTTCTAAATAGACTAAAGGCCTTTGTATATAGATCATAACTTTAAAACTTTACAGTTGTGCAGAGTTGCAGGTGTCTACCAAAGTTACTAACACAAAACACCCAAAGAAAAGCCTGCCAATTCTTTGCTCGCTAAGTCTGCTGATAAAATCGGTGTCTGAGAGTTTGTGTCACTGGCACTGAGCCCCCTACCTCTGATCCTAAGACCTTGGAACCTTGCATTACTACAGCAATGGTTCTGCTCCTTATTGTCTATTCTAGGAATGTGCTATGACCTTGAGAGTTTTGAAACTTTTTCAGGATTGCAAGGAGTCACCAGTTAGAAATACTGAGGAGTCAGGCAAAAGAGAAGTGAAGAATGAGAGCTGTAAGAAGCTGTAGATTTAGGGAGAAAGAACTGACTTAGAACAATAAAATGAATGACCTGAAAGAGCTTGCTGTGCATAGATTCTTTTGATATTTCTAAGATTAAATTCCCAGCTAGTTGTAGATTCTTGCCCAGAACCTGGGAAAGAGTTATTGAGGGCTGGACCCCAGTAACTCTTGTTATACAAGGACAAATATTTATAGATTGTTGTTAGGGATTGTGCTGGTTTAGTAACTTAGTGGTTGTAAATACTCCTCCCAATAACCACAATTTCAGTAGCACCGAGTAGTGGGCTAGGTTTCCAGAACAAGGCATGGTCTCCCTCTTGTTAAGCAGGTCTTAAGTCCAATTAGAAGGCTATTGGTTACCACCAACTTATGTGTGTCATTATTGTAGTCTTGGGGTTATCATACCATGTTTGTTATTGATGTGATTCATAGGCATCATATCTGGGTACAGATGTTGGTTGCTTCCCTCCTTTGGAAGCCTGTGTGGTACCTTCTGGTACCATGAAAGCTCGGCCTCAGGGAGAGCGCATCCAGGTCAGTTCCAGTGCAGAGGTCTTTAGATCTTGTTTCTGCAGTGTATAGTGTCTTCAGCTGTAGGGACTTACTGTCCACCTCTGGGTGGCAACAAGGGCAACAGCAACTAGAAAGGGTCATATAGAGTTAGGTCACTCTGTTCCCTCTCATTGGAGGCTCCTAGCTCCAAGTCTTCAGGTGTGAGTACATACATAGTCTGTAGTAACTACAGAAGTGAAGGGAGTAAGATGGGACTGTTGCCAGTACAGTGGGAATGGAAACAGTGGAGTGGGGAATGTCAGGGTACAGTTGATCTGGTCAGGGAAGTGAGAAAGGGGGGACTCTTTAGGAGGGCGTGGGAGGTAAACACTGACGGAGGCTAAAGAGGAATACATGCCGTCTGATAGGAGAAGAGAGAAAAGAGGAGGCTCCCCAGGAAAGGTGGGGGGAGGCAATACAGGAAGAGGGAAATGGCTAAAATAACAATATGAATGTCTGAAAATGCCACAAGGAATCATCTTATTAACCACTTGCCTTTAAAAAACTATAGTGCATACCTTTGAAAAACTATAGTTCATATAGTTTTAATCAATTTTTTTCTCATCTGGACTGATGGTGCTCCCTCTAAGAGCCAAAGACCACTGAACAACCCCCCCTCCCGCAATAACAGACATGAGAAGCCCCCTTTTGAGTTGTTGGCCAAGACTGTCCAGGAGATTTTCAAAACATACAGCCTATTAATGTTGCCATGGTGTCTTATGTAAGATCGGGGGAGTTTTCATATTATTTAAAAAGGCTTCTTTTGAAGCCTTAATGAGTTTAACATGTTCAAAAACACCCCTTAATAAAAATATATCCTATGTATTTACTTGGTTTTAATTTCAAAATGTACTTTCTGTGAATTTTGACTATTTTTTTCATTCTTTTATTATTATATTTGTGTTTTAATTTTACACATCAACCATGGGTTCCCCTGTCCTCCCCCCTCCTGCCCCCACCTTCCCCCCAGCCCCTCCCCTCCATTCCCATCTCCTCCAGGGCCAAGACACCCCTGGGGATTCATTTAAACTTGGTGGATTCAGTACAGGCAGGTCCAGTCCCCTCCTCCCAGGCTGAGCATGTGTCCCTGTGTAAGCCCAAGGTTCCAAACAGCCAGCTCATGCACTAAGGACAGGTCCGGGTCCCGCAGCCTGGATGCCTCCCAAACAGTTCAAGCTATTCAATTGGAATGTTGACTGTTTTATAAAGGCATCTTTCCTTTTACTCTAAAGATTAACCAAATCTAGTAGTCTTCTTTTTGTTGTGTTTCACGTTAGTGAAAAGGTTCGGAAACTCCAGCTTTAGAATCCAGCTAAGGGTATGCTGCTGTGCTGGACCCGTGTTCCACACCAGCTCAGGGGTGGCACCTGGGAGTGCATGCTGGTGGAAATTTCCAGTTACCTCGAATGCTGTTAGTGTGAGCACTACTCAGTTGACTGCTTTTACAAGTGAGTCTCTCCACAAAAGTACACTGCTCTTGTCGTTCCATGAGGGGCCTTTTATTTGGTTGGTTTTTTTTTTTTTTTTCCAAAATGGTGAGTTATTCTTTGGTGTATGAAATTCTGATGTGGCCAGAGGGATTAAAACAGAATAAAAGACTATTTCCTTCCTTGCGCTCCAAGGTTAGTTATCCCAGGGGACAATTAATTTCACAATGTCTTGTAACTGTGGGGAGTCACCTGTTCTCATGTCCAAGGAGGCCACAGAGACTCCATTGGGTAGAATGTCTAGTGCAAGTCTACACAGGTGAAGGTCTACAGAGAGAAAAAAATTTCCTCCATGCTTCCAAATATAATAATGGTCTAACCCAGTGCTTCTCAACCTTCTTAATGCTGGGACCTTTCAGTGCAGTTCCTCATGTTGTGGTGACCCCTCAACCATAAATTACTTCGTTGCTCCTCCATAACTGTAATTTTGATACTATTATGAATCATAATGTAAAAATCTGATATATGACCCAAGAGGTTGCAACCCACAGGTTGAAAACCACTGGCTCTATCTTGTTTTTCATTATAAGCATGTGTTGTACTCCCTTGCCACATGTTTAGAAAATACAATTTTGTCACGAATATGTGTTTAATCTTGTAGCCACTCTATAAGCTAGCGACAGTTAGGGTTTTTAACTGCTGTAATGTTTATTGCGCTAGTCTTCAGCTAAGCACTTTCTATGCCTACTGCTATTGTATAGAGAATGGTTAGTCACTTAAAGCCAGACAGCAAGGAGATAGCAGAGTCTGTGCTCTTTTTATTATTAATTAGTTTATTTATTTGCATCACGACTGCAGCCTCCACTTCTTCCTCTCTTCCCTCTCCCTCCTCCATCTGCCCTCTGCACCCCAATCCACCCCTTCTCCTCATTTGCTCAGAAAAGGGCAGGCCTCCCCCACACACCAGCAAGGCATGGCAGATAAAGCTGCCAAAAGACCAAGTACCTCCCCCTGTATTCATGCTGGACAAGGCAATCCAGCATGAGGAATAGGTTGCCAAGAGCCAGCCAAAGCACCAGGGACAGTCCTGCTCCCATTGCTGAGAGTCCCACAAATAGACTAAGCTACATAACTGTCACATATGTGAAGAGGGCAATCCCATGCAGGCTCTCTGGTTGTTGATTCAGACTTTGTGAGTTCACATGAGTGAGGCTAGCCGTTTCTGTGGATTTTCCTCTGATGTCCCTGATCCTCCAGGCTCCATCAATCTCTCCTCCCTCTCCTCAGCAGGACTCCCTGAGCTCAACCTAGTGTTTGGCTGAATGTGTCTCTGAATCTGCCTCCATCAGTCACTGGATGAAGGCTTTCCACTGACAAACTGGGATAGTCAGTAATCACAGGGGACGGCCAGTTCAGGCTATGCATCCACTGCTGCACAGAGTCTTAGCTGCGGCCATCATTGTAGACTTGTAGGAGTTTCCCTTGCATCAGGCTTCTACCCGACTCCAAAAATAAAGCCCCACTTTCCAGTCATTTTTCTCAGTACTCTCCCCTCCACCTACCCTGTAATCTGGTCCCTCAAGTTCCCATGCCCACTCACCCTGAATCCAACTACGTGATCTCCTCTATTTCCCCTTCCTTAGGAGATTGATAGTCCCCTCCTTGGGCCCTCCTTGTTACATAGCCTCTCTGGGTCTGTGCATGGTTGTCCTTTACTTTACAGCTAATATCTACCTATGAGTGAGTACATACCATGTTCATCTTTCTGGGTCTGGATTACCTCACACAGGATGATTTTTTTCTAGTTTTAAACATTTGCCTTCAAATTTCCTGATGTCATTGTTTTAACTGCTGAGTAGTACTCCATTGTACAAATGTACCACATTTTCTTTATCCATTCCTCAGTTGAGGGACATCTAGTTTGTTTCCAGGTTCTGGCTATTACAAACCAAGCTGCTATGAACATAGTTGAGCAACTGTCCTTATGGAATGACTGGGCATTCTTTGAGTAATATTCCCAAGAGTGGTATACCTGGGTCTTGAGGTAGATCAATTACCAATTTCATGTGAAGCTGTCATATTGTTTTTCAAAATGGCTGTATAAGTTTGCACTCTCACTAGCAATGGAGGAGTGGTCCCCTTGTTCCACATTGTCTCCAGCATGAGCTGTCACTTGTGTTTTGATCTTATTCTGACAAGTGTAAGATGGAATCTCAGAGTCTTTCTGATTTGATTTCCCAGATGGCAAAGGATGATGAACATTTCCTTAAATGTTTCTCTGCCATTTGATATTCTTCTGTTGAGAATTCTGCTTAGGCCAGTATTCCATTTTTAATTGGATTATTTGAGGGGTTTTTTATGTCTAGTTTCTTGTGTTCTTTATATATTTTGGGTTGGTAAAGACATTTTCCCATTCTATAGGCTGCTGTTTTGTCCTATTTGGCTTTACAGAAGGGTTTCAGTTTCATGAGGTCCCATTTATTAATTTTCAATCTTAGTGTCTATGCTATTGGTGAAAGTTGTCTCCTTTACCAATATATTCAAGGTTATCACCTGATTTCTCTTCTATCAGGTTCAGTGAAACTGGATTTATGTTGAGGTCTTTGATCCACTTGGACTTGAGGTTTTTGCAATGTGATAGATATGGATCTACTTGTATTCTTCTACATGCCTAAATCTAATTATGCCAGCACCATTTGTTGAAGATGCTTTTTTCCCCATTGTATAGATTTTTTTTTTTGGTCAAAATCAAGTGTCCAAAGGAGTGTGGATTTATGCTTGGATCTTTTATTTGATTTTGTTTATCAGTGTGTCTGTTTTTATGCCAATATCATGCTGTTTTCATTACATGCTGTTCTGTAGTAGGTCTTGAAATCAGGGATGGTGATACCTCAGGCAGTTCTTCTATTGTACAGGATTATTTTAGCTATCCTGGATTTTTGTTTTTTCATATGAAGTTTAGTATTGTTTTTCAAGATCTATAAAGAATTGTGTTGGTATTTTGATAGGAATTGCATTGAATCTATAGATTACTTTTGGTAAAATGGCCATTTTTACTGTTAATCATACTGATCCATGTGTATGGGAGATCTTTCTATCTTCTGACATCTTCCTCAGTTTCTTTCTTCAAGGACTTGAAGTTCTTGTTGTACAGGTCCTTTACTTGCTTGGTTAGAGTTACCCCCAGGTATTTTATATTGTTTGTGGCTATTGTGAAGGGTGTTGTTTCTCTGATTTCTTTCTCAGCCCTTTTATCATTTGTATATTAGAGGGCTACTGCTTTTTTTTTTCTTTTTTCTTTTTTTTTTTAGTTAATCTTGTATCCAGCAACTTGAGTAAGGGTGTTTATCAGCTATAGGAGTTTCTTGATAGAGTTTTTGGGTTGCTTTTGTATACTATCAAGTCATTTGCAAAAAGCGATACTTTGCTTCTTTTTCAATTCGTATCTCTTTGATCTCCTTTTGTTTTATTGCTCTAGCTACAACTTTATTGAATAGATATGGAGAGAGTGGATAGCCTTGTCTTGTTCCTGATGTTAGTAGAATTGATTGGGTATCTCCCTATTTAATTAGATGTTGGCTGTTGGCTTGCTGTTTATTGCTTTTATTATATTTAACTATGTTCTTTGGACCCCTGATCTCTCCAAGACCTTTATCATGAAGAGATGTTGGATTTTGTCAAAGGCTTTTTCAACATCTAATGAGATGATCATGTGTTTTTTGTTTTTTTTTTTTCTTTCAGTTTGTTTATGTGGTGGATTACATAGAAAAATTTTCATATGTTGAACCATCCCTGCATCTGTGGGATGAAGCCAACTTGATCATAGTGGATGATCTTTTTGATGTGTTCTTGGAGTGATTTGCAAGCATTTTATTGACTATTTTTGCATCAGTGTTCATGAGGGAGATTAGTTTGTAATTCTCTTTCTTTGTTGCATCTTTGTGTGCTTTGGGTATCAGGGTAACTGTGGCCTCATAAAATGAGTTTCGCAATGTCCTTTCTGTTTCTATTTTGTAGAATAATTTGAGGAGTATTTTGGACTAATTTGAGGAATAATTTGAGGTACTAGCTCTTCTTTGTAAGTACAGTAGAATTCTAAGCTGAAATCATCTGGCCCTGTGCCATTTTTGGTTGTGAGACTTTTAATGACTGCTTCTGTTTCCTTAGGGGATATAGGTCTGTTTTAATTGTTTATCTGATCTTGGTTTAACTTCGTTATGTGGTATCTATCAAGAAATTAGTCCATTCCTTTTAGATTTTCCAATTTCTTTGAGTACAGGTTTTGAAGTATGACCTAATGATTGTCTGGATTTCCTTAGTGTCTGTCGTTATGTCCCCCTTTTCAGTTTCTGATTTTGTTAATTTGGGTATTCTCTCTGTTAGTTTGTTTGGATTAGGGTTTGTCTATCTTGTTGATTTTCTCAAAGAGCCAATTCTTTGTATGGTTATCCTTTGCTTCTATTTTATTCATTTTATCCTGCAGTTTGATTATTTTCTGCTGTCTGCTCCTCTTGGGTGTGTCTGCTCCTTTTTGTTCTAGAACTTTTTGGTGTTCTGTTAAGTCACTAATGAAATGTCTCCAAATTCCTTATGAAGATACTTAGTGCTGTGAACTTTCCTCTTAGCACTGCTTTCATTGTATCCCATAAGTTTGGGTATATTGTGCATTCATTTTCATTGAATTCTATGAAGTCTTTAATTTCTTTATTTCTTTCTTGAACCAGTGGTAATTCAGCTGAGAGTTGTATGGTTTCCATGAGTTTGTAGTCTTTCTGTAGTTTGTATTGTTCTTGAACTACAACTTTAATCCTTGGTGATCTGATAAGACACGGTGTTATTCCACTTTTTTTCTTAATCTGTTGAGATTTGCTTTGTGACTGAGTATGTGGTCAGTTTTGGAGAAGGTTCCATGAGGTGCTGAGAAGAAGGTATATTCTTTTGTGTTTGGGTACAATGTTCTATAGATGTCTGTTAGGTCCATTTGAGTCATAACATCTGTTAGCTCCCTTATTTCTCTGTTAAGTTTCTGTCTGGCAGACCTGTCCATTGGTGAGAGTGGGGTATTGAAGTGTCCCACTCTTAGTGTGTGGGGTTTGATGTGTGATTTAAGCTTTACTAATATTTCCTTTACAAATGTGGGTACCCTTGTATTAGGGGCCTACATGTTCAGAATTGAGACATCATCTTGGTGGATTTTTCCTTTGATGAATATGAAAAGTTCTTCATCTCTTTTAATTTTGGCTTGAAGTCTATTTTGTAAGATATTAGGACAGCTACACTAGCTCTTGCTTCTTAGGTATGTTTGATTAGAAAGTCTTTTTCCAACCCTTTACTCTGAGGTAATGTCTATCTTTGATGTTGAGGTGTGTTTCTTGTATGCAGCAGAAGGATGGATCCTGTTATTTCCGTTCTGTTAGCCTGTTTCTTTTTATTGGCTAATTGAGTTCATTAATATTGAGAGATAATAATGACTGGTGATTGTTAATTCCTGTTATCTTTGTTGTTGTTGTTGTTGTTGTTGTTGTTGGTGATAGTGGTGGTGGTGGTGGTGGTGGTGTGTGTGTGTGTGTGTGTGTGTGTGTGTGTTTCCCTCTTGTGTGGGATTATCCATTGTCTGTGTTTTTGTGGATGCAGCTAACTTCTTTGAGTTGGAGTTTTCCTTCTAGTACCTTCCATAGAGCTGGGTTTGTGGATAGATATTGATTACATTTGACATTGTCATGAAATACCTTGTTTTCCACATCTAATTGAAGGTTTTGCTGGATATAGTAGTCTGGGCTGGCATCCATGGTATCTTAGAGTCTACAAGAGGTCTGTCCAGGACCAGAATTCTGTCTTCTAGAGTCTCCATTGAGAAGTAAGGTGTAATTTTGATAGGTCTGCCTTTATATGTTAGTTGGCCTTTTTCCTTTGCAGATTTTAATATTCTTTCTTTCTTTGGTATGTTTAGTATTTTGATTATTATGTTGAGAGGGAGCTTTTTTTTTCTGGTCCAGTCGTTTTGGTGTTTTGTAAGTTTCTTGTAACTTTGTAGGTATGTCTTTCTTCAAGTTGGGAAAATTTTCTTCTATGATTTTGTTGAATGTATTTTCTGGGACTTTGAGCTGGGATTTTTCTTCTTCTTCTGTTCCTATTTTTCTCATGTTTAGTCTTTTCATAGTATCCCAGATTTCCTGGATGTTTTGCATTAGAAACTTTTTTAGATTTAACATTTTCTTTTTTATGGTAGACATTAATTTTTTTAATTAAAATTTGATCAGGAACAAGTTGATATTCTCACCATAAAAATAATTACCTGTATCAACAATGAATCTAAGCTTCCTGAAAAGCTGCATTGACTAATACAGGGGTGACAAGTTGACAGCCAGTCTTCCAAGCTCTGGCTTAATCTAAAGTGATGAAGAAACTCCTTCCCCTTGCTTATGTTGACCACAGAAGACTCATTTTACTAAAATGTAGACAGACAGGTGGATACATGGTGTCAAAGAACACATTTTTAAACATTTTCACTTTTATTAAAGTTTTGACAATGAAAAGTTCATAAAGTATTATTAAATTATATCTGCTGTACCATAACTATCTGTCCTCATGTAGGGAACACATGCTGCAGTAATCATTTTAATATTTACAAAATCATTTTAATATTTACAAAATCATTTCAATATTTACAAAATCATTTTAATATGTACAAAATCATTTTAATATGTACAAAAGCAGGATAACCTGGATAAATAGCAAGCTAATAACCTAAAGAAACATAATAGTGTGAAAGATTTCAGAAACGCCTCCTGAAGTAACCCAAATGCACTATCCAGTTCAGTGTCTTTAGCACTGCTACCATCATTATCTTCCGAGAGCTCCCTCCTCTGCTGAGCCTCGGCTTCAGATGTTGTTTGGTTCTCCCCTTCGACACTGCCAGGGTCCCCCTCCTCCATGATCTTGTCCAAATCGGAATTATCAATGGTTCCACTGCAGTTAGAGGCAGGAGGAGACTTCTCTGTTATCTCTGTTTCCTATTGCTGTGTTCGTCAGTGCTTTTCTTTGGAGACTTCTGCACTTGGTTGGTGATGGTTGGAAGTTCCTTCACAGATAAAGCCAGGGCAACTGGAAAACCTCGTCATCTAAAAGCCATCCCTTTTTAGGGGCTTTCGCTAGTAGGATGTCTTCTTTTTGGAGCTTCTTCAAGTTAGGTTTTGGTTTGCCCTGCTTTAACTCCTTTGGCCCAGTTTTGGGCTTTTTGTTTCTAGACATGGTTGCAGAAATAAAATCATCATCTGAGTCACTGCCAGAGTCCTCAAACTGTGAATAATTGACTGGTTTTTTATTTCTGTTAGGGCGCACCATGGTTGCCCTTCCTCAGTTTAGAGCTGGAGAGCAGGCGTGGAGGTTTCAAATCCTGCCCCAAACCAGACATCATGCTCCATGCCCTTGATTTAACATTTTCTTAGATGGATGAATCTATTTCTTCTGTCCTATTTTCAATGCCTCAGATTCTGTCTTCCATCTCCTGTATTCTGTTGGTGATGCTTGCATCTGTAGTTCCTGTTTGCTTACCTAGATGTTCTATTTCCAGAATTCCCTCTCTCTCTCTCTCTCTCTCTCTCTCTCTCTCTCTCTCTCTCTCTCTCTGTGTGTGTGTGTGTGTGTGTTTAATTGATTCTATTTCCATTTGCAGGCCTTGAAAATGTTTGTTTCTGTCAACTGTTTGTTTTTTTTCTTGACATTCTTTAAGAGATTTATTGATTTCTTCCAAATTTTTGATTGTCTTTTGCTCCATTTCTTTAAAGGATTTTTCCATTTCCTCTTTAAGGACCTCTATCATTTTCATAAAGTTATATTTAAGGCTGTTTTCTTGTGCTTTAGCTGCATTGGAATGTTCAGGTCTTCCTGTCATAGCATACCTGGTTTCTGGTGGTGACACATTGCCTTTTCTGTTACTGATTGTGTTCTTAAACTGGTGTTTAGGATTTGGGGTGTTTATCAGTCTAGGTGCTGATTCCTGTGTTTGTCTTTGTTGGATGGGTGTTTTGTTCCTTGGTTTCTGTTTCCTCTCTGGTCTTCTGGACTAAGTGGCCAAGTGTTATGGTGAATGATGAGTCTTCAGGTCCAGTAGGGTGTCTCTGCTGGGGTTTGGGGGGCCTTGGGTCTCTTCATCTGGTTTGGTCTTTGGTAAAGCCAAAGTCTTCTTGAGTCCCTAGATCCAGCCTGGCCCCAAGTAGAGCTTCTGGGGCTGTTCTTTTGAATGGGGTGGACTCTATGTGGGCCTATGGCATCAGTTCTTCTATTAGGTGTGGACTGTGTCTGGGCATATGGAGTCTGCTGGAGTTCTGGGGAAGGGCTGCTTGTCAACTGGTGAGAGCAGTTATGGCTGGTGTGGTCTGCACCTCAGTGACAGGAGTCCACCAAGGTTGGAGGCAGCAGCGGCTGCAGAACCAGGGATGAGCTGGGATGGCATTGGCCTGGGGAACAGATTCCAGGGAGGGGGACAGTTCTGCTGCTAGTCAGGTCACATAGCCATTCTGGTTTGTGTGGCCTGGGTCTGCTTGTGGAAAGTCTTTTAGGATAGTGGAGAGGGCCCAGCCTGGGGATGGGGATGATCTGGGAATGCCTGGGTGTGGGAAATGGTCACAGGAGGCAGAATCCAGGTGGGGGTGTAGTACTACTGGTAGGTGGGTCATTCACCAATTCTGACAGGTGTGTTCCGTGTCTCAGTGGTAGAAGTCCCTTGGGATTGGGGGTGGGGGCCAAGCAGCAGAAGGGCCAGGGACAAGCTGGGATGGCATTGGCCTGAGGAAGGGTTGGGATGGACATATTGGGGAGGAGGTAAGCACATACAAATGGCCTCTTATAGGAATGTATTGCTAGATTTCAAAGCCAAAGTGCCACATATATAAATAATGGCACATTATTTATAGTTTTTACATTGTTGTGCATAGTAATGTCTCAGAAAGAATTAAAGCCAGATGGCTAGTATTGTTTTGTTGTAGAATCTGAATGGAAACAATTGTTGTTGTCCTTCTTCATGTTCTGATGAACCCGTCAGTGACACTTGGTTTCCTGTTGATTTGAACACAGGTGATAGTGATACAGACTCGCTACAGGCAATGGCATGCTAAGCGGTATGTAGACAGTTTAAGAGAACAAAAGAGAAAGAGGCTGGATTGGGAAGAAGAGCAAGAGCTCAAGAAGATCAGAGAAAAAGAAGAGTGGATGCAGATGGACTATTACCGGAGGCACAACCCTAAGACAAGCGAAGACTTTGAGCTCCTTTACAATGCTCTAGAACGTAAGTGATGCAAGAGCTTTGCAGGATAGACAGGCTTGATGAGGACAACAGAGAGACACCATTGATGTAGGGGTTGTCTCAGGAATCTAGGTTAGGAAACACACTCACGTATTTTAGTATATTGTTGTAGCAATACTTCAGCCACATAAGTTAAAATGCTTGCTCATTGGATTGTGGGATGCTTTGAGCAGCTTGTGAATTCAGTGTGAGCTGTTAAATTCTTAAATATCACATCCTGTATGATTATGCTCTTTAGCAATTCCCCTTTAGCCCCCAACAACAACAATTTTACCTTATATCCTTTATAGGATGTGTGTTACACATTACTTCCAGTGTTAGGGTCAGTGTTGCCTACGCCAAGGCTTCTGTGACAGACAGCATGATGGAAGATAGGAAATAAAGGAGCTTCAAGGAGGGGACTGTTGTATCTACTGCCCTGAGAAAAGAGTTCATGGATATTTCAAGTAATGATGTACATAAAAATTGCAAACAAGGAAGACAAACCCAATAGACAAGTCTGATTACTCCAAGCCCTCCTTAGAATATGGATACTCAAACCAATGTTCTTCAGCTATTGATATTCATGGAAATCATGAATTCAGATGAGTGAAAATCAGCTGTGTAACACTGCTATTGTTATATGATGGTCCTCACTGCACCCCACATTTTTTCACTGTCATCGGCACCTTGTGTTCATCATTTATTCTTACCAATGGAGTGCAAACTCCATGAAGGAATGATTTATTTATAATTGGGCAATGCCTATTTTTCTGTGCTTAGCTTATATGCCTAACAACAACCACTAAAATGAATTGATGAAGGAGGGAAGGAAGAAGCCCAGGAACCGATGACTATAATGGTTCGAAGACAGGAGCCTTTTCTTATACTGCATATCTGAGAGTGGAGAGATTGGGTTCTTGTGAGGACACAGATTTTTTAAAATTAAAAGTAACGCCAATTTTATTGTAGCTGAACAGTGTTCTTTAAGCTAAGAGAATGAGTCTTTGACTTCTCCAGTCATTTATAACATTAAGCATTGTTATCTGTTTTGGTGGTTACTCCATGTAATATAAAGATCAGTTCTTAAATTGGTGGTTCAATAGAGAACACTGTTAGCCATGTTTCCTGAAAAAATCCTATAATCATAAAACTAACATTCTGTTATAGCAGGAATCTATGAGAATAATATTTCAAGTCATATATGAAGTAGCCAATGGTGTCCCTGTTAATTTCATCATGATGATGGGCAATTGTGAAAAACATCAGAAAACATCAAATTCTGCCTTCTCTACTTGACAGTATTAGGTAGTACCAATTGCCCTCTTCTTGTAAACTTCAGTTTCCTCAACTCTGAAAAGGATCCATAGTTTCTGTTACATCTTATTCAGAAAGCTCAATCAGGTGAAAACCACAAAATATAACATTTATGGAAATAAATATGTGAGATCCTGCCCTGTAGTGACTAATCTTAACAGTATTTCTGTGTTAAAGTAGGATATGTGTTTTATATATGACTGTACAGGAATTGTATGGCAAAAATGAAAACAAATAGACATTTCTTACACAGGAAATATATTTGTTTTTCCATCTTAAAATTATGAATTAAAAGATTTACAATACTTTAAAAATTCTTTATTTTGGGGGAGGTACTCATCTGTTTACAGATCAGTGTTTTATGCCACTTCTATTTAATTCAAAATTTTCATTCCTTCTTCCCAAGTGAGCCTTGTAGTTACTGCCCTCTTGTGGCTCACAGTGACACTGGTGAGGCTTGAAGTACATTTCATAAGCCCAAGTTGTTTTTTTTTTTTTTTAAAGACATTCTTTCCTTAGTGATAAAAACAGAATGATACTTATTTAAGAAGACAAACATTACCACCCAAGATACATCAGGCAAGACTGTCTCCAGCTGATACTTGATGTTCTTTTTATTGCAGTGTGATAGGGTCCATTTTCACTAACCAGAATTTCCCTGAATTCCATTAACTGAAGAATGTTGGTTTGAGTACCCGTATTCTAAGGAGTAATTGGGCTTGTCTTTCTTATTTTCAATTTTTATGTAAGTAGAATTATTCAGAATGAATTTTTTATGTCTGTCTTTTAAACTTCAGTATTATACTGTGAGTTCTGTCTGTGTTATCACACACATTTCAACTTGTTTGGTCTCATGTCTATAGACTATGCTACTGCAGAAAAGGACCACAGTTATTTTATCCATTTTACTGTGGATTTGTACCCAGGCTGTCTCTTTGAGGGAGAACGGAAGCGTGCCTTTCTCTAGGGTGTAAGCCTTGGGAGTGCAGATCCCGGTTCGGCGGGTATGCGTTTTTCAGTGTCAGTGGCTCGATAGCCAGCCTTTCAGAGCGAAAGCCAGTTTGTTCCTTTTGAGGAAAGTGTAAGCTTTACTTACTTCATCATCCTATCTAATCTCAGGCACTCCCATCTTCATTTTGCTCTTTCTGGAGATGTACAACCCCATCAGCCCAATTCAGTTTTGACTGAGAACCCAAGAGGTTAGATATCAGGATATCAGAGTCAGTATAAGACATTCTGTCCCCCACATAAAGGCTTTATAAGAAGAAGTAAATTGAGAACTTGCTTTGGCACTCAGTAAGATCAAAGAAATAAAAAAAGAAGGAAAGTTATGAAGTAGCTAGTAAAAGTTGTTGTTGTTTTTAAAGTGAGCCATCACTTTGGAGTAGTTTCCAAGACGATTGTAAGAGGTATTTCAAGGAGTCCTTGGTGGTCTTGGAAATAAGTTCCTTTAGTATGAGGAACATAGAGAACTGGTAGTCACCCTTGTCCTGGTATGTCAGTGTCTGATTACAACCCAGGGTGCTGGAGATCTGGAAGACAACATGGAGGTGTATACCACTCCCAGGATATTTTGAGCAGAAACACACAGTTGTCTATCAAACCGAGTCTACACCGGAGAGAATGAATAAACAAGGCAGGTCCTCCATTGTCTTGTTTAGCCAGTCAACCGGAGAAATGTTGGGATTTTGTCAGTAAGAGGCTCAAAGTGAACAGCTGGCACCCTGATAAGCAGCTACCCAGAGTTTAGACATCTCTCTCAGGGCCAGAAGATTTGGAGAATGGGAGGTCAGCTCAAGTGCCCAGGATGGTAAGCATGAATCACCTGTCAGGCCAGAAGAGAGGCTCTACTCTCTTAAGTAAGAACTTACCTTCTCGTCCTTGGTGTTTTCTGTAGTGAATGTTTTCACCTTTGATAAAGTTCAATTTATCAATTTATTTTTATATAGGTCATGTACTTAGTGTTACATCTAAAAATTCTTCAAACATAGGCTCACATAGATTTTTTTCTTATTTTCTTCTGAAATTTTGCGGTTTTATATTTTACATTTAGATATATAATTCAATTTGAAGAAAATTATATGAGATATGAAATGTAAGTCGAAGTTAATTTTTAAATGCTTCTGTTTTGAGCATCCAATTGTTCTGTCTCTGTTTGTTGAAGACACAGCCTCATCTCCACTGAATTGTCCTCATATCTTTATCAATTCCTTATTCTTTGGCTCCTATAACAAGGCACTTAGGTTGTGTAGCTTATAAACAATGCACATTCAAGGGTACAATGCTTGCTTAGGCCTGTTTTGTAAGGGCTTAATCTAATCAGTGAGAATTTCACTGCCAAGACCTAGTCATTTCCAGGAAACACAAGCTAAGATCATTGCTTTAAGTATAAAAGGTCACATGTGAATTTTGGGGCACACACGCATTCAGGCCACAGCAATAATCAGTCACGTGACTGTACATGTATAGATTAATTTCATGGCTGATTACTCTTCTCTCTCTCTGTCTCTGTCTGTCTCTCTTCCACTAGCACTGCGATGTGTTGGTTCTGTGTCTTTATAGTTGGTCTTGAAACTGAGTAATACATGTCTTCCCATTGTTCTTCTGTCTGTCTGGCTCCTGTCTTTACATTCAGGTTTTACAATTAACATTATTCCATTCAAAAAAACTTTTGCTAGATGCTAGAGAGTGGTTAAGGGCATTGGCCTTTCTTGCAGAGGACCTGGGTTTGATTCCCAGCACCCACGTGGCAGTTTCCAACTGCCTAAATACTGTACCTTCTTCTGCTCTCCCAGGGCTCCAGGCACACAGGTGCTGCAGAAATAGAAGCAGGCAAAACACCCATACACAAAATGCTTAGACCAGGTGATGGTTTCACACGCCTTTAATCCCAGCACCCAGCACCCAGGAGGCAGAGGCAGGCACGTTTCTGTGAGTTCAAGGCCAGTCTGGTTTACAGAGCGAGTTTCAGGACAGCGAGGGATACACAGTGAAACCCTGTCTTGAAGCAATAGTATCAACAACAAAAACCTTTGCTGGGAGTTTAAATGGAATTGTGTTTAATCACTAGATAAATTGGGATAACTGACGTCTTAATAATATTAAACCTACGGACATTATATATCTTTCAGTATTTTAACAATATTGAGCCTATGGGCATATGTATATCTTTCCATTTGTTTCAATCTTTTTGATTCTTTTATCAGTGTTTTGTCTTTTGACATATAAATCCTTCACATGTTTTATTAATTTTTCTCTCTACCCAATTGTTTTGGTATTACTTAAATAATTTCCAGGAGTAAGGATACAGTTTAGTGGTAGAGTGCTTGCCTGGGTTAAGTTTCCAGCACCAGAAAAGGAAATTTTAAATAAAACCCCAAGTGCTTATTTCTAGTATATAGGAACACAATTGACCTATATACATCAATTTTCTATCGTCAGACCTCACTAAGCTCCCTTGTTAACTTTGGATTCTTTCTTAGATTTTATATAGACAGTTAGGAACTGTGCTAACTGTGAAATAAAGACAATTATTTCCATTATGAAGTATGACTTTAAAATTTTCCTGTTGAACTAGCTAGGACTTTTGATATGAATAAGAATAACAAGAGAACATTTTATTTTCTAATCCTATAAAGTTGGTTTACCTGTTGTATGTGTGGAAATAAATTTGTTTTAACATATTTACTTTTAGCTATTTTTGATTTTACTTAATAACTTTTTCTCCATTGAATTGCTTTTTCATCTTTATCAGAATCAGTTAACTGTCTACTTGTGGCTCTGTCTAGAACTATCTAGAACCTTCATCCTGTTCCATTGAATTATTTGTTAAGCTTTATACCAACACCACACATTCTTGATTACTGAAGTTTCACAAATCTTGAAACAAGGGACTATTAGTCCTCTGAGTGTTTTGTTTGGTTCAATTTATTTTTTTCAAAGTAGGTTTGTGTAGCCAGAGTTTTTCTGGTTCTGCCTGGCCCATGGTCAGGACAAATCTCTCTCACCCACCAGTCCCACAGCTGCTCAGAACCAATCAAACATACAGAGACTTATATTACTTAAACTGTTTGGCCTGATGGCCCAGGCTTCTTGCTATCTAGTTCTTATATCTGAAATTAACCCATTTCTATAAATCTATACCTTGCCACATGGCTCGTGGCTTACAAGTGTCTTACATGTTGGTGCTCATGGCAGCAGCTGACAGTGTCTCTCTGCCTCAGCCTTCCACTTCCCAGAATTCTCCTCTCTGCTTGTCCCACCCATACTTCCTGCTGGCTACTGGCCAATCAGCATTTTATTTATACAGAGCGATATCCACAGCACTTCCCCTTTTCTTTTTTTTCAAAAAGGAAGGTTTTAACTTTCACATAGTAAAATTACATATAACAAAACAATTATCAAGCAAGAATTACAGTTATAATATCTAGTCTATTTATAATATCTAATCTATTTGTATTTGGCAAAATTAAAGAAGATATCCTATCTATCCCATATTTGTGAGTCTAAGGTTTTATATCTAACTTACCTCTTATCGTAACTAAGGATATTACAACTATCTAGTCTTCAACTACATCAAAGACCTCAGAAGGATATAATATTACCTGAGAAATAGGAGACAGACACAAGCAACTTTTGGGAGTCTTGAGAGAGTAGACAGAGACAGCTGGCAGCCTGGACAGTCACCCAAAGTTCTTTTGTAAAGTTGGGGCATCTGTCTTCAGCCCACAGGTCTAGAGTCTCTCAGTCACTTTTCTCAGTGTCCTGTAGAATGTCTGGCAGTTTCCTCTGCGAAGCAGGAACCTGAAGGACCATTTTGTCAAGCAAAGTTCAGTGGTCATCTTCCTATGGGTCCTACATGTCCAGTCAATACATTTTTTTTCAAGTAGTCCAGGCAAGAACAGTTTCTTGCCCAAATGGCTATTTTTGCCAAGGTGAAGATAAACTCCATACAGGGTGTCTTTGATGCCCACCCTCCTCTCTGAAGTAAATTGGTGCTGCCAGGAGCAGACATTTCTCATTGTCTAGAAAGTCTAAATTTTTAAAAATATTTTAAATGCCATATTCTGTAGGTATTTGAAGTGTTTGAAGATTACCTGTCTATCTGAAATATATCTATGTATACCTAGAAAAATTAACTACCATGCTACAAGTTTGACTATCATAGAAGACTAATTATGAATCTGTATTTCTTAATTATCCATTACAATCAAAATGAGTTACATAAACATAATACCTTAAACAAGAGTAGAAATATACATGCAATATAACAAAATTAACTTTAAATTTGTATCAATAAGCTAAAATCTATACCAATGTAAAACATTTCAAACAAGTTGTTGCTCTTTAAAAGTAGGTTAATCTACCCTTTCATCCTATTATATCTATATCATATCTTCTTTTTATCTTTTAGAAAGAGATTACATTTATAATCAACCTGATTCAAATATTGGTTTTTCTCTGTTCCACGCCAGAGAGATCTTCTATTCATTTCACATATCAACCACAGATTCCGCTGTCCTCCCTCCTCTTCCTCCCAGTTGCCCCCCCCCCCCTCCTCCAAGGCAAGGTCTCCCATGGGAAGTTAGCAGAGCCTGGCACACTCAGTTGAGGAAGGTCCAAGCCCCTCCTCCCTGCACCAAGGCTGTGCAAAGTGTCCCACCATAGGCACTAAGCTCCAAAAAGCTGGCTGATGCTCCAGGGACAGGTCCCAGTATAGTTCTTTTGTTTTTATTAATGTCTGTTGCTTCTTTTATTATCATTTCCTCAGTTCTGCTTACTGTTAGTTCAGTTTACTGCTCTTTTTCTCATCATACGGTGAAAGCAAAGATCATTGTTCTGAGATCTGGATTCAAGTACTGCTACATTAACTGTACCCCAACTTTATGATATGTTGAGTTTGATTTTCTTTCTTTTCAAAATACTTTCTGATTACCTTTATAATTTGTATTTAACAGATTATTTAGAAGTATGTTGTTTAAAGATTTTTCATGGATCTTTGTTACTGCTTTCTAATTTTGTTATGGAATATACTTCTACATGACTTGAGTCCTAAATTCTTCACAGCTTGTTTTAGTAGTAAAACAGGTCATTTTGGAAAATGTTCTGTTGTACCTGAGAAATGTTTCTGTTCTGTTGTAGCTAGAAGTGATGGTTGGTAAATATCAGTTATGTCAACGTGGTTAAGAGTATTATGCAACTCTGTGTATTTACTAATTTTCCACTTACATGTTTATCAAGTGTTAAGAGAGAGGCACTGCGATCCCAAGCTATCATTGTGGATTCTTCAGTTTTTCTTTTCAATTCAATCAGGTACTGCTTGATTCAGCTGGATCCTCTCTTATTGGGTGGATAAATATTAAGAATTATGTCCTAATACATATACTAATGATGGAATGAAACATTTGTCATTATGAGTTTCCTTATTTCTTGTAACATTCTTGACTATGATAAACTTGGACCAATACCGATCTATTCTTTTCCCTTCGCCCCTGTCTCACTCCCTCTTGGCTTCCCTTTCTTCCTCCCTCCCTCCTCATCCCTCACTCTCTCTTCTTCCTGCTTTCTTCTATTTAGATAAAGTCTTACTTGGTAACCCAAGCTAGCCTAGAACCTGCAATCCTCCTGCCTCTGTTGAGATTTCAAGTGTACATCTCAATGCCCAGCCCCAGCTTTCTTTAGATCACTGCTGCTGTTGATACACCTTTCAGTATTCTGTGACTTTTTGTTCTTTGTGTCTTCATATTCAGGATATATACATTTTTTTCGAGATGGGGGTTCTCTGTGTAGTTTTGGTGCCTGTCCTGGATCTCACTCTGTAGACCAGGCTGGCCTCGAACTAAGATATCCACCTGGCTCTGCCTCCTGAGTGCTGAGATTAAAGGCATTCGCCACCACCATCCAGTGGACATGTAATTTTTTGTTATCCTTAAAACCTAATCAGATGACCTGTGCCTTTTCATTAGATAATAATTTACATTTAGTGTGCTTATTGAGACAATCAAGTATATATATACTATTTGCTCTGTATTTTTCTGTTTTAAAATGTCCATTGAGTTTAGATGTTCACCTGTTAACTGTTACATGTTTAAAGCTGCTGACCTTTTTCTACTACTTTTATCCCTTTCTCCTTCTAGCTTCTCATTTTGACAGTCTTGTTAGGTGTGTGTTGTCCCTTTTCAGGTCATTTGGCCTTCCAGTTTATGATGAGAATTTTATAGTATGGATACATGTAAACTGCCATGGCAGACAAACTACTGTAGCTTCTGAGATTTCTTGCTTAGAGATAGCAAGTTTAAATAAGATGTTTCAGAGTGAATATGGAATATAGATAGCAGCCCTAATTTGTCTAAGAATATAAGTTTAGGGGACAAATTAACTTTGTTATCTCCAATTAACCATTTTTTTCCGATATATTTTGCCTCAAAATTATTTGTAGTTACTGGCTTCTTCATTGATTGAAATTGCATTCCCCCAAAATTCTTATGTTGACATTTGAATTCTTCATACCTCAGGTATGGTCATATTTGGTAATATGTTATTTTTAAAGAGGTAATAAAGAAAAATCAATAGGCATATGAGCATGCCTTAACACAGCAAGGACTGGTGTCCCTATAAAAGCATTTGATTGTGCATAGGTGGAGTACTGGGGAGAGCACCAGGGGAAAATGGCCATGAGAAGAGAGGCGCAGGACCAAACAACCCAGACAGTGCTTTCATCTTAGACTTGGGGCCTCCAGAACTGTCAGGAAATGAGATTTTGTTGCTTAATGCAGCAAACTCTGCATGTGCTTTGTCACTGCAACCCTAGAAAACTAGCACAACATCTCAGTGCTCCTGACTGTTTTCATTGTCATCTCCAGAGACACATGTGACACAAAAGGGGAGGACTCTCTCCTGGTTTCCATACATCATACCTCCTTGAATAGTTCAGATGTCTCTGCCCTATGACTTTCCACTCCTCTTTGGTGGTTGGGACAATATACTGATGTATTTTATTCCTTAGTACAGATTTGCTATCTTCATCTAATGGAGAGGGTTTTTTTTTAATTGAATTTAAGATTCATTGTTGTTGTTGTTTTTTAAAATTAGCTCTATAGGTTACTTTCTCTTTGAATGTCATAGCAATAAGCTAACGAAAATGTGAAACTTGAGCCTACATGTGTGTTTGAATATACATGTGTATTTCCAGATTTCAACAAGTCTTAATTATTGATATAGGAGAATAATACACCTCTCTTTGAAATGGATAATAACCTCATAGCCTAAACTTACTTTAGGCTCTAGATGTTTCTGATATAAAGCTGGGAAATAAAATAAGCTCACTAATATCAATCAGCTTTTATTTGCTTTTTGGGAGCAACTTTGTAATCCTGTGAGATAAATATTCTCAGTTATTATTTCTACAAGCAAACAATTTCCCTTTATTCATCAACTGCCTTTTGGTATATGGGGTTTGTCATATTTCTTATTCTGGTTGGTAAAGCTACTTTTAAATAACAAACTCATCAATCATAGATTTTCTGGATTTCCATAACATAATTCAGCTCTCAGATTTTATAATTTTTGCTGAAGATAATTTAGCTTTTGCATTTCAGAATCCTCTTGCTTAGACAGATCAAGCTAGACAGTGTCTGAATAATGCATTCCTGATAAAGGACAGCTTGGGTTCTATCAAAGAACAGGGCTGGCAATCCTTGACCTGATCTGGATGGTTTCAACTTAAAATATGAGAGGACAAAGAAACAACCTGATAAAATTGCAAAACACAATATTATAAATGGTAGTGGCTATAAATGGAAGGCCCAAACCCACACTCAGGCTTTAGATATTCATTTTATAATTCCTAGTGACTATTAAAGTAAATCTGGCCGGGCAGTGGGTGGCGCACACCTGTAATCCTAGCACTGTAATCCCGGGAGGCAGAGGCAGGTGGATCTCTGTGAGTTCGAGGCCAGCCTGGTCTACAGAGCTAGTCCAGGACAGGCTCTAAAAGCTACAGAGAAACCCCTGGCTTGAAAAACCAAAAAAAAAAAAAAAAAAAAGTAAATCTGAAGTTTTAATAGAAAGCAAACACTTTCTAACTATGTAAGTTCATATAAACGAAATACATTTTGAAATATTCCTGTAGCCTGGTAAGAAAGTAACCATGCCCATAGTACCACAGTAGGGGAGTACATGTGCTTGAATCATGTCTATAGAACAAGACATAGACTCTCAGGTCAAGATGCATCTATTCAAACAAAGTCTTAAAACCCAGTGGTGGAAAATGCTGGGCACTGAATGATGGCAAATGGAAAGATAAGCAGAAACTCTGTTGTTGTTGGTTTTATTTTTTATTTTTTTCCTTGCCACTTATCTAATTAG
Organism: Onychomys torridus; assembly: GCF_903995425.1. NCBI lineage: Eukaryota > Metazoa > Chordata > Mammalia > Rodentia > Cricetidae > Onychomys > Onychomys torridus. Next base: position 45,606,939 of record NC_050445.1, read on the forward strand.
AGAGAGGCTAGAAAATGTGTTAATTTCTTGAAGAAGAAAGTAAGGCTGTCTCACTTTGTACATCCTAGTATCTTATAGAGCCCCCTTTTCATTATAGCATTGGTGACAGGTCATTGGCAGGTTAATAAACCATACAAGATAGAAGGCTTTTTAAAGTCCATAGTAAAGATAGGTTTGATTGTGTGAGCAGAATAGATTCTCGGAGCTTCCTTCGACCACCAATGCTGACACTGTACTTAAATACTATTTCCATGTAGAGGGAAAGACTTAAATGACCGCTGGATAACTGAAGCCTCTGTAATGGGCAACTGGTAAGTCCCATGTTCAAAGAAAGGATAACATGGTTTCTGCTTTTGATGGAAGAGTGTATCCACATAGCTGGACTGTCTGAACTTGGGTCCTGACACCACCACTCCCTAGCTGTATGTCCTTGGGCGGGTTCCCAGCACTCTTTCCCTTAATTCCCTTTCACAAGAGATGACAGCTATTGCTTTCATTGGCTTGCCGGGAGATTCAGCAGGTTCCTATGTGTGGGGTGCTTATAAATAAACCCCTTTGTACTTTGACCTGCCTTCTGCAATGTAGCATACACTTACTGCAGCTGTGTTCACATGTGGATGAATGGAACATGATCACATGATTTCTGGTGTAAACATTCACCACAGTCAGGTCATTAACTGATCTTTCACATCAGGCACTGGGTTTTGAGTTCTTCTGTCACATTTCTTATAGGAATGATACAGATTCTGCTTTTATTTTGCTCATCTTGGCCAACTTACCATTTCAATTTTGGTGTCACAATGTTTCAAACATGCCTCTTGAGAATATCAGGCCCTTTTAATTGTACAGAAACCATCTGTTTTGGGTGTTGGAAAGATGGCTCAGTGGTGAAGGGTGCTTGCTGCTTTCCCGGAGGACTTGAGTTTGGCTCTCAGCACTTAAGGCTGTTGACCCACAACCGTCTGTAACTCCAGCTGTAGGGGATCTGTCGCCCTCTTCTGGCCTCTATGGACACTTGCAGCATATACACAAGACATACAGACATGCACATAAGTAAAAATAATCATTAGAAATCTTCTAAGTTATTTTATTTAAATTATGTTATTATGTAAATTATTAATATGTAATATAATTACACGCTAATATGTAAGCATAATCATCTCACATTTTAAACATAGCTTATTACCCATTGCTTTCTTCCCCTTTCTTTATACTTTGTTTCAAAAATTCCTTTTCTCTACAAACCAACACAGTTACCACTGTTTTTTAGCTGTGATTTAAAATGTTAGACATTCTCTTTAGACATTTCAGAGACTTTCCCAAAGCATGGTAATCAACTGGCTTCAAAGTCTACCCTTTTCTAGCTCCCAATCAAGCAAATTGAGATTTACCTTCTTCCATGTGACTCACTTTCTGAGATGACGCTGAAGTAGTTTGGGGAAAAGTATGCATATTTTGGGGATGATTTATTTTTAATTTATGTGGTGATACTTTGTTTGTGCTGAAATGTGATATTTTATTTGTATGTTAATAAATAAAGTTTGCCTGGAGATCAGAGGTCAGTGAACCATAAACAGAAGTCAGGCGGTGGTAGCACACGCCCTTAATCTGATCACACGGCAGGCAGAGTCTCTGTGTATTCAAGGACACAGCCAAGCATGGTGACAGGAGCCTTTAATCCCAGTTCCAACCATAGAGACCTGGAGGTCTGTATAGACAGGTAGTGACGAAGAAGTCATGTGGCTGGGCTTAGAGCCAATGAGAAGAACAGGAAGGCAATGAAAGCACAGGTTAGGCAGGAAGAGGTCTCTCTGGGCAAGCTACTGCGTAGTGGTAAGATAAGGCTAGTCATGGCTATTTGCTATTGCTCTGATCTCTTTGGCTATTTCCTCTGTATTTGGCTCTGTGTTTCTCATTTAATAAGATTGTTTGGAAATTCATCTACAAATTTATCCACCCAAATTTTCATTATGTTTCCTGTGGTTCTGCATGCTATTGGCATATCAAATTCTTTTCTTATTTCCGTTGCTGTTTTCTCCCTCCTTTGTATTTTTGTCACGTCAATCAGGAGAGTGTGTGGTGTGTTGTGTGGAAGCTTCTATTTTGACAGAATTTGATAGCACACTTTGAGTGGTGTGTTAGGAAACACGAAAAGGTTGACCTGGATGTGAGAGGAAATTGTGTCATATACTGTACAATTTTAAAATGGAAGTGTTTATGTCTTGAGAAGGGAAAATGTAAGAGAGACATGAGACACTACCTTCAGCTGCCCAAAGGGATGGCATGTAGCTCAAGAAATTGGTTCTGCGTCAGGCAAATTATTCCTGTCCAAGCAACTGAAAGGAGGATACGTGATCAGATGAAGGATTGAGCAATTTAATTTCTAAGGTCATTTCCTATCCTATGCTTCTGTCAGTATAAGCTTGACAGTTTTGAAATGTGAAGTGAAAAAGAATTTTCTTCCCCAAATTTTGTTTGCATAAGGATTTGGACAGAACCTTTATTAAAAACATATGTGAGTCTAGAAACTTTGATTTAAGTTTGACACATGACATATAAATTCATATGTGATGATATAGGTCTATATTTAGTTAGAATGGGCTTACTAAATCACTGCTCTTTGGAGCTTTATGATATGGTCTTAGAATACATTTATGCAACATCATCTTTATTTATAGTGACCAGTGATTTAAAATACATTAAGGATTATTTTAGCATAATGCAGTTAATCTAAAATTTGTGATACAATGAATGTGATAACTAATGTAAACTACTGTGTATAAAACTACTATTTTGGGTTCTTAGAGAAGCAGACCCTAAGATGGAGTAAGAAGTGATAGAGAAAGGGGAAAAAAAAACAGAGAAAATCAAAGAAAGTCTTCAGACTCGTAGAAGCTGAAAGAGTAAATGAAAGAGGATCAGTTATGGAGGACCCAAAACTGTTAAGAACACTTAGCGCTTTTGAATTCCGAGTTTTACAAAATTATTTTATCTTGAGTGTTGGAGAGCTGGGGCCTGAGTTTGATTTCCAGCAATCACAGACAGGGGCTCACAATCTCACAATCACCTGTAGCTCCAGCTCCAGAGAGATCCGACACCTCTGCCCTCCAAGAGCATCTATACTCATGTGCACACCTCCCTACAGCCGTAATTAAAAATTAAAAATATTAATATAATTAGTTAAATTAATATAATTAAAAAATAAAAAATCTGTTTTTTTAAAAAAAGCCATGGATTTTGACAACTCATGAGCCTTTTATGTTCTTCCTCTAGTTTGGCGGCAAGAAGAAATTGTACAAATTGATGAATATTTGAGTCAAGCCGAGAGGAAAGCTGCCCTGTGTGAGCTTTTGGAAAAAGAGACACAGATCATTTCTTCTATCGGGAGACATAGATACATCGCTAATATGGAGCACCAGGAAGCAGCTATACAACGTTTTCTGGATAAGGTTAGTGAAGTTATTTAAACACGAGTGTGTCCTGAGTTTAACAATGTGGAATTATGGTCCAAAGGAGAGACCGATACCATAAGAACTTTCATAAAGTTTTAACATTTTGATATTTCTTTAAATCCTGTATCCTCTTTTAATGGAGCTGAATACTCAACTTGTACCCTCGAATAGACTAACAGGGAACATGAGATTCTCATGTGCCTGACTAAGGGGATTTGCTCATGGGAGAAAAGGTGGGATGGTTATTTGAATTTGGGGAGTTTCACACGCTGATAGTGTACAAAGTAGTAAAGCCCCAGAATGTCTGGGTCTGGGGTATCCAGTGGTCACCAGCTTGGAAAGTTGACTGGAGGCCTATGTTTATGCTTTGGCTCACCATAGCCATGGTTGACTGGACAGTTCTGTCCAACAGGGTGTATATATATCCACTAAAAATCATGCAATTAAGGGGAAAGCTAAAGTAATTACCTTTTTGTGGTCAAACTGCCTGTTTGATATTGAAAGCCCGTTTCCATAGTAACAAATTTCCTTTTATAAACCTGATCTTTCCAGACAATTAAAAGCTAATCCATCCAGAAGAGGAAAAGGATACAGTTTTCTAAGATACTTGCTTGTTGTTATTCTACTTCTGTGGTTCCTGTTATTTGAGAAGATTTTTTCCTTAAAAAAACCACATGTTTTTATTACTTTAAATGCCCTCCTATCATCTCATTTGTGCACCCTTCTATCTGACTTCAGACTGTCATTGGCTTTAATTTTAGTTTTGGTCCCAGACAAGATCCTTAGGAAATTCTAAACCACGTGTCCAATTGTCCAGTTCCCACCATCTTCTGCCCTTTGGGGATCCCAAGAGTATCCTAACCCTGAATCACATCACCTCGCTGCCTTTTGCCACCCTTACCTCCATATGAGTCCTGTTCTGTAGAGTCCATCTAACCTATCTGTCTCTGTGCATATCTCATCTACTCACTTGCTCAGCAGTTCTCAGGCTGTAGGTCACAACTGTTGGGAGCCGGACAACCCTTTCACAGGGGTCACCTTGAACCACTGGAAAATACAGATATTTACATTACAATTCACAACAGTAGCATAATTATAGTTATAAAATGGCAACGGAAATAATTTTACGGTTGGGGGGTCACCACAACACGACAACTGTATTAAAAAGGGTTGAGAACCACTACTCTAGATAGAAACATGGATGTTATTATTGATTTCTCTACCTGCCTACCAACCTGCTTTTTGCTGTTGCTTTATTTTCCTTTAATTATTTATGTGTTCATTTCCAAACTTGCTTTCATTGACTGGAGGGAAATGGCTCGGTTCCGCATTTCGATGATGTTGCCTGTGTCAAAGGACCACACAGGCAAAGACATGACCTACAGATGTTTGAGTCTGATTGGAGTATTTTGTAATCCACTGTGTCCTAGGAGGGTGGGAGGTCATAGCAGCTCCTATCTTCTCCCTCCCTGTCTCTCCAGGGAATCATTATGAGGTGGGGTTGCTTTCTTGTCTCTTGTATGTTATAATGGTTACTCATTTAAGTGCATGTGGGTATCCTTCTCACCTGGATTATTTTGTTTTCACACGGGGCCATTATCTCCAGTCTAAATTCTCAGTGCTCTGTTCTATCATCCAAATGACAACTGGAAAGACCTTACCAGGAACACCTAGAGCCTGTCCTTCTGTACTTCTTTGTGGGAGCAATGATTTTAATTGCCTCTTGTCTGCACATCCCTTATCCTGTTGTTGCCTTATCGTGTGTGTGTGTGTGTGTGTGTGTGTGTGTGTGTGTGTGTGTGTGTGTGTGTGCGTTCTCCCAGGCTCTACATCTAAATGGCTCCAGCCATGCTCAGTTGCTTGCACATCTCCAGAAAGACCGTGTACTCCTGATGCTTTTGCATCTGACTTGCCTCTGTGTGATTTCCTTTCCCAGTTTTCTTAGTTGTCAGTTACTTTCTCTTTCAAACAAGCCTGAATGCTCCCCTTATTCAGAGAAGGAAGGGTTAATACCCCTCTGCCTTTAGATTGTGCTTGTTGCTCTCATGAGACTCATTCTCATCTCTAACTTTATATATGATAGTTGTTTTTTATTGTATCTAATGTCTTAACCCTTTCTAGGTTATGATAGACTTTCAAGGTTTTTTTCTTTTGAGACGGGGTCTTACTGCATAGCCTTGGCTGGCCTGCATCTCATTATGTAGACCAGGCTGACCTCAGAGCCACAGAGATCCAAGTGGAGTGCTAGGATGAAATGTATGTACTACCACACTCAACTGGCTTATTATTATATTCTCATGGTAAGAGATACCTCTTAGCTCTATGCCCTCATACCTTTACACATTCCTCAGATTATCAATACATATTTGTGGATGAAGGCAGTAAACTATGAGCAGAAAGTAATGGTCTGAATTTCATATTCCAAATAAAGAACAAGTCATGTAGACACCACCATTGTTAAAATTCTCAAATATCTTCATTCCTGGAAAGACAATTGTCAGAGACATTAATATCCGTATTTTTGGTGGTTTGGATAAGAATAGACCTCATAGACTCATATATTTGAAGGCTTAGTCACCAGGGAATAGAAGTCTTTGATAGAATTAGAAAGATTGGGAAATGTGGCCTTGTTGGAGAAAGCGTGTCATGGGAGAGGGGAGTGGGAATTGAGCTTTCAAAAAGCCCATGCTAGTCTCAGTCTCTCTGCTTCTCTGCCTGAGGATCAGGATGTAGCTCTCAGCTACTTTTCCAACATCATGCCTTCCATGTCTGCTGCTATGCTGCCCACCATGATAATGTTGGACTAATCCTCTGAAATTGTAAACAAGCCCACAATTAAATGCTTGCTTTTTAAAGAGTTGCCTTGGTCACAGCAATAGAACAATGACTAGGACAATATTTTTCACCATCATATTTCAGACTAAATTTATTGTTTGCACAATTTTATCTTGAATCTGCTTTATGACTAGGAATTGTGATTTCTCATGCCTTTTAACCTTATTAGAGGTGATGGCATGGACCTGGTGCAGCCTGAATATTTGCAAGGGATGGAGGCTTCTGGGTACCAATGGACAAGAAAGACAGGTAGCACTCATGCATCCTTATTTGAAATTTGTCTTCTTTAGGATTTTCCCTTTATGTTACTCTGGCTTCTTTCTATTTCCTGCAAGGTAGTCTAAATTCTACTGTAAACCCTTATACAATATATCTTCTTGCTTATGCATTAAATACTTTGCTACCATATCTTTGGGCCCTATATCTAGCATTGCCTTTAAGCAGTTTTTGAATTTATATGTGTGGATAATATCAGTGGGTCAAAGCACAATATGAAATTGATTGTAGAGTCAATTGATTACCATCATCCTTTCTCATGAAGTAAACATAGCATGCTAAGAAGATTTTTATATGAATCTCGTCCAAAATAAAGATCAACTGGAGAACTATTGTTCAGAAGAATTTCTATGAGGAAGATTTGGTTTTGATTTCTAAATACTTTGTAAAGAGTAGAATTCAAATATAAAGGACTCTAAATATAGGAAGTTCTACCCTGTGACAGGGACATGGTGGGATGGCTGAGGAGGTGGAGTTGGATTTTGAATGTTGTTCTGGGAAGTAGACTGAAGTAGACAGTGGAAAGGCAGTGAGCGGATTGTTTAACCTCATTATTATGTAAATACAGCATTAAATCAAGGTGTGTGTGTGTGTGTGTGTGTGTGTGTGTGTGTGTGTGTGTGTGTGAGTGTGTGTGTGAAAAGTTGTAAGGGCAGAGAAAAGCAGAGTAATAATTGGCTTTGTGTCCAGAACCAATCAAGCTGATGACCTTGACACCACTGTAATCCAAGATCACCTAAAGTATGTTTTTGTATATGAAGTTGTACCAAATATCTAGAAAAGAAGGTAAATGATGCAGACATTAGCAGGAAGTAGCTATGCAAGGTCTTTTCTTCTCCATGTCTGTCCATTCCCTATGTCCTCCTGCCTACCGTCCTGCCATTGTCTCTAACATCAAGGAAGAGTCAGTATTCATTTCATAAATGCTCAAGCAACCTGTATCTTACAGGACTTTTGATTGCTGGTAAAACAGTTTATAGTTATCACAGGAGTCAGTCAAGGTCACAGTCATTTTAGACATTAAAAATAGCCAGCAAGCAGAGTGACTGTGCAACATTTATCATCGAAAGTTCTATAAAGTGGATATTTCAAACAAAATTGTACTTTCTTATCATTTAGAAATAACTACAGAGGATAAACATTTATATTTAGTTTCAGTTGAAATTCACTTAGACCAATGACTGTGGGATCTATTGAAACAATATTTTATTGTTTTAGCTTATACTGAACATACTATTTCTCTGAATAATGGATGACTGACATAATTTCATTGGTATAATCAAGAAATTGAACTAAAGATCCTTACCGTTCTCATTCTTAGTAAAAAAAAATCACTCTAAAGATTTTTTAAATTTAATTTAATGTTATTTTATTTTATGTACATTAATGTTTTTGCCTGTCTGTGTGTCTGTATGAAGGTGTCTGAATTCCTGGAGTTGCAATTACAGACAGTGAGCTGCCATGTAGGTGCTGGGGATTGAACCCAGGTCCTCTGGAAGAGCAGTCAATGATCTTCACTGCTGAGCCATTTCTCCAGACCCTACTCTAAAGATTTTTAAAAGCATTAATTAATTTGTAATTTACCACGTTGAACACTGGCTTCTGCAGGTTATCAGACGTTAAGAACTGACAGGTTGACTGAGGTCAAGGAATTGAGGTTGTGATGTCTAAATGGAAGACCACTAGTTGGTTTCCAGTTTTAATGTTTTGGGTGCATTTTACCAAGCTATGCGAAAAGATCATGTGCATTTCTGTAAGAGATGGTCCCTAAAGTTGAGGCCATTTATTTCCTTGATTCATACATCATTTCTTACAGTCACAGGCCTAAAAAACTGCATTTTTTGTAGCTGTGCCTTGTAAATGCTTTTTCTCAATGCTCAGGTGGCCTACAGCTAATGGGACAGAAAAATGCATCTACCTCTCTCTGAGCTGTGCATTTAAAAGGGGGTCACTGTGGATGAATAAAACCCCTTTGCTATATAAAAGAAAGGTTGATCACTACCCAGCGGCTTTGGGGGGCTTAACTTTATGCTTAATTTGTACTCTTGGGGACCTGAGAATTAATTCCGGAGGAAGAAAGGGGCTATTCTCCCAGAGCAGCCATTTTTTTCTCCTGGCAGGGAGGCCTGCTGCTCTCTAGGCTTTTGTCCTCTCCCCTTCCGTCCTGCTGTTCTTCTGTTGCTCTGTTCCACAGCCTCTGCTGTCTCATTTGTTGGCAGCTAAGTGGAATTTATTACGCTTCTATTTCTGAAGCAATTTAAGAACATGATTGTTGTACATCTCTTATTATAGCCAAAGCATTCAAAGAAAAAAGGAACTAGGAAGGAGAAATAAGCAAAGTTGACATTTTCCCTCATCAGAGTTAAAAAAAAAATACCGTAAGGCCCGAAATCAAAGAAGCTTGTACTTGAAGATAAAGTTATCAGTGTTGGCAGAAGGACAGCCAAAGATAAAAACAGCTTTGCCGAACAGATCTTTATATATATATATATGTACATATAAAGATCTTGTTGGTGCCAGCTCTTGGGAACTGGGACTTCATACATCAGATTCTCTGATTATATCATTCAGTTCTCTTTAATCTGGCTAACTCCTGTTTATTCTCTTGGTTTCATTGTAGGTATGGCTTTCGTCTTAGGAGTCAAGTGCTTTATAGACAGTGCATCCTTGCTTGTTTACCTGCAGCTATCAACCATGCTCATTCTCTACTTTAATTAGTTATTTTCTTACCTTTATATCCCATGAGATCTGAGAGCTTTTGAAACCAGGACAGCACTTTATTACTCAGTGTCCAGGGCACTAACTAGTGTAGACACCATAAGTATTTGTTGAATGAATGAATGGGCACTATAGACCCTGTGAAACATACAGAATTACCTGAGAAATTTACTTGTTATATCCTTTTAGGAAAATAAAATTTAAGACCATAAAAGCTTACTGAACAATTGGGATCCAATTTCCTTTGCCATGAGTTACTAAAATAGAGACATTATATACATGTGTGCATGTGCGTGCGTGCGTGTGTGCGTGCGTGCATGCGTGCGTGCGTGCGTGCGTGTGTGTGTGTGTGTGTGTGTGTGCGTGTGTGTGTGTGTGTGTGTGTGTGTGTGTGTGTATGTGTGTGTGTTTATAACTGCAAAAGGATTTCCAATGTAAACAGTGCTATGGGTTCCAGCATCCAGTACTAGAGAGCATTTCTTGGAAAATGTAAGGCTTGACTTCAGAGTTAAAAGATGAGAAGCATTTGGATCTACATTTGAAAAAGCCCAAGACCTTGTTGTAGTATCTTGCATTCACCAGAGCCTTTAAAGCCAGATATTGTGATCAACATTCACTTGCAAGTAGAATTAAATAGTGTAACAACTGCCAACATACAATAAATTAGATAAAGTAGACATTTCAGAAACATGTTGTTAGAAGGATAAACGAAATAAATTACCAGCCTGCAGATTAAAAGATATTGTCCTTAGTAATGGTAGAAAAGAAATTATATTTTATAGAGTCATGCTGAGGGAATTAGCATGTGAAGATTAAGATATTAGTTAGACTTGAGGATATTACAGATGAAATTTAGCGTAAGTATTCTTTAAAACTTTCAAAATGAGCTTGAAAGAATCATTGTACTTGAGCAAAATACTCAGTGTAAGGCTCTTTCAGTTGTAGAATTGCATTATTTCTAAGTGATAACAATTAAAGTGTCTTATTATTAACCCTTTTTTCTTCTGTAACTCTTCAGCCAGCTCAGCTCTAGCTTAGCAGCTGTCTAGCTAACATTACCTAGTATTCTATTTCTGATGTGACATAAATCAGTTCTAGTGCTGTGGCTTGCCATCCCCAGATCAATACTTGAATTGAGAATCTGAAGTTTCTACTGGAGGTTACTTGTAGTTAGAGTTTTCCTGCCTGGCCTGGTCAGGACAAATCTCTCTTGCCCACCAGTCCCACAGTCACTCAGACCCAACCAAGTAAACACACAGAAACTTATATTGCTTACAAACTGTATGACTGTGGCAGGCTTCTTGTTATCTACTTCTTCTATCTTAAATTAACCCATTTCTGTTAGTCTATACTTTGCCACATGTCTTGTGGCTTACCAGTGTCTTTACATGTTGCTTCTCATGGCGGCGGCTGGCAGTGTCTCTCTCCAGCCTTCCTGTTCCCAGCCTCCTCCTCTTCCTTGTCCCACCTACCCTATCCTTCCTGCCTGGCTACTGGCCAATCAGCACTTTATTTATACAGAGTGATATCCACAGCAGTTACTAGCTCTAAGCAACTTTTATTTTGCTATAACTACAAGGATACTGTTATTTTGAAAACATATCAAATATAATTGTAAGGGATAACTTTGTATTTCTCAATCTAACATGCAAAAAATGGAGGTAAATTGAAGCTGTACCTAAAAACTTCACTGTACACTGTCGTTCTAAGTGCAGTCTAGTATCACTATGAATTTCTAATGATTTGCTCCAACACATAGAGAACTCCTCTTAAACTGAAAATTAAGCCCCATCTAAGATTTAAATGGTTGCAATTATGTTATAAACCAGGATACAAAGACCCCAAAGCAATGACTAATTAGCCTACCAAAATATCCAATATCTGAAAAGCCAGCAATTGTGATCAACACAGGCTTGCTTCTGAAGGACTATAATCAGGCTAAGAAACAGAGCAGCTTTTTACTCTAAAGTAAAAGAGAAAACAAATAGCAAATGATACCCAAGGGATATCTAGCTGAATCCTCTGCTCTTAAACTCTTGGTAGGAGGAAACAGATCAGTGCTAAGCACAGGGGGGCATCCTTAAAAGCCGTCCTGGTAGTACATTCAGTAGACAGTTTAGACCCCATGCCGTCTGACTTCTTTGTCTGGAAATCCTTTTTTTTTTTTTTTTTTCATTTTTATCTATTAAGAAATTTTCTACTCACTCCATATACTATCCACAGATTTCCCCCCTCCTCCTTCCTCCCTCCCCCACCCTTTTACCCAAGCCACCCTGCATCCCCACATCCCCCAAATCGAAGTCTCTCATGGGGAGTCAGCAGAGCCCGGCACACTGAGCCTAGGCAGGTCCAAGCCCCTTCCCACTGCACCAAGGCTGTGCAAGGTGTCACACCACAGGCACCGGGTTCCAGAAGCTTGCCCATAGACCAGGGACAGATACCAATCCCCCTGCCTGGGTGTCCCCCAAGCAGTTCAGAGCCAAACAACTGTCTTCCGTATGCAGAGGGCCTAGTCCAGTCACATAGGGGCTCCACAGCCACCAGTCCACAGTTCATGGGCTTCCACTAGTGTGGCCGGTCAGCTCTAGACATCCTCCCATCATGATCTCGACATCCTTGCCTGCAGTATCTCTCCTCTCTCTCATCAATTGGATTCCCAGAGCTCAGCCTTGTGCCTGGCCGTGGATTTGTACATCTGTTTCCATCAGTCACCAGACAAAGGCTCTATGATAACAGCTAGGTTATTTGCTAGGCTGGTCACCAGAGTAGACCAATCCATCACCTGAGAATCCTTAGTTGAATGTTAGGGCAAGTGCACCTGATCTCCCACCCCTCAATTCAGTAGCTACCCTAGGCTGGGGTGCTCTATGCCATATTTGTCAATAGAAAGTGAGACATTTTGGCAACACTTGGGTAGTAGTGATCATAGTACTGTTAAGACAGTTGTCCCTCGGGTATGCAAAAGATTGGTTCCCAGAGCCTGTGGATACCAAAATCCACAGTTGCTCCAGTCCTGTATGAAAGGACACTGTATTTGCTTATAATATATGTACATCCCTGTGTAATTTAAGTCATCTCCACATTCCTATTTTTTTTTTTTTTTAAGTCCTGGAGACTGAAACTGGGGCTGTATGCTTACTGGGTAAGCACTCTACCACTGAGCTACAGCCCCAGTTCCAGATGATTTTTAACACCTAATATAATGTAAATACTATTAATGTTTTGTTGTGCTGACTTGTTTAGGGAGTAATGGCAAGAAATAAAAAGTCTACATATGTTCTATATAAAGAATTTTTGTCCAGCTCACTGTGTAGAAAGAAGCTGGTCTTGAACTCTTGTTCCTCTGGCCTTCACCTCCCTAGTGCTGGGAATGTAGAAATGTGGCATCATGTTCAGCTGGAAACAATTCTCTTAGGAGTATTTTTTGACCTGGGTTAGTTGAATTTGAGGAGGCAGAACACACAGATATACAGGGTCAACTGTAGAACTGTTTCACTGTGGAAACCTGCTTTGTGAAGAACTTTGAACTTGATACAAACTTACTTTTTTTCTTCTTTCTTTCTTTCTTTCTTTCTTTCTTTCTTTCTTTCTTTCTTTCTTTCTTTTTTTTTCCTTTGAGACAGAGTTTCTCTGTGTAGTTTTGGTCCTTGTCCTGGATCTCACTCTGTAGACCAGGCTGGCTTCAAACTCACAGAGATCCGCCTGTCTCTGCCTCCCGAGTGCTGGGATTAAAAGGCATTTATCACCACCACCCGGCTATACAGACTTATTTTATGTAAGATACTAAAACATAACTCACACAGCCCCTTTCTGTGATATCTGCATGTCTTCAAATACTGAGGATTAACAACCATAGCTGTTATGAAATGAAATTTGTCTTTAATCGGCAAGGCATATAACCAAGACACATGAATACATAGTCAATGTAGAGCTAGGCAGATAATAATAAAGCACATGCTAAATGTATGCTGTTCTCCCTATGGAGTCAATGAATAATTCTTAATATAAATATAGCTATTCACCAAGCCAAGTAATATAAACCAGTCCCTAACTCTCAATCTTGGAGATGTGTTTTCCCTTCTGCAGACTGAACAAATGTCTACTCTCCCCTCCTCCCCTTTAATTGTCTTTATAAGACTGACAGGTGCGGCCACCTGTGCTACAGAGGTATCTTTAAATGCCTTTAAAAGATTTAATTTTTCAGTATGTTTATATGCACGAGTCTACGTGTACCGTGTGTGAGCAGGGACTTACATGACTGGGACCTGTGTAATAGCTATGAGCATGCCTAACCAGTGAGCCATCCTTCCAGGAATCCTTAGACTGGCTACATGATATGTTCACTGGAGTCCAACAATGTCTTCATCTGTCTTTTTCTTCTCCCTGACAAGGGTGCTAGGAACAGAGCAGGCTCTGTAAGAGCAGTACACACTCTCTTCAGCCCGTAGTAAAATGTCTTAATCGAGAGCTCTGCGAGTTTAGACCTCAATGGCAGAGTCCTTACCTAGCATCTAAGAAGCACTAAGTTCAATCTACAGTTCATCAAAGATGAATAAATGGAAAAAAATTTTACTTCTCCATGGTCTAGAAAGTCTTCAATTATCTTCCTTGAATTTTAGTAATGCGTTTAGTTAGGACTTAAGACAGATTTCTAGTGGATGGGGCAAAATTATTATCTTCAGTCTCTAACTATAATCGCAACAATAATGTTATTTTCAAGTGTTCAGCTCCAAAGACCTGGAGAAACCCTGATGGCAAAGTCATTGAAATGGACACACAGTTCACTCTAAGAGCCAGAGAGCTGCAAAGCATCTACAAGTGTGTCATGTTGAGAGACCTCTCTCAGGATGAAAGGCTGGACATACTCCTGACGCTCAAGCACACTGTGAAGGTATGTCTGCTGTCTCTCTTGCGTTTGTAGTCAAGGTCACTGTCAATAAAAAGATCAGCTGGATACTAGAGTCAACATGTTCTGTTTCTTTAAGTAATTATAAAGTGATTATTAAATGCTTGCATCTGTGAAATTGTATAAACAACTAAGTTATTTTGGTAAATTTGACAATAAATATGGCTTATGAATTAATACTTAACTAAAAACTCTCAAAGTCTGTGTTGATGGAAATCATGCACAAAGCTGTGGGTCTAACTTGCAGCCTTGCAAAAATTACATACATGTTTTATGATGACATAGTAAAATGTAAATATAGTATAGTCAAATGCAAATTCATCTTTATATAACCATGTAAGTATATGATTTTAAAAATAATAGAAGCCATGTAAGCCATTATTTTAAAATGGAATTAAAAAACAGCAATTGTTGTCTACATTTGGGGCAGTTTTCAATGAAAAGCTGTTCATAGTCATTACAAATTTTATCTATTATTATTATTATTAATTAATTAATTTATTTTTGGTTTTTCGAGACAGGGTTTCTCTGTGTAGCTTTGCGCCTTTCCTGGAGCTCTCTCTGTAGACCAGGCTGGCTTCGAACTCGCAAAGATCCACCTGGCTCTGCGTCCCAAGTGCTGAGATTAAAGGCGTGCGCCACCACCGCCCACCTATTATTTGTGTGTGTGTGTGTGTGTGTGTGTGTGTGTGTGTGTGTGTGTGCATGTGTGTCACAGTGCACACGTAGAGGTCACTAGGTAATTTTCAGGACTGGTTTTCTCCTTCCTTCCTCTGAGTTGGATAGATGGAGGACAGGCCATCAGGGTTGCATTCCAAGTGCTCTTATCCACTGAGCCATCTAGATGCCGCGTGTGTGTGTGTGTGTGTGTGTGTGTGTGTGTGTGTGTGTGTGTTTTGTGATTGTAAAGGCCATATCAATGTAAGTATGTTTGCCTTTCTCCCCTCACACATTATTAATTTTCTGCTTTTAAATGAAAATTAGATAGTGGATGTCATAGGTCAGGTTTCCTCCAGAAATAGACTCCGAGAAGGGTTTGAGTTCAGAAGTTTTCCTGGGCATGCTGGAACACACAAAGTAGATATGAAAAATGTTGGTGCTCAGAAGAGGAAAGCTCCGGGATCATTCGGACACTACAAATCCGCGTAATCGCGTCAGCTTCACCAGAACTTTGAAGCTGGGGCTGCTGTGAGGACTTGCCCCGTGTCAGAGGAAGGAAGGGGCAGGACTGTTCAACTGAATTAAAGGTGTGAGTTTGCCCTGGCAAACTAAGGATGTCTCTGGAAGTAGCACTCACCAATTGACTGAGTTGAGGGCTGTCTTCCCACGACTCACCAGGAGGGGGCGAGTGAGAGCTTCCAGTCCGCCTACAGAACACTGGCAGCCGCGTCTTGGATCTACTTCCTCGGCGATCAGTTCCTCCAACTAGGATAGATTTTTCCTTTTTTCTTTTTCTTTCTTTCTTTCTTTTTTCCCCCGGAATAGAATTATAGTAGTGAGGTTAATGAGAAAAGTACATACCCTCTTGTATTTATAGGCATCAAGTCCACAACAGACTCCCCTGTTTCCCCTCAGCTACTCATTTTAATGTTTCCTCACCCTGGATTAGCACAACCTTCCTGTCCTCGGGGTTTAAGAGCTGGAGACTACAGGGCGCTGAGCTCTTCTCTCAAAATCATGTGAGTGTTTACCAGGAGATGCCTAGACCTGAGTGCCAAACACATGAGTCCTTATCCCCAGCGGGTAATAACACCTTCCATGTCTTTTGAAAATCAGAGTCAGGATGTGGGCACTGTTCTCTCCAGATCTCCTGACATGAGGAGAAGGATTAGTCAGAGCTCAAAGAGTAGTGTATCCTCTACTGGAAGCATTTTTCACTTCGGAATTAGGACCTCTAAACTTGAATTCCCCGAAGTTTAAGGCACAGGAGCCAAACTATCTTCAAGAAGTAGGTGAGACTGTCCCCATCCCTGTCCATGCTGCCCCGCAACCCCAGGGCAGTTTCAGAGGGACTTCCACGTTGTCTTCCTGGTTATACAACCTCACAGCTCAAGGTAATGCGAGCAAAGGAGGCCTGCCAACTAACTCCAGCATATTCCATTCCAAGTACATCATCACAGAACAGATTAATAAACTCTGACTCTCTCTCTCTCTCTGATCCTGCTGTGTCTCTTGTGAGCACGACCTAGGCCAGAAATCCATTTGCTTTTTATTCCCGTTTACTCCTGATTCACATGGAAATCCTGGGGCTTTTTCCCCCTCCCCAGTTGATTAGTTATTTGATTCAGAATGTCCCTGAGATGACTGTTGACACCATGACTTTGGGCAAGGCTGGATTTTGGGTTAATATAGTAGTTATCTTCAGCCAAGATGGCTGTTCTTCAGAAGTGGGCAATCCAAGGAGAGAGAGGGGGGATTTGGGGGAGGGAGGGGGGAGAGAGAGAGAGAGAGAGAGAGAGAGAGAGAGAGAGAGAGAGAGGAGAGAGAGAGAGAAGAGAGATGGGTGTGGGGGGGGGGGGGGGAGAGAGAGAGGGACAGGGGAGAGAGAAAGAGAGAGGAGGGAGAGGAGAGAGCGCGCATTAGTGAAGAATTGCTATTTGCCACATGCTACAACTAGATGTGTGTGTGTGTGTGTGGGGGGGTGTTCCTGCGAAGCGCACTCCCTTTGCCACAAGGTATATGCTTTTCATATTCCTAAAGGGAGGCATTCCAGTATCACTAGAACCAGTAGTACTCTTGCATTTGACAGCTCAGATTGAAAGTAATCTTGGAATCATTGGAATTGCTGGGAAACTAAATGAGGGATTTCAGCTATAATGTGTGGATTCTAAGTTGTGTTTTGAGTTCTTGAAGGTAAGTTCTTGGCAGCTTCTTCCTTTGTGACATAATGTGCCATCAGTTGTTTGTGAGTGATCATCTATATGAATGAATTAAAGTTTGGACATAAGTGATAGATTGAATAACTGTGTGAACAGTCAGTTTTGCCATCAATGTGACCCACAGTTTCAAGCAAGTACATATAGACATCTCAATAAAAATCAGTGTTTCACTAAAAATAGCAACTGGAAAAATACTGGCTGTATTTAACTCCATCTAACCAAACTGCTGATGACAAGCCTGAGAATCTTACAATTGTTACTTGTAGATACCCATTTAGGTTCTTTATCCCTTAGCTACAAAGAGCTCTTTGTTTGAGAAAAATCAGAACCCCAACACACAAGGGTCTTAAGACACACTGTGGAGGCAGGTAATTGGCTCACAGGTTTTGTGTATTTCTGCCTTTTGGGAGAACAGAGGCATGGGCTGCCTTTTCTCTGGGCTACCTTTGCAAAGATGCTCGTGTTGTAAACAGCCTTGGCAGAAATTTCCTTAGATAGCAAAAGAGAAGCAAAGGTGAGAGGCAAGAAATAAGGATGTTTCTAGAGGGTCATGTAACGACCAGATTGGCAAAGAGAGAAAGAGAGACCACTTGTAGGGAATCTTCCTACCTGCTAATTAGGACCAGTTCCTAGTCAACTGAAGAGGCCAGGAATGAATTCCAAAGATGATGCATATGCCTGAATTTGTTTAAACTGAACTATTTGGATGAAATTTATTTAACAGTATTTTGAAGAAAGATAAAGGTGTAAACATAACTCAAATTCTGACTCTATGTATATGTACATCTGTCTACTCAAATACTACTAAATGTCTACTAAATGTATAAAGACCAATAAATTTTAAACCTGAGTATACACTGTAATCGCTTAGAGTTTCAGAGACAGACAGACAGACAGACAGACACACACACACACACACACACACACACACACAGAGGGAGGGAAGGGAGAGAGAGAGAGAGAGAGAGAGAGAGAGAGAGAGAGAGAGAGAGAGGCAGACAGACAGGCAGACACAGAGAGAAACAAAGAGAGACAGATTGATTATGAGTATGTGACTATATGAGTAAGAATAAGGTCTAGACACCATTTCAGAGAAGCTAAATTAGATCCAGAGACATAAAAGTCATATTAATGAAATTCTGTTCAGATTTCCCCAAGGCCCTTCTAAAATGCTTCTAGAGTGAAACACCACTGCTTTCAACTTTTCAATTTACTCATTTTACTGAGTATCTAGAAAAAGTATGAAAAAGCATTATTTTATAATTACTCTGTTTATCCTTGGTCTTCCCCACAGAAACTGTGTATCATCTTGCTTTCCCCGAGATAGTGAAATAGACTTACCCCTGTATCACTGCTTATAACTAGAGTCCTAAGCCCTTAACTCTTCCCTGAAAATTTCTCGTTGAAACTACTCAGTTGCAGTACTTTACTAAAAAGTCTTGGATGATAAAATGGGGATGTGGAAAATATATAAATGGTTTAGCCATGTCATCATGGCACTCCAACATTGATAACCTATGTGTTTTTCACCACTTTGCACCCTTCTGAACCCCTCTGTGCCCATTTCTTTCCTCTTCTTAGACATCCCTTTGTGTCCTTAAAGTAATCACCAATGGGCAATATCTTTGTTGGGCATCTTTTCTTTGTTTTTTCTTAATGATTTTGCTTCCTCTGTACAAGCCTATAAATAATTTGTTTCAGTATTTTTACTTTTGACCTTTAATGAAATTATACTGCATGTAACAGTTTGTATCTGGCTCACTTTGCTGACTTCATAGGATTTAAGCATTAAGATTTACAGCTATCATATTGTTTACTCATTTCCAAAAAGTCCATTATATTGGTAAACTGTGATTTATTTATCTATTCAATTTGCTTGTGAATATTTAGTTGTTTCTAACTATTGGGTACTGTGAACAATAACTTTTTAGATACATTTCTCTAAAGCACCTACTTACAGAATTGCTGGGTTATAAGTTATACATTATGAAGCCAACTGTTCAATGCTAATCTGGTCTCCACTTGGCTGTACCAAATTTTAGTCCTGTCACCTTTTAAGATGTTTTGGAACATGGATTCTGGTTTGTTTGGGGTGCTGATTTCAAAAACAGTGATTTAAAAATAATTGCACTGAGTACTTCTGTGTTTTGTGTAGGAACATGAATGTAAACTGACTCAAGAGATCCTCGAATTGATTGACAGAGAAGTTGACCTCATGATGAGAGGCGTCAACCCTCGCAATCTTGAAGGACTCAGAAAAAGAATCACAACACTCTTTTTTCACTATATCAAAACACCCCTGTTTAATCCTGAAGTTGCACGACACCTGAAGGTACTCTCCTTACTGTACTTATTTTCAAAATCCCAAGATGTAATATTGTTAATTGAAAGATATTCAAAGTTTGCTTCTGTGCTTTACTACAAACCTAAGAAAGCCCATTCACTTGGTGAGACCTCTCGATTTATTAACGTTGATAGACTAAACTTTCCCATTAACCTCTTCTGCACATGAATTTTTAGCCTTGAATTCTTTTCTAAGAGCTGAATTGAATTTTCAGTTGTCATGTGGTGTTGAAGATATTGTGATCTCTCACACCTTTTACTTTGGCTCCTACCTGCAGAGCTGCATTGTTCTGTTCGCTCCAGCCAACTCCTATTCATTTTCAAAAACTAAACTCGGGCTCCTCCTCTCTCTCATGAGGCCTCAGTGAGAGTTGGCCTTTCCACTAAAATCCTCCCCTTGAGTCTTGCCTGTCTTCCTTAAGCACTTAGCATGCAAACGTAAGTATCAGTGACTGGATCCATGAAAACAGCCTGAAGAACTCCAAGTGGAGCTTGTAGCTCAGTTAAATCATGTCTTCCCACTCTAGTATCCTGATGTTTATGAAAGATATGTATACCTCATTATTTCCTTACAAAGCTACTTAATATACTTCAGGAAATTAGGAAGTTTTACTAATGAGTCATAGTTGTAGGATTTTTTTTTTAGAACTATCAAAATGTAGACAAAAATCTAGAAAAACAAAAACGTGCTTACTGTTCATATGCTATTTAATTAATTAGAAAATGATTATGCTGTTCAAAAAACTGGAGGAAAAGTTTCCCATTGTATTACTTCAGCTTGTTTTTAATTTGTCCAACTAGCTTCCTTTTGTTTTTATAGCACTTTGATTTGTAGCACTATAGTAAGAGACTTTGATACTCTGTACCATTACATAATTCTATATCATGTAAACAGAGGCAGAGTTTTCTGTCCTGACTGTCTGTTCCCAAATAAACACACAAAAGCTTATATTAATTGTGTGCTTGGCCAATAGCTCAGGCTTAGTACTAACTAGCACTTACATTTTAAGTTAATCCATATTCCTTTTTCACGTCCTGTCATGTGGCAGTACCTTTATCAGCATGGCACATTCATTTCCTGCTCCCTCTGCATTCAGCTGGTGACTCCCTTGACTCTACCCTTCCTCATCCCATCATTCTCAGTTTGGCTTTCCTGCCTGACTTTATCCTGCTCAGCTATTGGCTAGTCAGCTTGTTTATTAAACCAACCACAGTGACAAATCTTCACAGTGTAGAAAGGATTATTCCACAGCAATATCACTGCTTTTGAATTTTCCTTGATAAAAGTTCACTCAGGTAAGTTTCGGCAATACATAAAGTCATGTAGCTAATAGTACAGTCCAGATAAAACTTACTCTTCATAGGCTGCCCTGGTATCAGCTCTTAAACAAATTTTGGTAAATGCTGACCTGTGTTGTATTTTGATAGTTTTATTTATTCCAGAATGTCTTATATAAATGGAATAATTCTATCATGAATCACATAAAATCTTTTGATATGGACTTCATTCCACTCATTGCATTTGAGATTCACCCATTAATGTATCAGTAATTTGTTGTTACAGTTCAAAAACCTAATATATAGTTAAGAGATGCACGAGCTTTATTCTTATCCTTTCACAGTTATAGGAAGTCTGAGTTCATTAGCATAGGGATTTTATGAATAAAGTCACTTTACATACTCGATTATAATTCTGACATAAATTGATTGGTTTGGGGTTAAATACCAGGTGGTGGTGGTGTTTAGCTACATGGTTAAATGCATTTTTGCCATTAAGAGAGATTATTAAACTTTTTACCTATATGATCAGTACCAGAAAGCACTTCTTATAAGGGAGATTTGTTGTAGAATATTATTTTAAGATGTGTTACTTTTGTCTATGTTGCATTTTGTCTATGTTGTTGTTTAACACCGTGAAGCTGTGTTACTGTGCCTGTCTAAAACACCTGATGGTCTAATAAAGAGCTGAATGGCCAATAGCAAGGCAGGAGAAAGGTGGGGCTGGCAGGCAGAGAGAGTAAATAGAAGGAGAAGTCTTGGAGGAGAGGAAGAAGTAGCTAGAGAAGGAGGAGGACCAGGGACCAGCTACCCAGTTACACAGCAAGCCATGGAGTAAGAAACAAAGCTATATAGGAATAGAAAAGGAAAAGTACAGAGGCAAAAGATAGATGGAATAATTTAGGAAAAGCTGGCAAGAAACAAGCCAACCTAAGGTCAAGCATTTATAATTAAGAATAAGCCTTCATGTAGGATTTATTTGGGAGCTGGGTGGTGGGCCTGCAAAAAAGTATTGAGTAAAAAAACAGTAACAACAGATATTCATAGCTACTTGGCATCCTCATCAGTGCTTGGTGTTAGTAGTTTTTCATTTAGGAAATTCTAACCAGATGTGTAGTGGTATCTCATATTTTAATGTATATTTTCCTAATAACTAATAATTTTACACATCTTTTCATATACTCATTTATCATGCACATGCATTTGGTGAAATCCTGCATCTACCTTTTACCACCCCCTTGTTTTGATTGGATTATGTATTTTCTGTGTCACATTTTGAGAATTTGTAATATATTCCCTGCATGAAGTGCAAGACATAGAGGAAAGGACACCAATCACCCCAGTGGCCAGGGAGAAACAGCACCTTGTATTCAGCAGGACAAAAACAAGGATGGCAGTAGATTTCTTCCTGAAACATTGCAGACAAAAAGACAGTCAGATAGCCTTTGCAAAGCTCTTAGGTCAACAGCAAGGAGATCGCCGTTACCCCCTGCCTCTTCCACTTGAGTCGATTTATTTCCCTTTCTCATCATGCAGGAAACAACTTTCAATATAATATCCAATGAGATCACTGAGTGCAGATAGCCATTCCTTGTTCCTAGTGATAGACAAGCCTCGCAAGTGCTGGGATTAAAGGTGTGCGCCACCACCGCCCACCAGTACTTTGGTTTTCTAAATACTCTGCCATCATCTATCCATGGGTGGGAGAGTAATACAGATTTTTAATACTTTAGTCAGGAAAATGATTCTTGTTTGGAATTTAAGTCTTATACTTAATAGGCAGTTAAAAGGAAAATAGGACTTTTTAAGTAACCAATTTTAGAATTAATTCTAAGCAGTCCTCAGTGTTTCTGTTTAGTATGTGGCTTAGATTTTCATTATCTTTTTTTTTTTTTTCTACTTAGGTTCCTCAAGACCCACTGAAGTTTTATGATAAGATTTATTTCTGCCACAGTTGCCAGTTGTACTTGCCTTCTGTGGAATTTTCTGTGTCACCCACCTCACATCGTGTGTACCGCTGCCGGCACTGTGTGAACCTTGAAAATGAGACTCAAAGACGGGAGTCGTTTTTGAAGTACAAGTGTTTACTTCAGAGGCTCTACTACTCAGAAGCTGGTTATGGGGATGACTCTCAGATTGCTTTCCTCATGCAGGTATGACCTGTATAGGATGCTGATCATGAAACGTACCAGGCAGAGAGGTTGTCTTCTCGGGGGCTGTCTTGACATGAAGTTCAATACATTTGAACATGGTTTTGTCTGGGAAACATTACTTAGAATTTTCTAGAGCAGACAGCTATTGCATTCCTGAGTTTCATGCACAGATGTGCTCTTGGTATTTAAGTTCTGTGCTACGCTCTGAAAATTCACTGGTAAATCAGATATCACATCCTGGAAAAGAAGGCAGATGTTTAAAAGGGATGATAACAAGGGCAGTAGAGTATGCGAGCTACCGGAGACTGGCACTCAGTCAGGGAATGAGGTGTCTGATAGCATATTTCATGTGGGTGATGTTGAAAGATGACACAGTCTGAGCTGTGGCACAAGAAAGGAAAGTCTTTTGAATGATGTTCCCCCTTAAACATTCATTCAACATGATTTAATTGTTTTCCCAATAATATGATATTTAAACCATTTATTTAGAAGAAAACAAAATTACTGTTCAAACTTATTTTGGCATGTAGCTCCAAGATATTAAGTACTTGACAGAGAACATCTGGGCATCTCAGTCCATCCTCAGTGCCTGGGATGATCTCAATGACCTGGTCATGGTCAGGTGGGATAAGAACGTGGAATGGTCTCCCTGGAACTGCATTCTTCTCACCAAGGATGAAGGGGTAGCTCATCTCAAGCTACAGAGTATTGAGCAGGTAAGATGCTGGACTCTGAAATCTTAATTCAGCCAATTGGTTATAGCAGGCATTTTGAATGCCCTCTAATATTCCAATGACTGTCTGAAGAGTGTCTGTGAATCAAGAGCCCCATATATGGGGTAACAATATCAAAACATTTGGATGGTGTGTGTTGTAGGTGCAAAAATTCAAAGAAAGTTAAGGTATATTGGGGTAAAGATGAGAGATTTGAATATATAAGCATCTAACATAATCTTACTCTCTTCTAACAAGTTCAAGCACATTCATTTCACAGCGAGTTCTGTGAAGGACTTTGTTTGACTTACGTCTTTCTATCCCTTTAGTGCCTATAATAGTATCTTTTGAAGACCAGAAGTTTGATAAGTATTTGTTGAATAACTGTTGGCCAGGGTGTAGGGGGCACAGCTGGTAGAATGTCAACTGGGTGCATCCACTATCGAAATCAGTATGGAAATCCTCAACATCCTAGAAATAGAACTACTTGTAGCTCGAGTTTTCCTGTCTGGCCCACAGTCAGGACAAATCTCTCTTACCCGCCAGGCCCATAGATGCTCAGAACCAACCAAGAAAACACACAGAAACTTATATTGCTTACAAACTGTATGGCCGTGGCAGGCTTCTTGTTATCTACTTCTTCTATCTTAAATTAACCCATTTCTGTTAGTCTATACTTTGCCACATGGCTTGTAGCTTACCGGTGTCTTTACATGTTGCTTCTCATGGCAGCGGCTGGCAGTGTCTCTCCCCCAGCCTTCCACTTCCCAGAATTCTCTTCTCTCTTGTCCCACCTATACTTCCTGCCTGGCCACTGGCCAAACAGCATTTTATTTACACAGAGCGATATCCACAGCAACTACTATATAATGCAGCTGTGATAAGTTCTGAATCTCAGTCTGAATGCCACAGAGAGACCTGTACACAATTTTTCTATGGTACTATTCACCACAGACAAGACATGGAATTAACATCGGTCCAATTGGCTGATGAATGGATATATATATTTGTGTTGGGTGTTTTAGTTTTATTCAGAACATAGTGTTAAAGTAAGTCAGATGTGAAAAGACAAATAGCACATGTTTTCTTCTACATATGAAATCTAAAATTTGAAAGTAAAAACCACATAAAAGTAGGAGAGGGATTATTTGAGCGGAGGGGAGAAGGCAGCAGTTACTAGAGAAGAGGAGAACAGAGAAGGCGTGAATATCAGCCAAGTATGTGATATTCTTGTCTGAAGATGTCATGATGAAATTTATTATTTTGCATGTTGTGAAAAACAAAGGCCCCAAAGAAGTATCTGTATAATGAATAATGCCTGTTATTAATATATACATGTTATGGATCCCAGAGTTTGTCCTTTGATTTATTAGCAGGAATCTGCCTAAAAAAGTACTCATCTGTCAAATCAATTCCATTCACAACTTTGTGATCTACTGCAGTCATGCTGACGAGATTCCATCCCCCCCATTTGCTTCCACCTAACTCGGAGTGGAAAGAGCATGGCAAAACTTAGCTGCTACTTAGTTTCAGCGCTTTACAGGATGAAATCCGTAATGTGTTCTGATGAATCAACTCGAGGGGCTCCTGGAGCATTCCCGGAGGGTTCCATTTATACTCAGCAAGTGCAAATCCAGGAGCTGGCCCAATTCTCTCCCAGTTTATTATACGGCTGCACCTTTAACTCGACACACAAGTTGCAGCTGGAGGGGGACAGAGCAGTGACATCAGATGCAGCCATTCTGAAC
This sequence comes from Onychomys torridus, assembly GCF_903995425.1. Classification (NCBI taxonomy): domain Eukaryota; kingdom Metazoa; phylum Chordata; class Mammalia; order Rodentia; family Cricetidae; genus Onychomys; species Onychomys torridus. Next base: position 45,632,240 of record NC_050445.1, read on the forward strand.
ACTGCTGTCCCAAGATGCTCTTGCTGCTTGTTTTTGTTTGTTTGTTTTTTAATGGAAGGTTCAGGGAATTATATAAGGAGAGGAAACTCGTTACAATTTCAGCCTTTTCCAATAATTTTTGAGTTCTAAAAAGCCAGGCTATGAAAAAATTCACTCTAGGGATGGGAAGAAAGGACAGAAAGAAATTGAAGCTGTGCTAAATGTTATATTTAGTAAACTAAGCTGCTTCATAAATATTTAATCGCTGGCAGCACAGCCAATACTAGCAATATCATTTCATCTAGGACCCACGATGAAACTGAAATTCATTCCCAAAGCTGATATTCCAGTTCTTCTTCAATTAATCCACACAACTCCTTTGTGTACCTAATCAAATCACCAAAGTCTCAAATTAAATGTTCCATTCAGGAGCATTTCTAATCTCAGGACACCAGTCGTTCTCAATTCTGCAAGTGGAGCAGAGGCTCTCTCTAATGCCAAGCCTTTGTCTCTTTCTAAGGCCCCCAGTTTGCGCCGTCCTGCAAGCCTTACTGTCCATTCCACTTTGAACAGTTCAAGTTTTTGCAGCAAATCAAAGCATTCCCAGAATCCTCTTAAAGATATAGACACCTGTTTTCCCCGAAGCGATAAGAAACAGAGCAAAGAAGCAAACACAACCTCAAAACAGCAACCACCACCACCACCACCACCACCACCACCACCACCACCACAACAACAACAACCTAACACCACCACAACAACAACCTAACACCACAACAACCCCCACCCTGTGTGCTATAGCCAGCACTGCCGCCGCCGCCGCCAGCCACCACCACCACCACCAGCACCACCAGCACCACCACCACCACCACCACCAAGTATAAAGTTATCTCCATTCCTTGCAGTAAGGCAGAGGAGAAGGACTCTGTTCTAAGAGGGCAGAGTGAGGAGGACTAGGCTCTCTCTCATAGCACACAGACTGGCTCACAGGGGGCCAATGACTCACTAAAAATCATTTGCTATGTTTCTTTCCAGTCTTGGTCACAGTCAAGCTGTGCACATGAAGACTTACTCTCTTTGCATTATGAAATTTGAGAAGATTGGCTAACGATGTAGAGTTAGCAGAAAGAGTGGAAGTTGCACTGGCCTCATGAAGTAGGATGGCCACATTTGTTAGTGCTTTTGTGCTCTCATTTTCTCCTCTATAGCAAGGATGAGGCTGTCTCACCCCAGTGAAGTTTCAGAAATGAATAGGCCACTAAACGATCTCCACTTAGTGTCTGGCCTTGGTTACTTTGGGTAATACTCATGTCTATGAAAGCACTGTGAACCAGGCTGTTTCTACTGCACACTTCCGTGTTCTCAGGGCTTTCTTTGATTTTCCTGGTTACCCTGAAAAAGCTTCTACAGTGCAGAATGTCTTACTCTCAGAACTTAAAATTTAAAGGAGACCTAAGTAGCATTGTGATTGGGTGAACAGACATCTGATTGTGAACATTGAACAGAATAGCTGATATTTATTAATTTAGCCAGAACTTACTTTGGATATGCTAAACACTGTGTAAAGTGGCTAGAAGAAAAAAACAACAACAAAGAAATGAAATGAACATAATTTTTCATTGTTTCAGTTGCATTTGGGTTCAACTATAATAAGAGAGTGAGCAAATGTGTCATAACTTAATCAAATCAGGGTTTTTCTTGTATAACAAGGAGGCTGGGTTGGCAGTTCCCAGCTAGGATGGTGTGTCCACAATGTTTTCAGAAACTCAGGCCCTCCAGCATTTCCCTCCGCTTCCTCTAACTTCTGGCTTTTCCCCTCATGCATATGGATTCACAGTGAAAGATGGTAACTTCATCAGTGTTGTATCTGCTGCCCAGGTGTGGCGAAAGTGTAAAGTTGCTTGATATGTGAGTCTTTCTGAGACATCACCGTAAAATGCTTTTCTGTAAGCTTTGTTCAAATGTATGTATATGTAAGTATATGTAAGTTTGTCACTTGTTACATGCAACTGAAAGAAAACATAGAAACCTGGGTACATTCTACCTCATATCAGGTAACTAGTATATATACAATCGGAGGAGAGAAAGAGTATAGAATTAATAACAGTAGTTTGGACTTGAGATATATACATACACACACACACACACACACACACACACACACACACACACACATATATGGAGAGAGAGAGAGAGAGAGAGAGAGAGAGAGAGAGAGAGAGAGAGAGTTAGTCCCCTGGTAGATTTTACATTAAAGCACCACAAGAACTAAGCTCTGAAAGATAAGAGACATAGTGAGAAAAAAATTGTATCCTAGGTTGAATAAACTGATACTAAATAAATAATAAAGCCAAGTTTCTAAGACATAGTCATGTTTCATCAGGCAAAATATATATGTATGGATTTCCATAGAATTTTATTTTCTTTTATTTGCAGGGGTATGGACGTCTTTTCATTCACAAGATCAAACACAAGCATATCCTGGCTAAAAACTATTTTTCACAGATTCCAATGCTTGCTTCACTTATGCTTCAAGATGGGGAAGTAGATGATATTAGAAGTAAATACTGCACAGAAAAGCCACCTAAAATTATAGAAGCCCATGGGACTCGACCTTAGGAGGTTCAGGAATATCAATCTGATGATAGGCGTTTTGTGTCTACTAAGAGAGTAATACAGAGGTCATGTAATATGGGAACCACTTTTATATTTTCATTTGTATTTGTTTTATTCACAGTATTTTAAGCTATATGACTAGAAAAAAATCTGTATACATGAACCATTGTTGGATGATTAGTATTTACAGTCAAAATACAATAGCCAAACAAAACCTTGCCTTAAGTTTCAATGAAAATAGCTTATTTAACATGTATTTTATGAGTGTAATTATTCTTTATACATACCTGTATTTTGGTATAAGTATTTGGAATTTTTTTCTTTTATTGTCTACTTTTACCTATTATTTGCATAATCCAAGAAAAGAAAATGTAACAAACAAAAAATCTGCATTACATGCCATGAAATAAGGCAAACAGTGGAAATGTTATTTATGGAGGAGACTTCCTGTGGGGCAATGTTGAAATTTTGTAAGAAGTATGAACTTGATCAAATCAACTGCCAGCCTACTTCTCAATAAACTCAACAATAAGCTTGGCTCTATATCTGTCTGGAATATGTGATGTGATGAGTGCCGACACATCCAGCGATGGCACACCCCAAATAGCATGATTCAAAAAGAGTTTATTTGCCAAGGGACCTGTTCTAAGACATACATGATGCAGGGAAACAGAAGGAACAGTGCTGGAGTCCAGGGCCAGATCCAGACATACTGAATCTATCCCACAGTCCCCAGTGTACTTGGAGAGGGAGAAGCCAGGGAACCCGGACAGAGTGGAAAGGGGATAAGTAGAGAGGATCAACCAACCTAAGATGATCCCAAGAATCAGAAAATAAGCCCTCAATTTCACACTTCTGCTTTGTTCCAGTTGCCTTCTCTAATGGGGAAAATCTCAAAAGGAAAGAAACAGAGACTCAAAGTTCACATGGCTTTAGAGTAAAGGACAGGGTAGATAGTGGTTAACCAGGTATGGAGGACTAAATGAAAAACATTGGAGAAGAAAATGACCGAAAGTGGGAGAAGAATCAGATAGTAATATTTCACTTACATCACAGAATCATAAAAACATGTATTTTGTTCTAATCTTTTGTAAATTGTGTTGTCCTTTCAAGTTTAGAGATTAATAAATTCATTGTAAATATTTGTTCCACATAAACATTTGATATTTTAGCAACCTATATCTAGCATATCTACAATTTTCCTTACATAGTGAGAGCATGGCATTTGTCAATTGTCATTAAGGAACCAAACATTTAGAAGAAAATTCTATAGTACTGTTTCCTTGTTGATTAATAGTCCAGACAGCTTGAGAACTTTCATAACAAAAACTTTCCAGTTAAGACTAGAATAGAACTAGACTGATATTTGATATAATGGGAACAGTTTATCATGAACACATGCAGGTTTACACAGGAGTGGGAATAACTGGATTTTTTGCAACATAGTTCAAGAGAATTTGTCATCTCTGAGAAGAACTGAGAAGGCAGTGAGAGAGAAATAGCCAGTTAGGATCAGGTGAAAGATTCTATGGGCCCTCTTGACTCACTGGGGAAGTAGTTGGTTAGAATGTTGGCTCCTAGGAATGGAAGACAAGGAGTAAACAGAGAGAAGAAATAGGCATCCAAAGCCTGGTAACTGGAGGTTGTGATATTTATTTCCCCCGATCATTCTGTTTCTTTCTTGGTATGTTGGAAGTGGCTGTGTTTCTCTAAGATTATGGCTTTGATTGGATCTGCCTCCAGCATGGTGCAACTCTCCTTCAATTTCCTTCCTGCTTTTCCGTCTTCCACTTGAAAGTCTGCTTTCATTTTTGTAAGAAATTTTAGGATGTTTGCTTCTGTTAATTTTCTTAGTGTCCTGTCTTTTTAGACAGTCCTTTTATTAAATGCTTCTCAAATCAAACAGTTTGAACATGTGTATTAATTACTTTTCTGTTGCTGCAATAAAATACTGGATTCCCAGCAAGTTATGGAAGAAAGAGATATTTTGTTTTCCAGTTCTAGGGGGGTTCAGTTGATCACAGTGGGGACAGCTTGGCAGCAGGAGTCTGAAGCCAGCCTAGCAGTCAAGAAGCTGGATGGTCACATTTCTCTCCCACATAGAAACCAGAGAAAAAGAATAGGCCGTGAAGCTAGGCTATACAACTTCAAAGTGCTCCCAGTGATACCACCTCTAGCAAGGTTCTTCCTCTTAAAGGTCCTGAAACTTTCTCAAACAAAGCCAGCAGCTGGGAACCAAATGTGGAAACATGAGTCTATCAGGGACATTTGTATTCAAATCACAACTGTGTACCAATATTCTTGCTGGGCCGTGACCACAGCAATCATTGACCCCTATGAGTAGTCTCAAGAAGTTCAACTAAAAATATAACCTTAAGCTTAGATTGTTCATGTGTTTGATTTCTTGTCTAGGGAGGAACAGGACAAAGGTAATATGCAGCATAGGGTAACATTAACAATTGTTCAGACTATCACCAGCTGGTGCAGTATGAAGTGTGGATGAGGAATAAACAGAGATATAAGAGATGAAGTAATTAGTAACTATGTTAGTTAGCATCCCATCATTGTGACAAAATACTTCAGAAAACCACATCATATCAGGAGATATATGTATTTGGAATCATGTTTTCAGAAGTGTCATCATCACATGTTTGGTTGGCACTGTTACTATAGGCCTGTAGAGAGCAGAACATCATGGAGAAGGAAATGTATTGTTGATGTTGCTGCTTACCTCAGTCTAGCATGTGTGTATGTTTGTATGTGTGTGTGTGTGTATGTGTGTGTGTGTGTATGAAAGAGAGAGAGAGACAGAGACAGAGAGAGACAGACAGAGAGACATAAAGACAGACAGACAAAGAACTACTTTCTGCAGCCAGGCCCTACTTCCTAGATTCCTGCTGATTGTGCCATTACATGGTGATTTCACCAATGGATCACTGCACTGATTGTTAGAGCACACACAATTCAGTCACTACCCATACGTCCATCAACTAGTTACAAAGGCATTTCAATTAAACCATATTAGTTGCTTTGATGACAAAGACTTGCATAGCATGAGTATCTTCTATGTTAGACAAGATTCATAGAAAAAATGATAACTTGGATGTGTTTAATGACCAAATTAATGCCCTGTCAAACATTTAGAAGGCAGCTATAGAGAAATTTCCTATCTTCTGTCTATATAGGAAAGATGTGACTAAAGTTTAAACCTGCAATGTTACTGTAAAATTTACAAAGCAGTACATTAATTAAATGAATACACATTAGAGCTGATACTAAGATTAGGATCTTGGGTAGGAAAATGAATGTGTGATCTGTTATGAATTAGCCTGTACACTGGAGGAGTTGCAGAATCATGACATTTTTTTTTAAAATTAAGTAAGAGAAGAGTATGCATAAGAGTACATTTTATAAGGATTTCATAACTGTAAAATATAAAGTTAAAGATAAATAAAGCTCAAGCTCTGTTCTTGTCTCGTAATCAGGATTTGATGTGTTGTATTTATCTGAATCTTATACTAAATATGGCCTCTACCAATGATGTGTGGATTGGAATGGCTCTATATGTGTGTCTTATGGTTTCTATTGTTGTAAAGAGACATCATGACCACCACAGCAATTCACAAAAGACAAAATTTAATTGGAGTGACTTATGTTTTTAGAGGTTAATTCATTATCATCATGGTGGGAAGAAAGGCACCTGGGAGTATGGCGGCATGCAGTCAGACAAGATGTTGGAGCAGAGAGAGAGTCCTACATCTTGATCCAAAGGCAACAGGAAGTGAACTGAGATGCTGAGTGTGGCTTGAGCATATGAGACCTCAAAGCCCACCCCAACAGTGACACATTTCCTCAATCAAGGCCACACCTACTCCAACAAAGCCACCCCTCCCATAGTGCCACTCCCTGTGAGCATGTGCAGGCCAATTACATTCAAATTACCATAATATACAAACTTTAGATATTGCCTCAAATGGTTTCTTAAGACAATTTACACTCAAGGTACAGAGGCTGGGAGATGGCAAGCTTGATGTCAATGTGGGCTATACAACGAGTTCCAGTGTAGGTAGGCTTCATAATGAATCCTTGTAAAAAAAAAAAAAAAAAAAAAAGGAAGGAAGGAAGAAAAAATAAGGGAAGGGAAGAAAGAGAGAAGGGAAGAAGAGGGGTTTGGTTAGTAGATCTTTAGCATCATAGAAAATCTCTGGGAGTGCTGGTCCCTATATTTTTGAGGTGATAATAGGAAGAGAATGTGATAATCTAGTTCGATGGGGGATGCTTTATGCTAGAATACAGGGAGGTTAAACAAATATCAGAGAGAGAATCTTAGGAGCTTTGAGAAACCTGAAGCATAAAAGTAAAAAAAGCAAATAAATACAAAGCCAGTATTGATGAAAGTTATATAGAAATTGGAGTCTTGAACTCTTGTAATGAGAATGCAAAATGGTTCTACAAAAAACAATATGAAACGCCCTCAGAAATTGGAAGTAGCCAGGTATGGTGGCTCACATTTGCAATCCCAGCAATCAGTCTGAGGCCGAATGGATTACAATGAGTTTGAGGTCAGCCTGGGCTGCTCAGTGAGTTCCAGGGCAGTCTAGACTATAGAGTGAGACATTTTCTCCAAAACTGAGAGAAGATTGATCCAGTCATCCTATTTCTAGATCATTAGGATCTCAAAGAAATATTGGTTCTTCCAAATTCAGTGAAACACTATCTACAGTAGTTAAAATTAGGGAATAATTTCAATGGACAATTACTCAGCCTTTAAAAATGTTCTGCAATGTTCAACTATATTAATGAACCTTGATGACATTTTGTTAAGTGAAAAAAGTAATTCATAAAAGACAAAAATTATGTAATTCCAACCATATGAGGTATCTAAAATAACTACATTCAAGCAAAGTACAGCACTGCTGTTGTCCTATGCTGGAGGAGGGAGTGGAAAACTAAATCTGGTAATCAATGAGTGCAGAACTTCATTGATGAAAGATAAATAATTTCTAGATCTTAGCTATACTACATTGACCCTGTAATTATCAATATAATATCATATAGCTAAAATTACATTAAGATCTAATTATCAAAATAAAATGAAAAGCGAGGCCCCAGAGGCAGAGTGATTTGGCTTTGTTGAGACTTGTAACAATGACAATGGATTACTTATAAGACTGATAATCAGAACCACACAAATTAAATGAGTAGCTGTATCAGTTTCCTAGGGGTATCACAGTAAACTGACATTTGGCAGCTTAAAACAACAGAAACATTTTTTTTTTCATTTTAAGAATCCAGGGCTAGAGAGATAGCTCAGCTGTTAAACGCTAGTTTCACAACCAAAAATATAAGAATCCAGAGGTCTTAAGGTATCTGCAGAATTGCATTCCCTCTGCAATCTTATTTTACTTTTGAGTTGTTAGGAATCAAGTTCAGGCATTTGTGGATCTAAGTGAGCCCTCCACACTTCTCTCAACCTCAGGCCTCCTGTGGAACCAATGTGGGACATCAAACTTTACCTCTTGGCACTCTCTGGTGGCTTTCAACATCTCTTTGTTTACTTGCTGTATTTCCTTGATGGCCTTCTTCTCTGTTCAAAGTGCACCCTTCTTTCCACATGTTTATGCCTTATAATGAGTGACACTTCTCATTTGATTTTGGGTCTACCTACCTAATCTAGAATGATTTCATATCTAAAGATTTATTACTTCTATTTGACATGAATAAATGTTTCCAAGCATGTATGCATGCATAGCACTACGTACCTGGTGTCTGAGGAGGCTAGGGAAAGTCATCAGATCCCTTGAACTGAAGTTACAGGCAGTAGTGAGCTCTATGTGGGTTCTGAGAACCAAACCCCAGTCTTCTGCAGGAGCAGCATATGTTCTTAACTGTTGAGTCCTGATAGCCCATCTTGATATCCAACTTCCTTTTGCTTATAAAGACCCTTTATCCAAAATAAGGTTACATTCATGATGTCTGAGTGCTAAAACATGTAATTACAACCTGCTGTAGTTCTATTAATGTATCTGAGCAGAAAATATTTTAGTTCTGAAGGGTCAAATAATGTGTTCAAGATACTGGAGTGGAGGAATTGCAACCATTCACAACATTCTCGGGTGGAAGCCTCTTCACAGACAGATGTAGAGGCATTGAAGGATGTTTACTGTGAATGCTCATCCAGGTCTCCAGCAGAAGCTGTGCTCTTTACCAGGTGGGAGTCCCTTGGGAAATGTAAATGCCCAGAACTGCTGGGGATTTTTAGAAATTGGCTTTCAAATGACTCTGATCCCTAGATTTGAAGTATTAGGGTCCTATGGTCAGAGTATCAGCCTTTAATAGATAGTTGAAGGCATTGACTGGCCTAATGACTTCATTAATGAAGTGGTGGACTCATCCTGTTTTCATTTTCCCATTCCTAGAATACAAAGCAGAAATAATTGCAGTCACTGGCAATATGCCTGTATATATTTTCTCTCTCCTGTGGTGAACATTCCTATTATTAAAATAGGAAATGCCAGTGAAATCCTAGAGAGTACCCCTGCATCCTGCATCTGCTTCTGTAGAAAGAGCCAAAACAGCACCATGTCCATGGCATGACTGATGCCATCAATGACAGGATAGGTGATGATTCTGACCATATTTCCTTCTTCCTATCATTGTGGAATATTTGTACACTGTATGAAAATGTATTGCTGTGATTGGTGTAATAAAAAGCTGACCAGCCAATAGCTAGGCAGCTGGTCTAGGTGGGACTTCTGGGCAGAGAGAACTCTGGGAAGAAGGTGGAGTCGCCAGCCAGAGTGGAAGAAGCAGCATGAGCTGTACAGAGAGATGAGGTGATGAGCCATGTGACAGAACGTAGATTAAATGGGTTAATTTAATTTATGGGAGCTAGTGGGACAGCTTAAGCTAAGGCCGAGCTTTCACAATCATAAGTCTCCATGTCATTATTTGGAAGCTGGCTAGTGGGACAGAGAAAGACTCGCAGCAACCTATGTCTTATGTTGATATAAATCCTACTCAGGTTTCAAAGGGAAGTTAGAGTATCAAGGGCCATTCAGATTATGGTGCTAACTTCAGTTACACTTACAGATGGGGCACCTTTATTAAAACAAGCCAACAATATCTCCACTACTTGACATATACCTGCTGATAATGAATGTTTCCAGTGTTTAAAATGTATCACAAATATTTAGCCTCCATGAGGCAGAGATACCAACCAGTTTTTATTACATTATCTCAGGTCTCTTTCAATTTCCCCGTTTCTTCTGATAATCCAGAGGGATTTTGATTGACTTCATATCCCACAGAATGTCCTGCTGGTCCATTATATTACATGCTATATTGGCTTTATTAATCCTGAAACAACAAGTACCCTTCAAGTCTTAGTAAGATGTCTGGATGCTAGAAAGTGGGAGATAAATATCATGAGAGTTCACAGCTTACTTCACAGGCTGGAGTGATTAAAACTGAGTTTTAGGCAGAAATCATGTAGATGTTTCACAGTGAGGAATGGCAAGCAGAGTAAAAACTTCTCCCCCAAAAGCAAAGGTAAATTGAAAACTACAGTGACCAAATATAAAACAAGATCACTGGGAATCCAATTTTTCAGAAATGAAGATTTTTATTTCCACTAGCAGGCAGAGGATTCTGACTGTTGTGGATGGTTGGGGACAAAGAAAATATGGAACAGTTTGTGGAAAGAGGACATTATAGATATTAGCTGGGCATATGCCGCCATACTCAGCTAAGACTGGATTCAAGCAAGGAAAAGGTGTCGTAGCCACACAAGCTTTCTTACCATTTGGGACACGTGGCTGAGCAGATGAAATAGTTTTGGCCATAATCTGTAGAAGATGGAGATGGTGAGCAGAGTTTCTCACAAATTCCAATAAGGACAATAGGATACAAGTGGAAGCCCTGCTTTCTGTTGCCCACAAACATTCTCATTTCTCTGGTCTTCTTTTGGGTCATGATAGAAACTCAATACCTAGTCATGATTCACTGAGTGACTGCACTACTCACAATGCCCATAAGAGACTGTGTGCTGTGTCAGATTATTTAATCATTACACTGGCTATGCATAGTGTCATTGCATATAATCTAGAAAAAGTGTATTGGTGTGTATATTGTAGATAAACAGATAGATGATACCTTAGATGGCATAGATATAGATTCATTGATGCTCTGTTAGGTCTGAAAGTTATAGGTAAATTGCAAAAAGCAAATAATTCAGAGTCTCATTGCATACTATGCTCTTTTCTCAGTTTTCATTTGTTTCTCAAATAGTAGCTATGGCTTCCTACAGCCCCTTAATGAAAATATGAAAATGAATTGCTTTGCAGAAGATTTGCATACTCTGTCCAGAGAAGGTCTGGTTTAGGGTTGGGCCTGCACATCTGCCGGCTATTACCTTCATCTACACATGAGGTGACCATGGAAAACAGAGACAAAGACTTTAGGAGAATCTTTTCATGAGACAGAGTGCCAGTCTCTATATCTGGTTCCTATATTTTTGTGGAATGGAAAGTGGTTGTTGGTATATATCTATAGGGATCTGTGACAGTGATTGACAGTGGATGAACTGGCTGCAGTTGTGGAAAGAAAGCCAGAAAATTGCGGGTAAGGAGTTGAGGAACAGGGGCTAGACATGCCCTATGTAAACGTATTTCAGAGGCCACGTAAGCAGAGGAAGCTGTGTTGTGATATAAAGCAATGTTGTTCACTAGTACTTGTTCTTTGGCCCATTTGCAAAGTCAGTCTGCCAGTATAGATGGAACTTGTTCATGGGATGAACAGAGAATTTGAGTTTTTCTTCACAATGATTGACTTTGCTCCAGTCACAGTTGGGTAACCCTCTACCCACAACACAGGGCAGTAATAAACCACATGATGATACTGTTTCCCATGGAAACTAGCATGTAATCTGGTGGCTGATTTTATTAAATCTTTTCCATTATAGCTTGGATAAAAATTTTTACTCATAAAATATTTAATATGCACTGATTTATCTTATCAGCTTACAGTATCTCTGTTCACATGGTAACCTACAGAAAGCCTTGTTAGTTATGATTGTGTCTCCTGTTGCATTGCCTTTGACAAAGAACTCATCCTACAGAGACAAAAGTGAGACACTAGGCTTCTTGCACAGAATTACTAATCTTACTCTGCTTGCGTATCTCAGAAATATGAGTCTTGACAAAAGGAAGTAAAATAGTCCACTAGAGAGCCAATTTTGCACAACCTAGATGTCAACACCCCAGAACTGGAGTTCTGTCTTACAGGAGGCTGTGTATGGCTGAAACCATGGCTCAATACATAGTGCACAATGGGCAAAGCTCTCTACTTCATGTTGTTTTCTAGCCTTCTTCAGAACACAGACCTATGTCTTGGTTGTGATAAAAACACCCTGACAAAAGAAAGATAAGGTATCTTAGTTAGGGTTTCTATTGCTGTGAAAAGACATCATGACCATGGCAACTCTTATAAAGGAAAACAATTAATTAGGGTGGCTCAATTACAGTGCAGAGGTTCAGTTCATTATCATCATGGCAACATGGTGTTGGAGCAGGAGCTGAGAGTTAACACATTTTGACTTGCAGACAATAGGAAGTGGTCTGACTCACTGGGCATGGCTTGAGCATATATGAGATCTCAAAGCCTGCCTCCACAGTGGCATACTTTCTCCAACAACATCAAGTCTACTCCAACAAGGCCATAACTCCCAATCATGCTATTCTCTTTGGAAACAATCATTTTCTTTCAAACCACCACATAAGGGAAAGGGATTTATTTTAGCTCACAGTTTGAACTTTTTTTTTTTTTTAGAATTAAATTCTTTATGTTTATGCTGTTTATCTATCTATCTATCTATCTATCTATCTATCTATTTTTCATTTTTCTTTAAGAAATTTTCTACTCACTTTACACACTATCCACAGATCCTCCTCCTCCCTCCTCCCACTCCCCAGCCCTCTTTCCCAAGCCACCCCACATCCCCACATCTCCCCAACCAAGATCTCCCATGGGGAGTCAGCAGAGCCCAGCACACTGAGCCTAGGCAGGTCCAAGCCCCTCCCCACTGCACCAAGGCTGTGCAAGGTGTCACACCTCAGGCACCAGATTCCCAGAAGCCTGCCCATAGACCAGGGACAGATTCTGATGCCCCTGCCTGGGTGCCCCCCAAACAGTTCGAGCCAAACAACCATCTTTCATATTCAGAAGGCCTATTCCAGTCCCATAGGGGCTCCACAGCCACCAGTCCACAGTTTATGGGCTTCTACTAGTGTGGTTGGTCTACTACTAGAGATGTCTGCACATTCTCCCATCATGATCTTGACGTCCCACACCTGCAGTATCTCTCATCAATTGGATTCCCAGAGCTCAGCCTGGTGCCTAGCTGTGGATCTGTGCATCTGCCTCCATCAGTCACTGGACAAAGGCTCTATGATGACAGCTAGGTTATTTGCTAGGCTGGTCACCAGAGTAGACCAGTCCAGGTACCCTCTGGACCACTGCCAGTAGACCAAGGTGGAGTCAACCTTGTGGATTCCTGAGGACCTCCCCAGCACCCTGCCTCTTCCTATTCCCATGGTGTCCTCATATATCATGGTATCTTCCTCCCTGCCCTCCCACTCTGTCCCTGTTCCAGCTTGACCCTCCCACTTCCCTATGTTCTCATCCCCCACTTCTTGCCCTCTGTCATTCCCCCCACACCCAGTCTGGTCATGTAGATCTCATTCACTTCTCCTTTGCTGGGTCATCTATGTGTTTCTTAGGGTCTTTTCCTGTTAGCTAGCCTCTCTGGAGTTGTGGGTTGCAGTCTGGCTATCCCTTCCCTCACATTTAGTATCCACTTATGAGTGAGTACATACTATGTTTGTTCTTCTGAGTCTGGGTTACCTCACTCAAGATGATAATTTCTAGTTCCATCCATTTGCCTGCAAACCTCATGATGTCATTGTTTTTTACTGCTAAGTAGTACTCCATTGTGTATAAGTGCCAAATTTTCTTTATTCATTCTTTAATTGAGGGGCATCGAGATTTTTTTCCAGGTTCTAGCTGTTATGAATAATGCTGATATGAACATAGTTGAGCATGTGTCCTTGTGGTAAGATTGAGCATTCCTTGGGTATACGCCCAAGAATGATATACTGGGTCGTGAGGAAGATTGTTTCCCAATTTTCTGAGAAATTGCCACACTAATTTTCAAAGTGGCTGTACAAGTTTGCACTCCCACCAACAGTGGAGAAGTGTTTCCCTTGCTCCACATCCTCTTCAACATAAGCTGTCTGCAGTGGGTTTTTTTTTTAATTAATTTATTTATTATGTACACAGTGTTCTGTCTGCATGTATGCCTGCAGGCCAGAAGAGGGCGCCAGATCTCATTACAGATGGTTGTGAGCCACCATGTGGTTGCTTGGGACTTGAACTCAGGATCTCTGAAAGAGCAGTCAGTGCTCTTAACCTCTGAGCCATCTCTCCATCCTGTTTTTTGTTTTTGTTTTTTGTTTTTTTGTTTTTTAATCTTAACCATCTGACAGGTGTAAGATGGTATCTCAGTCATTTTTATTTGCATTTCCCTGTTGACTAAGGATGTTGAACAATTTCTTAAATGTCTTTCGGCCATTTGAGATTCTTCTGTTGAGAATTCTCTGTTTAGCTCTATAGCCCATTTTTTAATTAGATTGTTCAGTATTTTGAAGTCTAGCTTTTTGAGTTCTTTATATATTTGGAGATCAGCCCTCTGTCAGATGTTGGGTTGGTGAAGACCTTTTCCCATTCTGTAGGCTATCGCTTTGTCTTATTGACCACGTCCTTTGCTCTACAAAAGCTTCTCAGTTTCAGGAGGTCCCATTGATTGATTGTTTCTCTCAGTGTCTGTGCTACTGGTGTTATATTTAGGAAGTGGTCTCCTGTGCCAATTTGTTCCAGACTACTTCCTACTTTCTCTTATATCAGGTCAGTGTAACTGGATTTATGTTGAGATCTTTGACCTACTTGGACTTGAGCTTTGTTCATGGTGACAGATTTGGATCTATTTGCAATCTTCTACATGTTGGCATTCAGTTATGCCAGCACCATTTTTTGAAGATACTTTCTTTTTTTTCCATGGTACACTTTTGGCTTCTTTGTCAAAAATCATATGTTCATAGGTGTGTGGATTTATGTCAGGGTCTTCAATTCGATTTCATTGGTCCACATGTCGGTTTTCATGCCTATACCAAGCTGTTTTTATTCCTATAGCTCTATAGTAGAGCTTGAGGTCAGGGATCATGATGCCTCCAGAGGTTGCTTTATTATACAGGATTCTTTTAGCTATCCTAGGTTTTTTGTTTTTCCCTATAAAGTTAAGTATTCTTTCCAAGTCTGTGAAGAATTGTGTTGGTATTTTGATGGGAATTGCATTGAATCTGTAGATTGCTTTTGGTAAGATTGCCAATTTTACTATGTTGATTATACCTATGCATGAGCATGGGAGATCTTTCCATTTTCTGATTATCTTCTTATATTTCTTTCTTCAGAGACCTAAAGTTCTTATCATACAGGTCTTTCACTTGTTTAGTTAGAGTTACCCCAATGTATTTTTTATTATTTGTGGTTATTGTAAAGGATGATATTTCTCTGATTTCTTTCTCAGACCCTTTTTCATTTGTATTTAGGAGGGCTACTGATTTTTTTGAGTTAATCTTGTATCCTGCCACCTTACTGAAGGAGTTTATCAGCTGTAGGATTTCCCAGGTAGAATTTTTGGGGTCACTTATGTATACTATCATGTCATCTGCAAATAATGAAAGTTTGGCTTCTTCCTTTCCAATTTGTATCCCCTTGATCTCCTTTTGTTGTCTTATTGCTCTAGCTAAAACGTGAAGTACTATATTGAGCAAGTATGGAGAGAGTGGACAGCCTTGCCTTGTTCCTGATTTTGGTGGAATAGATTTGAGTTTCTCTCCATTTACTTTGATGTTGGCTGTTGGCTTGCTACAAATTGCCTTTATTATGTTTAGGTATGATCCTTGTATTCCTATCTCTCTAAAACCTTTATCATGAAGGGGTGTTGGATTTTGTTAAAGGCTTTTTCAGCATCCAATGAGATGATCATGTGTTGTTGTTTTTTTTCTTTCTCTTTCAGTTTGTTTATATGGTGTATTATATTGACAGATTTTCATATGTTGAGCCATCTTTGCATCCCTGGGATGAAGCCTACCTGGTCATGGTGGCTAATTTTTTTTTTTTTTTTTGATGTGTTCCTGGATTCGGTTTGCCAGTATTTTATTGAGTATTTTTGCATCATTGTTCATGAGGGAGATTGGTCTGTAATTCTTTCTTTGTTGCACCTTTGTGTGGTTTGGTTATTAGGGTAACTATAGCCTCATAAAAAGAATTTGGTAATGTTCCTTCTGTTTCTACTGTGGAACAATTTGAAAACTATTGGTATTAGCTCTTCTTTGAAAATCTGGTAGAATTCTGTGCTGAAACCATCTGGTCCTGGGCTTTTATTGGTTGGGAGGCTTTTAATGACCGTTTCTATTTCCTTAGGGATTATTGGTCTGCTGTGGGATGTTCTGTATGTCAAATGTGTTGATCTGATTGGTTAAAATTAATAAAGTGCTGATTGGCCAGTAGCCAGGCAGTAAGGATAGGGTAGGCAGGACAAGGAGGAGGAGAATTCTGGAAAGTGAAGGCTGGGGCAGAGAGATACGGCCAGCCACTGCCATGACAAGAAAGAGATAAGGTACTGGTAAGCCACGAGCCACGTGGCAAAGTATAGATTAATAGAAATGGACTAAATATAAGAGTAAGAGCTAGACAATGGTAGGCCTGAGCTAATGGCCAAGCAGTTTAAATAATATGAATGTCTGTGTGTTTATTTTATAAGTGGGTTGTTGGACTAACAGGGCTTGGTGGGGGCTGGAGAGAAGCTCTCCAACTACAATTGGTCTATTTAAATAGTTTATCTGGTCTTGATTTAACTTTGGTATGAGGTATCTATCTAGAAAATTATTCATTTCTTTCAGATTTTCCAATTTTGTGGAGTACAGGTTTTTGAATTATGACCTGATGATTCTCTGGATTTTCCCATTGTCTGTTGTTATGTCTCCTTTTTCATTTCTGATTTTGTTAATTTGGATGCTCTCTATCTGCTTTTTGGTTAATTTGGATAAGGGCTTATCTATCTTGTTGATTTTCTCAAAGAACCAAGTCTTTGTTTCATTGATTATTTGTTTCTATTTTATTGATTTCAGCCCTCAATTTGATTATTTCCTGGCATCTGTTTCTTTTAGGTGATTTTGCTTCTTGTTCTAGAGCTTTCAGTTGTACTGTTAAGTCACTAGTGTGAGATTTCTTCTTCTTCTTCTTCTTCTTCTTCTTCTTCTTCTTCTTCTTCTTCTTCTTCTTCTTTTTGGTTTTTCCAGACAGGGTTTCTCTGTGTAGCTTTGCACCTTTTCTGGAACTCACTTGGTAGCCCAGGCTGGCCTCGAACTCACAGAGATCTGCCTGGCTCTGCCTCCAGAGTGCTGGGATTAAAGGTATGTGCTACCACCACCCAGCTAGGAAAACACATACTCAACTGTGAGCCAAATCTTTCAGATACGACCAGTTCATGACATTGACAGAATCAATGTCTTCCAAGGAATGATGAAGATAGCTGTTTTAGGATGTTTATGAAGCAAAGGCTGAATTTGAATTTCCTCATTCCTATGTACAGAGCAGAACTAAAACACAACCCCAACATGCACATAAGCAACACTGATTGTTCTAAAATTCCAGGGAGCTGACACATCTATATGGTATCAAAACAAACCAACAGTGTATCAAAGCTGAATTCAGAAACGTTTAGTCATTGATAACTTAACTGACTTGGTTTGAATCAGAATATGAGGGGTGTGGAAACACCAGACAAGTGCTGCAGTAAAGTCTTGTGCAACTTAGCAGTTCCTACGTTTCAGGCTCCACATGAAACAGTTTGTTGGAATTTGGTATTCCATGTCAATATTTGACTTGTGAATTGATTTAGACACATCCCAACTATTAAGAGGAGACTCGGGGTTTGAAGCTGCGGTTAATAGTCTTGTCTGGCGGTGGTGGTGCACGTCTTTAATCCCAGCTCTTGGGAGGCAGAGGCAGGTGGATCTCTGTGAGTTCAAGGCCAGTCTGGTTTACAAAGCAAGTTCCAGGACAGCAAGGACTGTTACACAGAGGAAACCTGTCTCGAAAACAAACAAACAACAGTAGTCTTGTTATCATAGGCATGCTGGGATTGCTTTTTGTTGTTGTTATTTTTGTTTATTTATTTATTTTTTAAATTTATTCTTCTCTCACATAATATATCCCGACCACAGTCTCCCCTCCCTCCTTCCTTATCCCCTCCTCTCCTCCTGTCACTCCCCACTTCTCCTTTCCCCAGTTCCACTCATCCTGTTCCCCTTAGAAAAGAGCAGGTCTCTCAGAGATATAAACTGAACATAGAAATACACAGCACAGTAAGGTGAATTCAGCATTCTGGGATTATTGTTTCTCTGCCTTTGCTCATTCTAGTCCTATGGGTCTGTCAAGGATAGACCATCTACACAGCATGTATATTTTATGTATGTAGTATGGACTTGTGGTGGTATTGTGTTCCCCACAATATTGTGCACCCTAATAAATTTATCTGGGGTCAGAGAACAGACAGCCACTAGAACAGAGCCAGAAATGGTGGCTAGAAAATGGGTCAGAGCAAGCCTTAGCAGAAGTTGGGCAGTGGTGGTGCATGCCTTTAATGCCAGCACTTGGGAGGCAGAGCTAGGCGGATTTCTGTGTGTTCAAGGATATAGCCAGCATGGAGACACATGCCTTTAATCCCAGAAAGCAAGTCTTTAATCCCAGGGAGTGGATCAGAAAGAGAAAGATATATAAGGCGTGAAAATCAAGCACCAGGTTAAGCTTTCGCTGGTTAAGCACTCAGGCTTTGGAGCAACATAGTTCAGCTGAGAGCCATTGGGATGAGGACACAGAAGCTTGCAGTCTGAGGAAACAAGATCACCTGAGGAACTAGCAAGGTGAGGTAGCTGTGGCTTGTTCTGTGTCTCTGATCTTCCAGCGTTCACCCCAATAACTGGCCTTAGGTTTGATTTCATTAGTAAGACCATTTAAGATTCCTGTTACATGGACTAGCAATTATGTCTTGACTGTGATGTCTAGTAATATATTAGCCATATGATAAAGAAAACCAGGTAGACAGTTTCATGCAAAAAATTGCATTCTTTCCATACTTTCTTATCTATGATGTGAGGTTGGTTATACTTTAGCATCAAGATTATAAAAATGTTAGAGAATATTATATATATGTATATATGCATATATATGGACACATGCCATATATTATATATGTTAAATGAATGACTATATTCTTGTCAGAATAATTTTATTGTTTTGTTTCTTTGTTTTTGTTTGTTTATTTGTTTTGAGACAGGGTTTCTCTGTGCAACTGCTCTGGAACACACCCTGTAGACAAGGCTAGCCTCAAACTCTTGGAGATCTGCCATCTCTGCCTCCTGAGTGCTGGGATTAAAGGCATGAGCCATCCCTGCTGGGCATAATTATCATTGTTTGATATACAGCATGTGTATAATAGACTCAAGTGAAATGTTGGGTTCACCTTCCAGTGGTTGGTGACCTACTCAGTGATGTGTGTGGTTGCCTACTGCAGACTCATACCATGGCATCCTGGAAATTTCCCCCAAAGAACCTGTGTCCTACTTCACCTGAGGGTCCTCCCTTGTCCTTTCAATATATACAAAAACTACTGAAAAGAGACAGTAAGTTTCAAAGAGAAGTGAGGCTTCAGGTGAACTAGCTACAAGGACTTGCCCATCGTCCACAGTTAAGACAGTTATACAGACGAAAGTGGTTTTTATGAACTCTCTACAGCACTTCCTCAGCAAAAACTTCCTCAGCTTCTCAAGAACTTTATCTGCAAATGGATTGTTGGTTTCTCCTCCCCCTCAGCTTGGCTCCCTGCTAATGCTTCTGTTTGGTGGCCTCCAGTGGCCTCCCAACCTGCATTTATCTTTCCCTAATTAGAGGCAGCTGGGCAATTTTTGGAGACAACAACTCACTAATCTCTTTGCTAATTTGCAAAGCAAGTAATTCTTTCAAACTTCAGGAGACTGATTTCCTTTCAAAACAAAGAACTATAATCTTAAACTTTCTTAGACTTTACTAGTTTACAAATATTCTGTAACAATGTGTGTGTGTGTGTGTATATATATATATATATATATATATATATATATATATATATATATATATATATATGATCAGAATATACATTATATCCAGTTCCATTTGTGGCTGTGTCTAAGTTGAACAGAATCCATCCATCAGGGCTGCCTGATTATTGAATGAAACTGTTTACTCTATTATGTACCACAAATACCAAGAAGTGGATTCATGAAATTGAAAAAAGCCCTTTTCATTTGTCCTAAAATAAAGAATATAGAATTCCTGCCTGCTAAAGAAAATCTCATCCATTTTATATTAACAATACATTTTTTGCAGTAATCTTTAATGAAGAAAATTCTAGAGATGTTAGCAATCTCTCCAATAAATCTGATGTCTGAAATTTGTTTTCATCTTTTACGTTACGTCATTTGACTCATTTAGATCTGCCTTTTGTGTGTGGGGTACATATGTGTACTTTGCTCTCATTGGGTGTCTGTATATGAGTACATGGGTGCATATGCCCATGTTTTTCTGCCTCGAGTATTGCCTTGAGACAGAGCTCCTCACTGAACCTGAAGCTGGCTGCCTGGGCAAGCTCTTGGGATCTGACTGCCTCCACTCTGTAATACTGCTTTACAGTCACCATTAGCTATGATGATTTTTGTTGTTGTTGTTGCTTTTTCTTGTGGGTGCTGGGGATTGGAACCCAGGCACTGATTATTGCAGAACAAGTGCTATTACCCTCTGAGCCACCTTCCCAGCCCCTTTTATTTGTCTTTCTAATCATCCTTTGTATTTTAGTCTTGAGTTGATTCTTAGGGGAAAAAAACATTATGTAAGCTAAAATGTCAGGCTGGCCAGCTTTCTCCAGCAGGTACCTGAGGATAGAAATGGAGAAAGTAGCTCTAAGTATCTGACACATCATAAAACCACTTTGTTTAAATAATATTAATGCAGTGTGTATATTTCAAGTAATACATGTGAAATCATGTCAACTGGAAGGAAAAGAAGGCTGCTCAGAGATCATTAATTTATGTGAAACAAAGCAGACTTGGTGTGTGTGTGTACATGTGAGTGTATGTATTTCTGTGTATATGTGTGTGTAAACATGTGTATGTATGAGTGTGTTTGTGTGAGTGTATGTGAGTGTGTTAATGTCTGTAAGTGTGTCTATTTGTGAGTGTGCAAATGTGTGTGAGAATGTGCATGTATGTATGTATGTATGTATATGTGTGTTTGAGTATGTGTGAGTGTATTTTGTGTATGTGAGTATGTGTATGTTTTAGTGTGTGTGAATATGTGTATGTGTGTGAATGTGTGTATGTGTGTCTTTATGTGAGTGTATGTGAGTATGTACATGTGTGTGTATGTGTATGAATGCATGTGTGCAAATGTTTGTGAGTGTCTATCTATGAGTGTGTATATCTGTGTATATGCTTGTTTATATATGAGTGTATGCTTTAGTGTGTGTGAGTATGTATGTGTGAATGAGTGTACAAATGTGTGTATGTGATTGTATGTCTGAGTGTATAATTGTGTGTATGCTTGTATGTGTTCAAACAAGTGTATGTGTGTGTGTGAATCAATGAGAGGAGGAGGAGATCTTAAAGGAAAGAGAACGGGGTTATGAATATATATGACTTATATGTGACTAAGGCAGATGTGGCAACTCTGGTAGGAAGAAGCAGACCAGCAAGAGGGGGCAAAGGTGATGGCAGAGGAAGCTAAGATAAAGGAACAACGTGTAGTGACATAAATATGTGAAAATTCCAGGGTGAACGGTATGGTAACTCAAAAATAAAAAATGATTAATTAAACATTTTTAATTGCTTGAGCTGAGTCCTCAGATTCGCTCTGTACACATTATGATCCTCAGATTCACATATGAATTAAAGGCATATTTCTGGGAAGGATAATTTGAGGCAGAGTTTTCCTCATATGCAATTACATGTGTAATGCATAATTTAATTTTTGGCATAAAATGACTTCCTCTGAAATAATTTATAAGAGTATCATTGACTGAATTTATTAGATTTTAAAACTACTCAAATAAAAATGTTAACTCAGAGTAGATTTATTTTAGAAGTTTAATCAACTATAAATCTAGATGAGAAATGTTTTAAAATCATATCAATATGTTCCAGACCACTGTCATTTCCCTTCTCACTCCTTGTTCTCTCCTATTCTCTGGCTTGATCTTATATTGCATTGTGGGAAAGGCTAAACACGCCTCGGTGAAGTTCAGACCTTTTGGAAAGATGAGTTAGATCCCTGGGAAGGCAATTCCAGTCAGAGACAAAGCCACAAACTGTGAAAGGTCTGGATTTCTATTTTCTAGTATTCCTCAGGAAAGCAAATGCAGCCCCATCTCACCACCCTGAGAAGGGCCATTTCCACATGTGAGTGTGAACACTTGGAGATTTCTTATTTGGGAATACTTGTTTTAACTACTGCTCCTGTTTGACATTCTCTCTCTCTCTCTCTGTCTCTGTCTCTCTCTCTTTCTCTGTCTCTCTGTCTGTCTCTGTCTCTCTGTCTCTGTCTCTCTCCTAACATACAGATATAATTATGTTGGGGGATATATTTTTGTTTTATTTCTCTGGAAAAACCTTGATTAATATAGAGTCTGGTACCAAAAATGGGAAATCTATTATGACAGATAGAGGTATGGAAGTGGCTTTGGAACTGGCTGGTGGGTAAAGCCTGGAAGGGTTTTGAGATACAAAGGCATGAAGAAGCTGTTAGTGGGAATAGGAACAGGGCCACTATCTTAATGGGTTAACAAAGTGGGACATTGAACCAACAGTATTATTACTTGTAAGATTGAACAAGTTTGCCTTCCTAGGTTTGTTGTAGGGAAGTGTAAGGGATATTCTTGGTTGTCAGCTTATCTACATCTGGAATTAACTAAAACCCCAATATGGAGGGCACATCTATGAGGGATTTTTGCTTAATTTGAAGTAGAAAGATCCATTTCTAATCTGAATCTTTGAGGTAGGAAGACAGGCCTTTAATCCAGATCATTTGAGCTGGGAAAAACCCACCTCAAATCAGTGACACACTTTCTGCTGGAACCTACATAAAGATATGGAAGAATGAAGCTTTTATTCTTCGCCTGCTTGCTCTTGCCTTGTTAGCAAGTCCATTCTGTCAATGGCATTAGAACCCAATTCTTTGGGATGCCAGTGTACACTGAAGACCAGCTGAGACATCCAGCCTTGTGGACTGAGCAACTACTGAATTCTTAGACTTTCTGTTCATAGCCAGGCATTGTTGGACTAACTGGACCACAGTCATTCTAATAAAGCCCTTTATGTATGGAGAGAGAGCTAGAGCAAGAGCAAAAGTGAGATAGATGGAGAGAGATAGACAGAGACAGAGAGAGACACAGAGAGGGAGACAGAGACAGAGACAGAGACAAAGAGAGAGACAGGGACAGAGAGACAGAGAGAGAGCCCTGACTAATAGAGGAAGTTTGCCTGAGGAAGTCTGTCCAGGTTCTTAGTCTCATCAGTAATGGAATTTACAGATTGTCCCAGCTGGCCAACAAATGTTTTACTTAGAAGAGGAAGCAAACGTATGTACACTGGAGAGCCTTGACAGTGACCTTGAGTGACTGATGACATAGGGATGGGACAGTACTGTGGAAAGTAGAGATGAACATGTCATGAGTTAGGAAGGTACATTGAGTAGTATTCTGGTAGAGTTAGGTCTTAAGATTGTATCAAGGTTACATTAACCAAAATCACGGGTTCTGGTGATTGACATCTGAAGCCATGTCCAGTGGGATCAAACACCATCAATGGAAAGACATGTATTTGTCTTCTGGTGGGAATCTGAGGGACTCCACAAATTTGTGACTTTGTGGCTGGTAGTGATTTCAACGATCCAGGGAAATGAAAACTTTCCTTTTTGTTTAGACAGGAAAAGCAATTTCTTTTAGAACAATTCAAAGAGGGGATAGTTTAACTGGTGTGGGTGGTCAGTGCCCTGTTCTTTGGCTTCTTGTCCAGTACCCTTCTAATAACCCTGGGGCTTTGGACTTCCTTGTGACCTTTATTCATTTCCTCTCTCTTGTTTATCTCATTTGGAATTAGAAATGTAGCTCCTGTGCTTTATCAAGGAAACTTGTTTCTGCCACAGATGGAGATCATTACAGAAAACCACATCCAATTAAAATGCAGAGAACCAGTGATCTTATGGTACCCAGTCCTGAGAGCTAGATCTACAACATAGTTATTTCATGTGAGGCTCAAGGAACATCTCAGAAGAAGATGTGGAAAGATTCTAACAGCCAGAGGAACAGGGAATCTACTGTGAGATTGTGTCCCCTAGAATTGTCAGGGAAGCTATGGCCACGAATTCTCAAAAAACTGTGTCTGCTCAAACAGTATCCAAAGACACCAACAATAGACATATTGTAAATATGTTGTACGTACATGTTGTAATATGTAAAATTTCATATAGGCATGTTGTAAAATACTCTTTTCAAAATTTAAAAGTATAGATTTACCTTAGTTTAAGACACTTATGGAACACACCTCAAGGAGGTGGTAGTGGAATGTTTACACTTTGGCTGCCCTGCCCTTGAGTTGCTCTCAACCAATGGCAAGATTAGTAATGCTGACCCCAAGCAATATATGTAAGTACTGTAGCCCAGACTTTCTCACTGCTGAGTCACTGTTGGAGACTGCTTATTCAGTGTCTTTCTCCTGTTCTTTCACGTGTGTTAGAGTGTGTTATGGTATACTGGCTGCACTGACATCGCCCGACCCTTTCTCATTCATCTCCATAGGAGTTTTCCCCCAGTCAATCTCCTACATGTCTAGTCTTGTCATTGCTCATTGGAGAACCCTAACTCACACAAATTTTTGCATATTCCACTGTCTAATATGATTTTTAATTTCTTATTTTTCAAGATTATAATATATAATCTTCCCCTACCCTTTCCTCCCTCTAAACCTTGCTACATAGTCCTTTCTTAATTCAAATTCATGGCCTCTTTTTTTTTAATTAGTTGCTGTAAAATGTATATTTGTATCACATGGTTTTTAAAAGCCAATCCTCATATTCAACTTAATCAGCCAAATTGGAATTTATATCTTTCGGAAAAGTGTAGCTCACCATTTTACATAAAATTGTTAATAAGACTTTTGCAATGTAATAAAAACATCTAAGATAAATTTTGGGCTATATTTTATAAGATAATGTTAAAATAGCAAATACAATTTATATGATACAGGAACTAATGGAAATTAGTACTTCTGTCACCTGTCATAATTCATGTTTTGAGGAGACTATTGTTATAAAAATAACACTGATAAATATATGTTACTATTCATTACCTAACTTTCAATAATGCATTGTATAAGTAATTAAAATAATCATTTATTTACAACACAAAGATCATGATAAAAGGCATGCTCTCTCTCAACTAAATTAGTGCACTTGCATATATCAGGGTGATGTTCAGCTTCAGGGAATAATTAAAAAGAATTATGTATGAAAAGTCAGAAAAAAGTGCATTAACTTCAGAAGATGTTATCATTAACTTCTCTACATAGTCAAAAGCGAAAAAGTATGCACTCCAAAATGTTCATTCAGCAGCTACTAGTATTTTTATGTATTATTACTAGAGCATGGTAAAGAGTAAATGCTTTGTAAGATAAAAGAAGAATGACTATATTTGGAATAATGAGTTTGTTACATAAATATTACATATATGATATTGATATATATTTTACTAGACAAATTTTTTCTAATAAAAAGTTAACAGTATTAATGTGTTTTAATTTTATCAAGTTTGTATTTTCATGTTACATTTGCACCTGTAAGGTTTTTGGTGTGATTAGAATGTTGGACATATATCTCTGTCCTTCACTCTTTGGGGTTTCTCCCTATTCTGGCTAACAAGCTTTCTGAAGATGAAGACTGAGAAAAATGGAAGAAAAATGCATTACTTTTATGAGTTTATTTTTTAAATTTATTAATTTTACATTCTGGCCACAGTTTCCCCTCCTTCCTGTCCTCCACCTCCTCTCTGTGCCCCCTGTAGTGGGTAGCCAGTCCACCATGGCCTGGAAGTTCCAACCCCCATTGAGGCTTCGGTAATGGTCACACCCACAAGACGGGGCTGAGGGAGGACGCTGAAGACCCAGGATCAAGAGGAGAAGCTTCTCTTGGTTCCAGGACCCTGGACGCTTGAGGTAGACCAAGCAGAGTTCTCCAGAGACCACCACCAGACTGCGCCATATCTTTCCCAGACCCTGCAACCTATCCCTTCATTTGTAAGTTACCCCCACAAAATAAACCTCCCTTTTAACTACGTGGAGTGGCCTTAATAATTTCACCAATAGCGCCCCCACCCCCATCTATTCTGTCCTTCTCTGATTCTGTCCAGAAAAGGGCAGGCCTCCCATGGATATCAACAAAGCATGGCATATCAAGTTGCAGTAAGACTAAGCAACTCCCCTTGTATTATAGCTGGGCAAAGTAACCCAATAAGAGGAATAGGGTCCCAAAAGTCAGCAAAAGAGTCAAAGATAGCACCTGATACCACTGTCAGGAGTCCCACAAAAAGACCAAATCACACAACTGTCACACATATGCAGAGTGCCTAGGTCAGTCCCATGCATGCTTCCTGGTTGTTAGTAGTCTCTTGAGCTCCTATAAGTCCAAGTTAGTTGATTCTGTGTGTTTTCTTGTGATTTTTTTTTTTTTTTTTTTTTTGATTCTACTGACTTCTGCAATCTTTTCTCCCTCTCTTCAGCAAAATTTCCCGAGCTTCTCCTAATATTTTACTATGGGTCTCTATGGCTATTTCCATCAGTTGCTGGATGAAGTTTCTCTGATGACAATTGGGCTAGGCACCAATCTATGAGTATAGCAGATGTCCCTCAACCGAAGGATGGATAAGGAAAATACGTTGCATTTACACAATGGATTGTTATTCAGCTGTTAATAATGACATCATAAAATTTGCAGGCAAATAAATGGAAATAGAAAAAAATTACCCTGAGTAAGGTAACTCAAATCCAGAAAGACAAACATGATATGTATTCACTTATAAGTGGCTATTAGCTGTAAAGGATAACCATGGTACAATCTACAGACCCAGAGAGGCTAGGCAAGTAGGAAGGCTCAAAGAAGGATGCAAGGTTCTCTCTGGGAAGGGGAAATAGAAGAGATTTCATAGGTAGACTGAGAGCAGGTGAGGATGAGAACACTAGGGATGGTGGGGGAGGGATGGAGGAGGAGAGTACTGAAAGAGATAATTGGAAAGGGGGGCATTTTGAGGTGAGGCAGAAACCTGGTGCAAGGAAAACTCCCAGAAATTTGCAAGGATGACCCCAGCTTACACTCCTAACAATAGGGGATACATAGCCTGAACGGAACATCTCCTCTGACCAGGCAAAGAGCTTACAGTGTAGAGATTGGGACCCTACAGCCACATAACCTTTGGAATGTGCTGGGGTGAAGGTGGCTAAGAAATTGTGGGAATGGCTAACCAATGACTGATCCAGCCTCAGATCCATGCCATGAGAGTGTGCCTACCCTTGATACTGCCTGGAGGGCCAGGACCCAGAGATGAGATGGTCCAGAGACCTAGGATGGAATCAAACATGACTGGAGGAAAAAAATATCAATGTAATCATGTCTAAAAGTTTATATATGTATATACATATACTGTTCGTTTCTGCTTCCCTGAACAATTACTTGCTGATAGCATCATAAGGGTATTAGGATTAAGCTATGAAGAGAAAAGCAATAATCTACAATATATATAATGTTAGACAACCATAATAAGCTAGAAAAATACCTACTTTTATCATTCTTGGTGCATGTTCACATGAGATAGAGGAAAACAATGTTATTTACAGTGACATGAAACTGCTTTTATTGCTCTTCAGAGGGGCTTCCCTGATAACAATGTTTCTAATTTACCTTTAGGCAGTCTAAAAAATATTTATCTATGCATTGTTTTTATAATGTGGATTTTGGAGAAATGCCCTACTGTGTGATTCCTAATGGCTAAAGTTATCTTAGAATAGGGAATGTTACTAAAAACGAAAGCAATAGGTTCACTTTTTGGTAAGAAAAAAATACAAGAATAATTCAGGAGTATGAGAAATCATTTTAAACCACCAGCTTCCTATGTCTCCTCAAAGTCTCCCTGTTTTCTGATATCTTCAATTTATTTCTTCAGAGACTTAAAGTTCTTGTCATACAGGTCTTTCACTTGTTTAGAGTTACCCCAAGGTATTTTATCTTATTTGTGGCTATTGTGAAGTGTGATGTATCTCTGATTTCTTTCTCAGCCTGTTTATCATTTGTATATAGGAGGGCTACTTTTTTTTTTTTTAGTTAATTTTGTATCCTGCCACATTACTGAAGGTGTTTATCAGCTGTAGGAGTTCCCTGGCATAATTTTTGGGGTCACTCATGTATACTATCATATCATCTGCAAATAGTGAAAGTTTGATTTCTTCCTTTCCAATTTATATACCCTTGATCTCCTTTTGTTGTCTTATTGCTCTGGCTAGAACTTCAACTACTGTATTGAATAAATATGGAGAGAGAGAGTGGAGAGCCTTGTCTTGTTCTTGATTTTAGGGGAATCATTTTGAGTTTTTCTTCATTTAATTTGATACTGGCTATCAGCTTGCTGTAAATTGCTTTTATTATGTTTAGGTGTATTCCTTGTATTCCTGATCTCTCCAGGACCTTTATCATGAAGGGGTGTTGGATTTTGTCAAAGGCCTTTTCAAGCATCTAATGAAATGATCATGTGGTTTTTTCTTTCATTTGTTTATATGGTATATTACATTGACAAATTTTCATATGTTAAAAAATGGAAAGATTTCCCATGCCCATGGATAGGCAGGATTAACATAGTAAAAATGGCAATCTTACCAAAAGCAATCTACAGATTCAGTGCAATCCCCATCAAAATACCAGCACAATTCTTCACAGACCTGGAAAGAACAATATTCAACTTCATTTGGAAAAACAAAAGACCCAGGATAGCTAAAAGAATCCTGTACAACCTCTAGAGGCAACACTATCCCTGACATCAAGCTCTACTATAGAGCTATAGTAATAAAAACAGCTTGGTATGGGCATAAAAACTGACATGTGGACCAATGGAATCAAATTGAAGACCCTGATATTAACCCACACACCTATAAAAACCTGATTTTTGACAAAGAAGCCAAAACTACAATGGAAAAAAGAAAGCATTTTTAACAAATGGTGCTGGCATAACTGGATGTCAACATGTAGAAGATTGCAAACAGATCCATATCTATCACCATGGACAAAACTCAAGTCCAAGTGGATAAAAGACCTCAATATAAAACCAGTTACATTGAACCTGATAGAAGAGAAAGTAGAAACTATTCTTGAACTCATTGACACAGGAGACCACTTCCTAAATATAACACCAGTAGCACAGACACTGAAACAATTAATAAATGGGACCTCTTGAAACTGAGAAGCTTCTGTAAGGCAAAGGACACAGGAAATAAAACAAAATGACAACCTACAGAATGAAAAAAGATCTTCACCAATCCAACATCTGACAGACGCTGATCTCCAAATATATAAAGAACTCAAGAAACTAGACATAAAAATACCAAACAATCCATTTAAAAAAATGAGCTATAGAGCTAAACAGAAAATTCTCAAAGGAAGAATTTCAGATGGTTGAAAGACATTTAAGGAATTGCTCAACATCCTTAGTCATCAGGGAGATGCAAATCAAAACAACTCTGAGATACCATCTTACACCTGTCAGAATGGGTAAGATCAAAAGCACTGCATGCAGACAGCTTATGTTGGGGAGGATGTGGAGCAAGGGTAACACTCCTCCACTGTTGGTAGGAGTGCAAACTTGTACAATTACCTTGGAAATTAGTATGGCGGTTTCTAGGAAAATTGGGAATCAATCTTCCTCAAGACCCAGCTATACCACTCTTGGGCATATAACCATGAAATGCTCAATCATACTACAAGGACGGGTACTCAACTATGTTCATAGCAGCATTATTTGTAATAGCCAGAACATGGAAACAACCTAGATGTCCCTCAACAGAAGAATAGATTAAGAAAATGTGTTACATATGCACAATGGAGTACTACTCAGCAGTAAAAAGCAATGACATCATGTAATTTGCAGACAAATGGATGGAACTAGAAATTATCTTCCTGAATGAGGTAACCCAGACTCAGAATAATGAACATGGTATGTACCCATTCATAAGCGGATACTAGATGTAAAGCAAAGGATAACCAGACTATAACCCATAACTTCAGAGAAGCTAGCTAACAAGGAAAGCCCAAACAGGGATGCATGATTGCCCTGGGCAGGAGAAATAGATGAGATCTCCATGAGTAAACTGGGAATGAGGGGTGGGCAATGGAAGGTAGGGGATAGGGAAATGGGATGGTCAAGCTGGAACAGGGATGGAGGAAAGAGCAATGAAAGAGATACCATGATAGAGGAAGATATCATGGGGATAGAGAGAAACCCGGTGATAGGGAAGTTACCAGGAATCCCTAAGGATGATCCCAGCTTGGACTACTAGAAATAGTGGAGAGGGAGCCTGAGCTGAACTGGCTTACCCCAGTGACCAGATTGGTAAATACCCTAACTGTCATCGCAGAGCTTTTCTCCAATCACTAGTGGAAGCAGATGTAGAGATCCACAGCCAAACACCAGGCTAGTCAAAGAGTATAGTCAAAGAGAGAGAAGAGGGATTCTATGAGTAAGTGCATCAGAATCATGATGGGGAAACCTGCAGAGATGACCCAACCAAACTACTGGTAACTCATGAACATTTGATCAATGACTATGGAGCCTGTATGGGACTGGACTAGGCCCTCTGCATGGTGAGACAATTGTTTAGGTTGATCTGTTTGTGGGGTCCCCTGGCAATAGAACCAGAATCCATCTGGTACATGAGCAGGCTTTTTGGAGCCCACTACCTATGATGGGATACCTAATGCAGCTTTGTGGTGGGGGAAGGGCTTGGACTTGCCTCTCTCTACAGGATGTGCTTCTCTATGGGAGGCCTTGCCTTCTTGTGTGTGTGGGGGGTTAGGGGAGTTGGTTTTGGGGAAGGCTGGGGGTGCAGGAGGAGGGAAGAAGGAGGATCTTTGATTGGTGTGTAAAATGAATGAAAAAAATTTCTTAATTAAAAAAAAAGAACTGGGGAAAAAAAAGTCTCCCTGTGTGCCCCTCCCCCATCCCTGGGCTGCGCATTCCAGGGTAGAAAATTTCCTATTGCCATTTCTCATGTTTTTGCTGGTCCTTAATTACTCTTATGTAAAGAAGAAATTTAAGCTTGTAAGTCCAAAATACAGTAAGGCATGAAAAAAAGAAATGGACAGACAGAAAAAACAACATGATAATATTCAGATATCAATTTATTTATTGAGAGAGAAAATAATACCCATAATATACATATGGAAGGGATAACAACAAGCCAACAATAAGAAAATGCCCTGTTTTTCTTTTTTTTTTTTAGACTGCAATCCCAGTGTAGAGACATTAGAGGAGATTGTCAGGGAAAGGGGGAAACCAGAAATATCTAGGATTTAACAAATGAATAAATAATGATAGACTAGCTTTTCCAAAGCCCATTTAAGAAAAGAACCAAGAAGAGACCCATAAGCTTGTAGATCCCCTTCTTTTTGTGGGTTTTGAAGGCTAGACATGAGGGGCTATGGTGATATTTTATTTGTGCTGAAATGTGATTTTATTTGTATGTTAATAAATAAAGTTGCCTGGGAGTCAGAGCCAATAGCAAGCCATTTAACACAAGTCTGGCAGTGGTAGCACATGCCCTTAAGCCCAATCACTTGACGGGCAGAATCTCAGTGTTCAAGGACACAGCCAGCATGAAGACACATGCCTTTAATCTCAATACCAACCAGCATGAAGACACATGCCTTTAATCTCAATACCAACCATAGAGACCAGGAGGTCTGTATAGACGGGCAGTGACAAGGATGTCATGTGGTTGGGTTTAGAACCAATGAGAAGGCAGAACAGAAAATCAGTAAAAAATACAGAAACACAGGAAGTAGGTCTCTTTTCTCAGGGGAAGGACGGCAGCTGCTGGTAAGCTAAGGGTATTTTCTAGTGTTCTGACCTCTTGGGCTTTTAACTCTGCATTTGGCTCTGTGTTTCTTATTTAATAAGACCATTCAGAATTATATTTACAAGGGGCATTTAAACATGTGTGTCAGAGGGCTCAGGGACAAGTGACCAGTAAATAGATCCCAGAAGTGGAGATGGGGAGGCTGGCAAGGAGGGTTAGGACCTCAGTCAGAAGGCAGAAAGACAGAGGAGACTAGAAGGCATATTGTGTTACCAGCACACGATGTCTCATTCTAGACATTTCTAGAGCTACACCTTCCAGTGCATTCTGCCTCTCCTCTCTTCGAACTTTGATCCAGGAGGAGCAGCATACCTGGGTCCATCCCTGCCCTCATCCCATCCAAGCTGCCATTCCCAGGGCCTTTCTCTTGTCTGCACATTGCTCCTGATAGCACAGCTCTCTCCTCATTCACTCTTACCTTTCTTGTGTGGTGCGATATTTCCCCTCATTCCTATAGATGCAATCATGATTCATTTTGAACTTTCTTGACGTTGGGTAGGACACACCCAGTCCAGCTTTATAACCTTAAAGATGCCACAGGGCTGTGCCACATCTCAAAGGGCAAAACAGGCTGGTGGGACATTGACTGCCTTGTGCCTCCGTTCTTCTGGGAGTACCGAGTCAGAGTCGGCTCCATGGTAAATCTCCTTCCCAGAGGCTGATTGTTCAGAAAGAGTATCTAACATGACACGAGGCAAATTCTTTCCAGCAGAAGTAATTTCTCAAACCTCCATTTGCCTATTCTTCATTCCAGCTATTAGAATTCACAGCGACGATTCTGTGGACGCTGCATCTATGTGGACTGGAGGTAGATTTAGGCCTTAATGGAGGATGTCACTCACAAGGCGAGATAATTTAAGGATGGTCTCTTTGCATTTGAATCTTAAAATTGAAGCAGGAAGAAAGAAATGCTGCAGTGTAAATTTATGTACCAGTATGGCTTTTGAGAAATATCTTTAGAATCAACATATGGATCACAGAGCGCTTATAATAAACTTGGATAATGGAAGATTTGCTTATTTTTATTTCAGTTTATTTGTGAAGATGAATTTATAAATTTTAATTCCCTCAGGAGCCAAAATTGTATTTCCATGGAAGGAGGACATGTGTGATAAAACAAAGCTAGAAGCCAATTTTATTTTATTTTTTTGCTACCAAGCTTAAAGTTACAGGAGAGTCTCGTTTGACCTTTTGGGGAAACAATTGAACAAAGAAATTCTGAACAATGGCTACAATCTGGAAAATAATTGTTTCACTCTAATTGTGTGTTGTCTTCTAAGTAGGCTGACAATAATAATACAGAGTTAATCTTGGCACATACAGGCACTGAAATAGCTTAGCAAGTGTGGGAAATGTTAAGATTATCTCCAAGTGATGTAGCCAAAACTTATTTTTCTCCCTTTCTTTATATAGTTAAGGTTCTTTGTCATCATACCTCTCTCCTTAGGCTGAACCCAAGGAATTTTCAATAACTTGTCATTGAATGATGATATTATATTATTCAAATTAATATTACTTGAAACACAACTAGAACAACAGTCATAGTTAGACTCAGCTACAATTAAACAAAAACTTAAATAAAATGGAATACAGTGTCTTCAATAAGGAATACACCTTTTTCATGTAAAGGCTTACAAACAGTAGATGATCAAAATGGTAGATTGGCTCTAAGACACTGAGGTGGTTTGAAAGAAAACGTCCCCCATAGGCTCACAGGGAGTGGCATTATTTGGAGGTGTGGCCTTGTTGGAGTAGTTGTGGGGTTGTTGAAAGGAATATGTTTCTGGGGGTGGACTTTGAGGTCTCAGATGCTCAAGCTAGATCTACGGTGGCTTTTTTGCTCCATGTGCTGCCTGTGGATCCAGATGTAGAACTCAGTTACCCCTCTAGTATCGTATCTGCCTGCATGCCATCACACTTCCTACCGTGACAATAGTGGACTAAACCACTGAAGCCAGCCACAGTTAAATGTTTTCCTTTATAAGAGTTGTCGTGGTCATGGTGTCTCTTCATAGCAATAGAAACCCTAACTAAGACAGACATCCTTTGGAACATGGGTTCTGGACAGTGTGATTCTTGCCCCAGTGAGCCAGGATGGCAGCTAGAGAGGCAACAGCCATATCATGTCAAAGATTTAGCTAGTGTGATAGAGGGAGAGAGGAAGAAGGTATAGCTGCAACCTTATAAGTAAGATCTGTTTATGTTGTCAGACATTATTTCTACTTTCTCTCTTGGACTAGAGCTTAGTGATATGGAGAAGCCCAGATTTAAGGCAACATGGAAAGAACAAACTTCATTCCAAAGGATGGAGTCTCCCACTAAAGTTGGCAGTTCTCTACTATAGGAGAGGGGACAGAGTCTATTAGCTGATAACTGATACTGTTTGCCATACGTGATATACAATTTTTCTTGCTTTGTAGTCTCATTTCTGCACTTACTGCTTTCCAAGTGTTTCTCTTCTGCAGAACAACACATATTAAGGATTAATGGTAAATGACATCAGACAGGAACTTGGGGGATGATGACTGTTCAGCCTCAGAGGGATGGAACAGTGGCATTCAGTAGATGGCAGGGTAAAAATTCATACAGCTCTATTACCAAGATAGAATTTACTGTATGTTAATAGACAACTAACCAAGACGTGAAGGAGTCTCAAGAGGAGGGCTAGACTGACACGTGAGAACTTATATCATCTCAACTGCTTAATAATATGGTAAAAAAATAATTAGATTTCCGTATAAAAATGCTAAGCAGAACAAAGTTCTCAACATTCCTTGAGGTGGTATTTGAGCATAAACATTTGAAATCTCTTCGCTTAAAGGATTTGTCTCTACCTCTCCCACTCCATGATTTCTTTATTCATTTGCATTTTTATTTATGTGGCTTGAGTTGCAGTTGGAGACTTTTTGTAGGGTAAGTGCAATTCTAAACCACATGGGGATTGCACTATTGTACCAGGCAGATGAAGTATAAAAATAGCAACAGTGCATGAACATTGATCAACGTGAACAAACTCACCCTCGGTATCAGGCAAGAGTGGAACCAGCTTGAAACTCAGGCAGCAATTGCTATTGATAGCTTGGTAGTGGTGGGGCAAACTTCCAATTTGTCCAGAGTAGCCCAAATGGCATATGTTTATTTACATTCTTTCAGGTTTAAATGTTGGAAAACAATCCCCTGTAAAATGCCACATATGCCAAACAAATCCCACATGCTTGTCTTTGACCTTGTTATTTTTTATTTGTATTCTTTTCCATTGTCAACTTGCCTTTTTAATTAAAATTCTTTTTCATAAATATATTTTGATCATATGCTTTTCTCTCCCCCAGCTCCTCCCAAATTCTTCCCACCTCCCATCCCACCCAACTTCATATTCTCAATCTCTGAACAAAAACAAAGACCAAAACAAAACAAACATGAAAATCAAAAATAAATCAACCAACAAACAACACACACACACACACACACACACACACACACACACACACACACATGCATGTATGCACATAAAACACCCAAGCAAAACAAAACCAGATAATGCCTTCTCCAACAAAAACCTGCAACAAAATGTGGAATCTATTTTGTGTTGGTCAGCTACTTCTGGGCATGAGGCCTGCCTTGGAGTGTGGTTGATATACTCAGTGACATGCATGCCATGGGAGAACGTTGATTTT
Organism: Onychomys torridus; assembly: GCF_903995425.1. Taxonomy (NCBI): domain Eukaryota; kingdom Metazoa; phylum Chordata; class Mammalia; order Rodentia; family Cricetidae; genus Onychomys; species Onychomys torridus. Next base: position 45,667,881 of record NC_050445.1, read on the forward strand.
CCCGTTTTTAGTAGGCATCAATTGAAAATAGCATTTACATTAGGGGTGAGAGTTAATGTGCACCTTCCCTTCCCAGTGATAGGACTTTTTCTGGTTTGAATCTGTGAAGGTCTTATGTGTGCTGTCACAGTCTCTGTGAGTTCATATGTGTATCAGTCATGTGTTGTGTGTGTGAAATGCTATTTACTTAGAGTTATTCATCACCTCTAGTTCTTAAAACCTTTCTGCCTCTTCTTTCATATAGAACTGTGAGCCTTGAGGTGGGAGTAAGATAAAGACATCCCATGTAGGAGTGAGTGCACCAAAGTTTCTCACTCCAGACATGTCCAGTTGTGATCTCTATGTTAAATACCATCACTGAAAGAAGAGCTTCTCTGGTGAAGGTTGAGTAGTGCTCTGACCTGAGTACCAAGTGAGTGTAGCCACTGGGGGTCACTGCTAGTAGTCAGGAGTCACAAAACAATGGAGATAGGCTAGAAGGAAAAGCTGAAAAGGTGACAGGAAAGAATAGGGACTCTGGGTCCTCACTAAGAGGTAGAGTCCCTAGGGGAGGGAAGTGTGCTGGAAGGAGGGCAACTATTGATTTTCTTTACCTGTGCCCTCTTAGGTAACCAGTGCATACCTCTTAGGTATAGATATTTTTGTTATTTGTGTGATATTTATATGTGCAACTCATTCTTTTTTTTTTTTGAGCTGAGGATTGAACCCAGGGTCTTGTGCTTGCTAGGCAAGCGCTCTACCACTGAGTTAAATCCCCAACCAGCAACTCATTCTTAAAGTTAAAAAACAACAACAACAACAAAAAACAAAGCAAAACCAGTGAAATTTGGTTGTATTTTATTTGCAAATAATTTAATAGCTTCAGTTTTGATTTAAAAAATTGCCATCTTTGATTTTATTTTACTTTATTCTTCTCTCACATATTACATCCTGACTGCTGCTCCTCCCTGGCCCCCTCCATGTCTCCCTGCAACCTCCCCTCTCTCCCAGATTCACCCAGCTTCTGCCTTCCCTCAGATAAGAGCAGGCCTCCCAGAGACATCAACCAATACAGCATAACAAGCTACAATCAGACTATGTACATGCCATCACATCAAGGGTAGACAAGGCAACCCAGGAGGAAAAAGGTCTTACAAACAGGCAAAATAGTCAGAGGCAGTGCCCCCTCACACTCTTAGGAATCCCACAAGAACACCAAGCTATTCAGCCATAACAAATAGGCAGAGGATCTAGGTCTGACCCCTACAGTCTCCCATCTCTGAAATCACCCATGAATCCCAAGTCAGTTGATTCTGTGGGCTGTGTTCTTCTGGTGTCCCTGAACCTTCTGGTTCCTCAGATCCTTCCTTCCCCTTCTCCCTGTGACTCCATAGCTCCACCTAATGTTTGACTGTGGGACTCTGCATTTGCTCTCATCAGTTGCTGGATGAAGTCTCTCTGGTCTCTCTGATGACTATTACCCTAGGCTCTGGTCCCAGAACAACCTGCAGGCAGGACAAACTGTAAGTCAAAGGTTTTGTGGCTGGGTTGGTGTCCCAATCCCGCTACTTGAAGCCTTCCTTGGTTACAAAAGGTGACTGGTTCAGGCTCCATGGCCCCCATTACTAGGAGTCTTTGTTAGGATTACTCTCATAGATTACATAGAGTTTCCATTGCACTAGCTTTTCACCTCACCCCCAAATGCTCCCCAATTCCAGATGTTTCTCCCAGTATTTTCCTCTATTATTCCCCCTACACTTGATTCCCCCTGTTCCCAACCATACCCACACTCATTCCACCCAAGAACTCTATTTCCCCTTCCCAGAGAGATTCTTGTGTTCTCCCAAGTCCTCCTTGTTACTTAGTCTCTCTGGGTCTGTGGATTGTAGCATGATTATTTTTTGCTTTATAGCTAATATCCACTTATAAGTGAACACATACCATGTTTGTTTTTCTGGGTCTGGGTTACCTCACTCAGAATGATTTTTTTCTAGTCCCATCCATTTGCCTGTAAACTTCAAGATTTCATTGTTTTTTAACAGCTGAATAATACTCCATTGTGTAAATGTACCACAATTTCTTTACCCATTCTTTGGTTCAGGGACATCTAGGTTGTCTCCGGTTTCTGGCTATTATAAATAAAGCTGCTATGAACATAGCAAGTGCCCTTGTGGTAGGATGGAGCATCCTTTGATATATGTCCAGGAGTGGTATAGATGGGCCTTGAAGTAGATTGATTCCCAATTATGTGAGAAATTGCCATATTGATTTACAAAATGGCTGTACAAATTTGCATTCCCACCAGCAATGGAGGAGTGTTCCCCTTGCTTTATATCCTATCCAGCATGAACTGTCTCTTGTGTTTTTGATCTTAGCCATTCTAACAGGTGTAAGATAGAATCTCAAAGTCTCTTTGATTTGCATTTCCCTGATAGCAAAGGATATTAAACATCTCTTTAAAGTGTTTCTCAGCCATTTGATATTCCTTTAATAAGAATTCTGTGTTTATATCTGTAACCCACTTTTAAATTGGATTATTTGGTTTGTTGATGTGTAGTTTCTTGAGTTTTTATTTTGGATATCAGGCCCCTTTCAGATGTGGAGTTGGTAAAAATCTTTTTCCATTCTGTGAGCTGCCATTTTGTCCTATTGACTGTGTTCTTTGCCTTACAGAAGATTTTCACTGTCATGAAGTCCCATTTATTAATTTTCAATCTTAGTGCCTGTTCTGATCTGGAAGTTGACTCCTGTGCCAATTCATTTGAGGCTATTCCCAAATTTCTCTTTTATCAGGTTCAGTGTATCTGATTTTACATTGAAACCTTTGATCCACTTGGACTTGAGTTTTGTGCAGGGTGATGGATATGGATTAATTGGCATTTTTATACAGTCTAACATACAGTTAGACCAATATCATTCAAGATGCTTTCTTTTTTTCCATTGTATAATTTTGGCTTCTTTGTAAAAATCATGGGTCTACACGTGTACAGAATTCTTTCTAGGTCTTAGATTCAATTCCATTGACCCATCTGTCTGTTTTTATGCCAGTACCATACTATAGCTCTGTAGTAGATCTTGAGATCAGGAATGATGATACCTCCAGAAGTTCTTTCATTGTTCAGGATTATTTTAGCTATCTTGGGTTTTTTGTTTTTTATATGAAGTTGAATACTCTTCTCTCATGCTCTGTAAAGCATTGTGTTGGAATTTTGATAGGGATTCTGGTGAATCTGCAGATTGCTTTTGGTAAGATGGTCATTTTTATTATGTTAATCCAACCCATTCATGAGCATGGGAGATCTTTCTGTCTTCTGATATCTTCTTCAATTTCCTTCTTCAAAAATTTGAAGTTTTTGTCATACAGGTCTTTCATTTGCTTGGTTAGAGTTATCCCAAGATACTTTATATTATTTGTGGATATTGTGATGGGTGTTTCCCTGATTTCTTTCTCAGCCTATTTGTCAATTGTATATAGGAGAGCTACTGATTTATTTTAGTTAAGCTTGTATCTAGCCACTTTACTGAAGGTGTTTATCAGCTGAAGGAGTTCTCTGGGAGAAGTTTTGGGGTCACTTATGTATACTGTCATATTATCTGCAAATAAAGATACTTTGACTTCTTCCTTTCTAATTTATATCCCTCTTGATCTCTTTACATGTCTTATTGCTCTAGTTATAATTTCAAGTACTATATTGAATAGATATGGAGAGAATGGACAGCCTTGTCTTGTTCCCAATTTTAGTGGAATTGCTTTGAGTTTCTCTCCATTCAAAATTGAGTTTCTATCCATTTGATATTGGCTTTTGGCTTGCAGTAAATTGCCTTTATATTATGCTTAGGTATGTTCCTTGTATCCCTAATCTTTACATGGCTTTTATCATAAAGGGATATTGGATTCTGTCAAAGACTTTTTCATCATCTAATGAGATTATCATGTGTTTTTTTTTTTTTCCTTTCAGATTGTTTATATGGTAGATTACATTGACATATTTTCATATGTTGAACCATACCTGCATCTCTGGGATGTAGCCTACTTGATCATGCTGGATGATCATTTTGACCTGTTCTTGGATTTGGTTTGTGAGTATTTTATTGAGTATTTTTGCATCAATGTTCATGAGGGAAATTGGTCTGTAATTCTCTTTTTTTGTTGTTGTTTGAGTCTTTGTGTGGTTTAGGTATCAGTGTGACTGGCCTCATAGAATGATTTGGCAATGTTCTTTCTGTTTCTATTTTGTGGAATAATTTGAGGAGTATTGGCATTAGCTCTTCTTTAAAATTCTGGTAGAATTCTTCCCTAAAACCGTCTGGACCTGTGCATTTTTGATTGAGAGACTTTTAATGACTGCTTCTATTTCCTTAGGGGTTATAGTTCTTTCAAAGTTGGTTATATGAACTTATTAACTTTGGTAGTGGTATATGTTGAGAAAACTGTCCACTTCTTTTAGATTTTTCCAATTTTGTGGAGTACTGGGTTTTGTACTATGCCCTAATCATTTTTTGGATTTCCCTGGTGTCTGTTGTTATGTTCCCCTATTCATTTCTGATTTGGTTAATTTGGATATTCTCTCTCTGCCTTTTAGTTAGTTTGGGTAAGGGTTTGTCTCTCCTGTTGATTTTCTCAATGAACAAATTATTTGTTTAATTCTTTGCAATGGTCTCTTATTTTTATATTTTATTGATTTCAGCCCCCTCAGTTTAATTATTTCCTGCCATCTACTCCTTTTGGGTGTGTGCTTCTTCTTCCTCTTTTTTTTCCTAGAGCTTTCAGGTATGCTGTTAAGTTACTGGTATGAGAATTCTCTAATTATTTTTATACAGGGCTTTTATATGAAGTCTGTAATTTATTTCTTCCTTGACCCAGTGGTTGTTCAGTAGAAAGTTGTTTAGTTTCCATGAGTTGTAGGTTTTCTGTTGTTTTTGTTTTTGTTGAAATTCAATCGGTGATTATTTGATAAAATGCAAGGGTTATTTCAATTTTCTTGTATCTGTAGAGACTTACTTTGTGACTGAGTATATAGTCAACTTTCGAGAATGTTCCATGAGGTGCCTAGAAGAATGTATATTCTTCATTTGGGTGAAATGTTCTATAGATATCTGTTAAATCTATTTGATTCATAACATCTGTTAGCTCCATTATTTCTGTGTTTAGTTTTTATCTGTATGGGTATTATTAAATCTCATAATAATTCTCATGTAATAATTAGATTTGGTCTTTTCATAGTATCCCAGATATCCTGGAATTTTTGTGTCAAGATCTATTTTTTTATATTTAATACAACCTCACAATTAATTTGTGAGGATGGATATGTGATTTAAGCTTTAGGAATGTTTCTTTTACAAATGTGATGCCCTTGTGTTTGGGGTGTCAGTGTTAAGAATTGGAATGTCATCTTGGTGGATATTTTCTTTGATGAGTATGACATGTCCTTCTCTAGCTCTTTTGATTAATTTTGGTTTGAAGTCTAGTTTGGTAGATATTAGAATAACTATACCATCTTGCTTCTTGGTTTTTTTTGCTTGGAAAACCTTTTTCCAACCCTTTACTCTGAGGTAATATCTATTTTTGATGTTGAGGTGTATTTCTTGTATCAGCAGAAAGATGAATCCTGTTTTAGTATATATTTTCTTAGCCTGTATCTTTTTACTGGGGTATTGAGTCCATTAATATTGAGAGATGTTAATGACCAATGATTGTTAATTTTTATAATTTTGTTATTTTATTGGTGCTGGTAGTGTGTGTGTGTGTGTGTGTGTGTGTGTGTGTGTGTGTATTTGTGTGTGTTTTCCTTCTTTGGGTTTGGCTAGTGTGAGATTATCTATTTCTGGTCTTTTTAAGGGTGTAGTTAAATTCCTTGGGTTTAAATTTTCCTTCTAGTACATTCTGTAGGGAAGGATTTGTGGATAGTTATTGCTTAAATTTGACTGTCATGTAATATTTTGTTTTCTCCATTTATTGTGATCGAAAGTTTTGTGGGTATAGTAGTCTGGGCTGGCACCTGTGGTCTCTTAGAGTCTTCAGCAATCTGTCCGATCCTTCTGTTTTTTAGAGTATACATTTAGAAGTTGGGTGTAATTCTAATAGGTTGGTATACCTTTATACATGACTTGGCTTTTCTCCCTTGCAGCTTTTAATATTCTTTCTATGTTCTGTATGTTTAGTGTTTTGATTATTTGTGATAAGGGGACTTTCTTTTATGGTCCAAGCTAAGGGTTCTATACAAGTCTTGTACCTTTATAGGGATGTCTTATTTTGGGTGAGGATAATTTTATTCTATGATTTTGTTAAATATATTTTCTGGGTTTTTGAGCTGGCATTCTCCTTCTATTCCTATTATTCTTAGGTTTGGTCTTTTCATAGTGTTCCAGGTTTCCTGGATGTTTTGTGTCAGGAATTTGTTAGATTTAACATTTTCTTTTCCTGATGGATCTATTTTTTCTGTGGTATCTTCAATGCCTGAGAGTCTTCTTTCCATCTGTTGTACACTGTTAGTGATACCTGTGTCCATAGTTTCTGTCCAAGTATCTAGATTTTTCATTTCCAGAACCCCCTCATCTTTTGTTTTCTTTATTGCTTCTATTTCCATTTTCAGGTCTTGAACAGTTTCCTTCACCTGCCTACCTCCTTGGCTTTCTTGGCATTTTTTAAGAGATTTATTATTGATTTCCTCCAATTTTTTGCTTGTCTTTTCCTTGATTTCTTTAAGGGAATTTTTCATTTCCTCATTAAGGAGCTCTATCATCTCTATGAAGTTGGTTTTAAGGTTCTTTTCTTGTGCTTCAATTGTGTTGGAATATTCAGGTCTTGATGTACTAGGATAGCTGGGCTCTGGTGGTATCATATTGCCCTGGCTGTGGTTGATTGAATTCTTACACTGGCATTTAGACATCTGGGTTTGGGTTGCTTATAGATCTAGGTGCTGATTTCTGAGTTTGTCTTTGTTGGATGTGTGTTTCGTTCCTTGATTTCTGTTTCCTCTTTGGTTTTCTGGTCTTTGTGACCTGCATTTCTGGTGACCAGAGTGAACTCTGGTCTAGTAGGAAGTCTCTGTCCAAGTTGGGTTCTGGTAGCTAACTTGGCCTTGCATGAAGCATTGCATCTCTGCCAAGTTGGGAGTTGGTTACAGGGATGAGGAGGGCAATGGGGATTGAGGGTACTGAGTGAGTGGAGAAGGGCCACTGGTGGGCTACCTATCTGTGGTTTTGGCACTGATGTGGTCTCTGGTCCAGCAGGGAGTTTCTGTTTGAATTTGCCTATCTATTTTTCTGGATTGCTTGGCCTGGACCAGTTCTTTCCTACGGTGTGGCCTACAACTGGGCAGCTGTTCTTCTGATTGGTGTGGCATGCCCCTGGACAGCAGAAGTTCACCTGAATTGGGTCCAGAGGTACAGCAGCAGGAGGGGACAGTACTGGGGGCAGGTAAAGTAATGGATTGGATCTTTCAGGACTAAATCTAGGGAGTAGGCCCATTCCACATGCAGGAGGGCCACTTTTTTCCTGACTGGTATGGCCTGCACCTGAGCAGTGCATAACCATCTTTTAAATAATAGTAACATTTTCTATATGGGAAACACCATGATGTTCCATAGTAAATTAAAGGAATTATATAATTACCAAAACAATTACATGGAGTATATGCTACTGCTAGCTGATTCTATAAAGAAACAGGCTTTAAAAAGGTTGTGTTACTTACTAAGCTTACAATGTTATTTTTCTTTGAAGTTATGTTCCTCACAATGACATTAAATGTAATTGTCCATAGGACAGAGTTGTATACATACACACACACACACACACACACACACACACACACACACACACATACACACACACATACACACACACACACACACTCACAATGCCCAGTTGTATTTGTGCATGTTTATATATTTGTATTTATATGTTGTACTTTTTTTTCCTTGCCCAAGTATTTACTTCTTCAACTTTTTTTTTCTTTCTTTTTTTTTCTTTTTTTTAAAAATTATATTTGTGTTTTAATTTTACACATCAGCCATGGGTTCCCCTGTCCTCCCCCCTCCCGCCCCCACCCCTACCTTCCCCCAATCCTCTCCCCTCCATTCCCATCTCCTCCAGGGCCAAGCCTCCCCTGGGGATTCATTTAAACCTGGTGGATTCAGTACAGGCAGGTCCAGTCCCCTCCTTCCAGGCTGAGCATATGTCCCTGTGTAAGCCCAAGGTTCCAAACAGCCAGCTCATGCACTAAGGACAGGTCCAGATCCCAGTGCTTGGGTGTCTCCTAAACAGTTCAAGCTATTCAATTGTCTCACTTATCCAGAGGGCCTGATCCAGGTGGGGGTTCCACAGCCTTTGGTTCATAAATCATGTGTTTCCATTAGTTTGGCTATTTGTCCCTGTGCTTGGGAAAATCTTGGTCTCAACAATTCACACTCTTACAGTCCCTCCTCTTTCTCAACAATTGGACTCCTGGAGCTCCACCTGGGGCCTGGCTGAGGATCTCTGCATCCACTTCCATCAGTTATTGGATGAGAGTTACAGCACGACTGTTAGGGTGTTTGGCCATCTGATCACCAGACTAGGTCAGATCAGGCTTTCTCTCCACCATTGCCAGTAGTCTACAGAGGATATATCATTGTGGATTTCTGGGGACCTCTCCAGCACTCTGCCTATTCCTGTTCTCATGTGGTCATCATTTATTGTGGTCTGTTACTCCTTGTTCTCCCTTTCTGTTCTTGATCCAGCTGGGATCTCCTGCTCCCCTAAGCTTTCTTTCCCTCAAACCTTGCCCTTCATTACTCCCACTGCCGTCCAGGTTGTTCATGTAGATCTCATCAATTTCTCTGCCATTGGGTGATCCCTGTGTCTTTCCTAGGGTCCTGTTTTCTAGGTAGCCTCCCTGGAGTTGTATAGCAGTCTAGTCATCTTTGTTTTACATCTAGTATTCTCCTATGAGTGAGTACATACCATGTTTGTCTTCTGAGTCTGGGTTACCTCACTCAGGATGGATGATTTTTTCTAGATCCATCCATTTGCCTGCAAACCTTATGATGTCATTGTTTTTCTCTGCTGAGTAGTACTCCATTGTGTATATGTACCATATTTTCTTTATCCATTCTTCAGTTGAAGGGCATCTAGGTTGTTTTCAGGCCTTGGCTATTACAAACAATGCTGATATGAACATAGCTGAGCAAATGTCCTTGTGGTATGATTGAGCATTCCTTGGGTGTATGCCCAAGAGTGCTACAGCTGGGTCTTGGGGGAGATGGATTCCCAATTTTCTAAGGAAGCGCCATATTGATTTCCAAAGTGGATGTATAAGCCTGCATTCCCACCAGCAGTGGAGGACAGTTCCCCTTGCTCCACATCCTCTCCAGCATAAACTGTCTTCTGTGTTTTTGATCTTAGCCATTCTGACAGGTGTAAGGTGGTATCTCAGAGTTGTTTTGATTTGCCTTTCCCAGATAATTAGGGATGTTGAGCAATTCCTTAAATTTTTTTCAGCCATTTGAACTTCCTCTGTTGAGAATTCTCTGTTTAGTTCTATGGCCCATTTCTTAATTGGACTGTTGGGCATTTTGATGTCTAATTTCTTGAGTTCTTTATATATTCTGGATATTAGCCCTCTGTCAGATGTGGGGTTGGTGAAGACCTTTTCCCATTCTGTAGGCTGTAGCTTTGTCTTGTTGACCGTGTCTTTTGTTCTACTTTTTATCTGTCAAACCTGGCAACTGCTCCACAGAACTTGACTTGTCTGATTTATCTCACCATGGGTAGAGAATTGAAGAGAACTTTTACTAGACTTGAACCAGGAAGACTATTCAGATTATTATGTTCTAACATACTTTCCCTCCTACATGCCTTTCTTTCCCAAAAAGCTTTAGAGCACAGGCCAATAAAGACCAGGCAGAACAAGGTGGAATTCATTAACGCTGTTTTAATTTCGGCGTTGTCTGTGCTTATCCACATTAATAATTTATGCCACTGTTGTGATTGTGGAAAGACAAGCTGCCTGTGTTATGCTCCAACCAACTGGCAATGCCTTGCTCCAGTAGCAGCAGAAGGCATACTGCTTCCTGATCTAATGGCCTCAGTTAAGTGCACTAAATTTTAATACATTGATGGCATCTAGATCCTGATCGTGTTAAGTAAGCATTCAGGAAAGCCAGCTGCTCAGGTGGGTTCATTCTCAAGGAGGATGTTGCATTTGTGTGCCATATTAACGTTTATGTGGAATCTGCACTTTTGTTGGCAAGGTGCCAAGGAAATCAAGTCCAGGTCAAGAATGCAGTAGGGAGGGAGTGGAAGAGTATGGGCTGATGGGTAGGAGGGATAGTGGAAAAACGGCAGGTGGCCATCTGGAAGTTCTTTGGAAGGGAAAAGGGCTTTGCCTGCCTTCTCCAATCTCCTCACCCAGCCAAGGAACAGCTGCTGCTGCCTCTGCTGGTTATGTACACTTAGATTCCCAGCTCTTTTCTCTTTCTGATGATAATTTTACTTGCCATGTCATCATTCCTATTTTTATCTCCTCCCCCCCTTTACCACCCCCTGTTTGGAACTGACACCCTGATCACCACACATGTCTCCAGGAGATTTCCCTGCAGTTACTGTGGGTGACTGTGATTGGAAAGGGGATTTCACAAGTCAGTCATTCAGCCAGAGTTCTGGGATATATTTATCTTTAGCATAATTTATTCTGGCCATGGTATTTAGAAGAAAGTGGCTGCCTCCATTTTTTTTTTCCTTTTGGCTCAAATTTGATTGATCCTATGTCAAATTTCCTCCTTGCAAATCTCATGGGCATACCAAAAGTGTTTCTTATTGAACATAAAAGCCAGTCATTTGCCAGAAGGCTAGTTCTAGGCAAAATTCACAACCTTTTCCTTTTGCCTTCATCTTCAGTGATGGAACATCTTTAATTTCAAACATCAGAGCCTGATATCCTAATATTACTGTCTCTCTTCCTCCAAGGGCTTCTGATTTCGTGTTCATCTTCCTATTGCCCCCTAAACAGGACCGCCATCCCATCTGGGCCTCTGGCAATCTCCCTTTGTCTGTGGAAAGCCTTACTGAACAGCGTCTTTGATACTCCTGGGCACCTTCCTCTACTCCTCCATTTCCTTGTTCAGTCACTTATTAGTTGGTTTTGCAAGTACCTCTTGAATTAGCAGATCGAGTGTGAAATGTCCCATATGGAATGAAGTGGAGGAGGTCTTGTTCCCATGCCAGGAAGCTTCCCGGTTTCCCCGCACAGCTGCTTTGGTGCCAAGTGAACACCAGTCTATCCAGTGTGGGCCAGTGAGAAGAGTTCCTTCTCAGTCAGTGAAGAGTCTAGGCCCCTAGCTCTGCTTAGCAGTGGTGGCAATTCTCGGTTCCCTGGGAATCTTTTCTTTATCATCCTTTATAACACATCCATTATCACCGCCCCCCCCCCCCAAACTGAGTTAGTTTCTTAGTAAGTAGTTTACAGTTTTCCCATTTCATACTGACAGACAAGACATGGGGTAGATCATGTTTCTGGATTGACAAATCTTCACCAAAATCTAGCTATCTGGTATCTGGGGATGGAAGTGAAATGTTGTGTGAGTTTCCCTTCTCTCCTGCATGTAGATGTTGGACATCAGTAGACGAGGGACCACTTAACTAGCTTCGTGGCCATGGAGTCTGACTGAGCCATCATGCCTTCAGGGAGTACAGTTCTGGTGGACAGAATTATTTGTAGATGAATAGCAGGTGGGTGATCAAAGGTGGGAGTCACGGTATGGAGAGAAGTGGTTCAATTTCCTTGGTGATGCACACACGCTTATCACCTTATTACTGCGAAACGACGAATCAGGAATTCGTGAAGCTAGCACACTTCCAAGCTAACACTGGATGTGCAGCTGAGAGGGAGTTTAAAAATATTAATCCTTGATTCTTCCCACTTGGTATTTTCCTTCTTTTTCTCCTTTTATCTCTCCTTTCTTCTTATAATCAATAATCCAAATATGTAGTATATTTGTACCAGGAAAAATACATAACAGAAGTTGAGGGATCTCATGTAAATTTAAAAAGTCTATTCCTATGCCTTCTCAAATGGAAACCCCTTTAGGAGTAGTTGGTGAGGAGAATTATAAAATTCTGCCAAAATTTTCAAGTCAAAAGAAACAAGTTTGTATGTCCAATTTCCTTTGCTTTTCTCTTTGTCTGTCTCTGTGCTCTGTCTCTCTCTGTCTGTCTCTGTGTGTATAAGTACTGTGCAGTTTGCAAAAGGGAAAAAGAACAGTTAATACAGTAACTTTTCTTATAACTTCAGCTAGAGCCAACTTAACAGACACTTGAAGAAATGAAAAGGGCTGCCAGATCAGAATGAGGTTTGCAGAGTGCTAAAAAGAGGTCTAGATGTGAGGCACAGAACAAGATAATAAGATAATAAAATTCTAGATAAGAAATTCAGGTCAATCTCTACAGAGGTGGTGAGGAAGAGCCAAAGATGAGCTTCAAGCCAGGTGCCTGCATTTGTTAAAATAGGGAGGATGTACAGAGCAGCAAAGGTGTAGGAAGGAGGAGCTAGGGTGTCTTAAATGCCTGCGGTTTCAGGAGTTTCTAATGAATTTCAACAATTCTCTTCACTAATAATGGAAAAATCTGCTACTGAATTGGTTAGCTGTGATTACCTGTGCCGTATGCAAACGCATCCATCTTCACTCCCTCTCAGGAGCCCATTACACACAGTTTCACAGAGGCTTCTCACCTGCAAAGGCTTGAAGCAAGGACAATAGGCTTCATGAAATTCAGGAAGGCATAATAAAGACGATTTACTTCAAAAGCATCTAGAAGTCTGTAGACATGCCGAGGGATTTTTCTCCTACTGTGGGAATTGTCTATAACTGCTAATTTCCAGGTTTAGCAATTCTAATGCTCACAAATTACAGTTTTAAGTAGGGAGAAGGCGGGAGGCTTGTATTAGAATGGAAAATTTGCTTGCAAGATGAGGGTATTATGAGTAATGATGGGATGAGCATTGGAACATTTAAGCATGAATCTTTTTGAGGTTTGTGTGGAAAATTATTCAAAATATCAACAAGCAAACCAATGTCTGCTTTTTGTATCTTTCTGAGGATTATATTCTGTGTAGACTCAGCTATTGTAGATCTGTGCGAAAGGATGTCTCATTTCTTTCACATTTTTTGGCTAGTTCCAAAGATTGAGATCATGGCAGGATTTCATTTGAATTTCTTATCCCCTGAAAGCTCCTTTAGAACACAGGCCAATAACTGTCTCTACCATGTTTGAATTAATTTGAGGCTTTGTTTAAACCATAGAGAAGTGATTATTAAAACTCAAGATTTATAGCCTGTTGCAGTAGTACATTTTTATAATCCTATAACTAGGGAAGCTGAGGCAGAAAGTTCTCAAGTTCAAAACCAACCTATGGTACACAGTTTATCCCAAAACATAACAGACAAGAAGATGTAATTTACTTTGAGCAGTACAAAAATCTGTAAAGTATCAATGATAATGTTTTTTAGCTTTTACTGTGAACTTGACTCAACCTGGAGTCATCTGAGAGTTAATTGTCCTGTCAACACATCTATAAGGTATTGTCATGTTAGTTCACATAGCAGGGCCCTGCCCACTGTGGTCAGCACCATCCTTACCAGGTGGTTGATTATAAGCCAGAACTAGCCACAATTAGCACAGGGACTAAGATCAACAATTAATAAATTGGACCTCATGAAGCCTACAGAGTAGAAAAAAGAATTTTACTAACTACACATCTAATAGAGGGCTACTAGCCAAAATATACTAAGAACTCAAAAAACTACATATCAAGAAAACAAATAACCCAGTTAAAAATAGGATACAGATCTAACCAGACAATTTTCAAAAGAGGAAACTTAAATTCTCAGAAAGTGAGAAACACTTAAAAAAATGTACAACATCCTTAGTCATCAGGGAAATGCAAATCAAAACTACTTTGAGATTTCATCTTACATCTGTCAAAATGACTAAGATAAAAAACACGAGTTCATGCTAGCTGGATGTGGAGTAAGCGAAACACTTATCTGTTGCTGGTGGGAGTGCAAACTTGTACAACTACTATGCTTCAAATTTATTCATTGGTAATGGTTTATGAAATATATCATATAATCAAATTGTTATAAAGATGTGATAGTTGATCAGCTTTAATGTTTTATTTTATTTGCTTGACTAATTTATTTATCAAACCAGTTGTTAGTGAAATCTGGAAACAGATATAGATTTGTACAATAAATATACATTGTACATTAGAATTGCTGTTCATTCTTAACCATTTGCATGTTACCATGGTATAATGTAAATAATGGATTCAATGTTATAGATATAGTACAGGTACATTAGAAATGCTGTTCATGCTTAGATATATGACCTATTTCCCTTTATCCTGGTATAGTGTGAATAATGGATTTAATATTTTTTTCTTCTTAGTATTTCAGTTGCTGTATACTTACTAAAACTCAATCTATTTATCTGTAGATACCATTGAGTTCTTTGAAGATATTTTTTTAACATGTTTTGAATTCAGTCTGCTTATCCTTCTTGCTATTTTTGTAAGTTTCTTCCTTTCTTATTTTTTACATTGTGTGTGTGTGTGTGTGTGTGTGTGTGTGTGTGTGTGTGTGTGTGTGCGCGTGCGCGCGCATGCACGTGCATGTGTGTATGTACACTGTACACACAGAAGGCATATGTATAAAAATCAGAAACAAGCCGGGCAGTGGTGGCGCACGCCTGTAATCCCAGGACTCAGGAGGAAGAGCCAGGTGGATCTCTGTGTGTTTGAGGCCAGTCTGGTCTACAGAGTGAGTTCCAGGAAAGGCGCAAAGCTACACAGAGAAGCCCTGTCTTGGAAAAAAACTGCAATAGTTGGTTCTGCCTTTCTTGCATGTGGGTTCTGGGGACTGAATTTAGATCTTCAGACTTGGTGGCGAGCACCCTTCCCAGCTGAGCCTTTCCACCAACACTTTATTTCTTTTTCATGGAAGACCCTCATGACCATGTAAACAAGTCACATGTAAATTCCAGGCTCAATGTGAGCCTGTTTGTGGTTCAAACATTTCTAAAACTTCTAGTATCCCACTTTCTTGAACCATAATAAATTTTTGTTTTTCATTTTTTATTTTATTTATTTATTTTTTCCTTGTGAGGTTTTGTCTCATGTAGGCAGATTTTCTTTCAGCCTGTACTTTCTCACTAAAGGGCCCTTCTGTGGAGTCTGGATTCTTTCCCTTTCTTTTCACATTGTAGAATTCCATGGCCCAAATCACTTGCTCACACACAGAGCAATGTTAAAATCTCTAACTCTAGTCTCTTCATAAATTCTCACTTGGCTGAATTTAGATTTTAGTGGCCTAAAGTGAAATCCTTCTCCTCATAGAGAAATTACTTTTTATCCTGCCATGTACTGGAGGAACAGCCAAGCTGATTTTCAACTAGGGAGATTGTGGCCTCACACAAAAGTGGACTCCAGCCACCAGTCACTAGTAACCGCTTCTCAGAAGTGCTGGCTGTGCACTAAGAGCAAGTCCTTTTCCTTCATGTGAGCCTTCTGCAAGATACATTTTCCCAGACCCTGTTATTACCATTGCTTGTTATTACTGTTAACTATACAAGATGCTGACTTCCGACATACCATGTCTACCTGGAGCTTTGATCAAAGCTTCCAATCTTGAGACTTCCTGGTTTTCTCTCTGCTTCATTAAACCAAAGCATCCAAGGATAGATTGACCTAAGTCCTATGAAAAATTGCTAGTTTCAGAACAGACTTAACCCTCTAGCTTTGTACGGTTTTATGTACAGAGGTTGGATATTTCCTCTGATTTTCATCTTCTCATGGGTGAGGCTTTGCAGTAAAATAGTGTTTTCTTGGGTACTCTGAGTTGACTTGAACTAGAGGGTAATGAAGGCTGTTGCTGCTGCTGCTTCTGCTTTCTCTCCTCCTCCTTCTTGTTCTTCAATCTTCCCTACTAGGGAGAAGAAAATGTCTTAATTTTAGCTACTGTGAGCCATGCCATTATTTAAAAAAAAAAAAAAAACAAAAACCAAAGCAACAAAGGCAGTACATTTTATAAGATATGATAGACATTTGAAAATGTTCTGGTATGAATACCATCTCTGTTACCAAAAAAATCTGTGTCTGGTCAGCTATGTATGCCAAAGGACATTCAAGGATAAAATTTTTGGCCTTCATCTAAGACAATAGTTATGCAGATGTATTTTGGAAGGAAAAAAACAGGATCCTTTTTTTTTCCAGAGGAGATTCTATTAATCATTGACCACCCTGAGATGCTGTGCATCTTTAGGGCTTCCTGCCTTGCCATTTATGATCCTGTTATGTTGATATTAGTGAGTGGAGAAAGGTAAGTGCCAGATCAGAAGAGAGTTGGTTAATAAAGACAAACATTCCTTCAGATGACAAGTCCACCCAGCCCTCCTCCCTCGGTGCCTTAACAACATGGCAGACTCCATGTTTTGAAATAAAATGATGAAGGTGAAGGGGCTGAGGAGAGCTAATTGCACATAAGTCATGTGGCATCAGGATAAAGATGCTGGTATGTGCTCGTGATGAGTGCTTTGTGCTGTGCTGTGCTGTGCTGTGCTCTCTTATGTTTAAATACAGCTATGGCAGCAGTTGGGGAGAGTCTACTTTAAGAGTTCTGTGTTTCCTCTGTTTTGCAAACGTTCATGCTCCTATGACTCCATCCCAGGGGAACTCTGGGTTACTGTTGAGAACTGATCTTGGCTCTGCTCTGTCTTCTCTTCGCCAATGATATTCTGCTGCTCACTGCTCTACCCATATGTCTCAGCAAATGTTGCAAAAGGATTGATGGGCGATGCGTGTGTGAGATCTTGCCGAAAATGAAAGTCTAAAATACATTGTGAGAAAAGCAACAGTAACCACATTTTGGGCATAAGCAAAGGTGACAGATGTTAGGAGGGGGACTATATTTTTCATGCCTATGGAGCACCCTTCTCTGGGGCCAACATTATGTTCCTTCCTAACATACCATGTGTCAGTGACTCCAAATTCCCTTTCTGTGACACAATAACAAAAGCACTGATCCACAGGGCTGTGACTGCTCTCGCTAAACTCTGCTCCATTTGAAGTGCTTGCCTTGTTGGTGGGTCTGCACTTTCACTGTCATGTAAAGGCTCTGCTCTGTGATGCTTCCGGGGTCTTATGCTTACATGGCAAGTTGCTGCTTTCCCGTTCTGAGATGGCTGGATCAAGAAGGATCTGTGAGATGTTGGTACTGGCTTGGTCCCAACACAAAACTCTCTATATGGGGTCAATACCCAGCCCAAATACAATACTCTTCAGATTGAGTCAACATTAATTATTGTTGTGTTTCTTTAAGGAAGAGAAGATATGCTAAATTATTTTTTAACTCTCACTGATTTTCTTGAAAGTATGTAAATTCCTCCTGTTATTTTTTTCTATTCATTTCCCATATACTTTTATTTAAATGAAATCTCACCCATATTGTTTTTAGAAGCTTGTTCTGGTAACATTCATCAAATTTCTCTTTGAAATATGTTCTGGAGAAATCTATTTGCCAGGCAAGGTCTGCTGCCTTTAAAACCTGCTCCCTCTTTTCTTGCTGGCAGAGCAGAAGCTGGGTTTATCAAGAGAGGGGAGTGTTCTCAGGTCTTGCAGAGAAATACAATCAATCGTGTTTATAGAACTTGCATAATAGAGCCTTCTAGTTACCTGCTCCATTGTGCCTTTAATCCCCTCCAGCTCTCTGCTAGTGCAGAGCTTGTATTTGTGTTCTCTTACTAGGAGCTAACACTTCCCCATGTTCCTATCAGACTTCTCAGAGGGGCATTCTGGCTCTTGCCAGGGCATGTGATTCTGTCTCACAGGAACATACCCCTGTAGTGATACATTGCCTCATGCAGCTCTTCATTCTGCAACCAGCTCCAAGACTCTAGCTCACTTCCAGGTACCAGAAACGTATCCTTGACTCTATCCCGTATATGATGGCTGGTGTCACTTCATAGAAAAATCTAACTGAGGAAGACAGTAGAGAAAAGAGAATGAGAAGTTGTAACAGAACGTGGTTTTTTGAACAGTCTAAGGCCTGTATAATGCAATGAGAAATGAGGATTGTTTCACAGATACTGCCTTACCCTGAGAAAAAGGAAGGGGCTTCTGGACTCATTCAATTAATGACTGGCCATTGTTAGTGATGTAACTGAGGGCAAGAAAGCTGCAATCATCAACATCCATGATACTCTTCAAGAGGATGGTTATTTTAACTGTTGGTCAATACACTAAAAGCTTCTATGGCACATCAACAAAACATAAGACATGGAGTGGCAGAGGTCAGGGCAAGCCAGCAAAATTATCTGTCATATCATTTGTCTAGTGTTTCTACTGCTAGGCTAAAGATCAGTCAAAAGCACAGTTCCTGCGCGGTCACTAATATTTAAATCAGAATGCATAATTCATTCCATGTTTACAAGATGCCATTTATCCCTCTATTTAAAACTGATTTACAATTTTAGAGTTCTAGTTGTCTCTTTTGTAGCTCTAGCTTATTCTGATCTTAAACTTTCTGGTAGCAGTCAGTCATTCTCTATAGGACCTTGCAGAGGGAAACATGTATTCTTAAATAGTTTTTAAAAGGTGTGCCGGGCGGTGGTGGCGCACGCCTGTAATCCCAGCACTCAGGAGGCAGAGGCAGGCGGATCTCTGTGAGTTTGAGGCCAGCCTGGTCTACAAAGCAAGTTCTAGGATAGGCTCCAAAGCTACAGAGAAACCCTGTCTCAAAAAACCAAACCAAAACAAAACAAAAGGTGACATGCATTATAATTGGCAGGACACATCCTATAGCAATCTTTTTAATTTTTATAAAGAAAAAAATCTATCCTTTAGACAAATCTGAACTTCTATATATCATATTTGCATAGTGACTATATGTCAGCAAAAGGCTTTGACCAAAGATGGTTATGTATGTGTAACCTCAGCAAACTTGAAACTGTTGTGTTCCTGAGAGACAGCCAATAATTTTTAGCAAAAGCTGAGGTCATATTCTCAATGAAATCCTTAAAGAAGAATTAATTACAATGATCATGAAGGTCAAGTTTACCTAGATAAAATCTATAGATGCCTAGAGAGAAATTAAATGTACCTAGTGAATTGTCCACTCTAGAATGGAATCTGCCCCAAATAAGAGAAGAATAATAGGAAACAAACAAGGAAGAACAATGTTTTTGCAATTAAAAAAAAAACCAAAAAACAAAAACTGGAAGAAGTTTTTTTCAGTCATTGGGAGACAGATGGGAAACGAATGAATCAAAATATTGTCTTAATGTTATAAATCCTTTTAATGAGTAAAGAAACACCTTCATTAGTTAATTTTTCATGACTGATTTTTTTAAACTTGATTTCAAATTTTCTTCACATAGTTTTCCTAACTCTGCTGTTGAATCTGTTTACCTTTCAGACAAAAACACTGAGGTCCATGGTTAGTATGTAACTCACCAAACAACTGGAGGAGTGACCCTAGCTTCTGGGACTTACACGGTACAGAGGAGCGCATTCTTAGACAGCTTTTGTAGGCTCTCTCAATAAGACTCGATAAACAGCCACAATTGTCTAATCATTGAGTATTGAGAAAATTTTGTTTTTAAGTTAAATCTTAACCTTCATTTTCAAAGAAAAATTAAAGGGAATGCCTGAGTGCAGGCATTTTCCTGTGCTAAAACCTTGTTCTTACCAGGCATCCCAGTAACTGTCACTGAATGGACAAATAAAAGAGATTTCAGGTGATAGTAAGTTTATAATATCTATATTGATAAATACCTTATACTACTATGTGTTGTGTGACCTTATTCTCCAGGTGAAAATATATTTATTCACTCTAGATAAGGAACTGATGAAAGACCAAAGTCAAGAGATTTTAAAAGTCCAACTTGGTGATCCAATAAGTTAATTGGGGTTACTTACAGGAGCAGATGACTTAAAGGCAGCTATGTCACCAAGAGTCCCACTCTGACTTGAGAAGGCTTATGAAAGCCGGAAAACTTGAGCTCACTATAATGTATGCAGCAGGTTGGAGAATGTCTCTTTTAGACCTATCAGTTGGTCTGAGTCTCTTTCCTCCAGCTCAGCTGGTTTCTGCCTTTCCAGGTAGCTTGGATGGTTTTAGCCTCTTCTAAGCAGATTGTCTTGTATGAGAGTGTTTCTCAGCAGTTACTGCTGCTTATATTAAGTGTGGTAGTCTGAAAGAAAATGGCCCCCATGGGCTCATAGGACTGGCACTGTTAGGAGGTGTGTTCTTGTTGGAGTAGGTGTGGACTTGTTGGAGGAAGTGTGTCACTGGGGGTGGGCTTTGAGGTTTCAGATGCTCAAGTCTTCCTAATGTCACTCTCTTCCTGCTGCCATCCAGATCTACCTTTCCAGAACACTAGCTGTTTCTACCATGTCTGTCTGCATACTGCCATGCTTCCTGCTATGATGATAAGGAACTAAACTTCTAAACCTGTAAGCCAGTCCCAATTAAATGTTTTCCTTTATAAGAATTGCCATGATGTAGCATGAATCTTAGAAGGCCTTCTTAATAAAAAACAAACCCAGAGCCAGGTATTGGGGTGAATGCTAAAAGATCAGAGAAGCAGAACAAGCCACAGCTACCTCACCTCACTAATTCCTTAGCTGATTCTGTTTCCTCAGACTGGAAGCTTCTGAGTCCTCATCCAAATGGATTTCAGCTGAACTGTGCTGCTCAAAAGTCTAAAAGTTTAATCAGGCTCTAGTTCCTGGTCCTCAAACCTTATACACCTTTCTGCTTCCTGCTATCACTTCCTGGGATTAAAGGCGTGTGTCACCATGCTTGGCTGTTTCCAGTGTGGCTTTGAACTCAGAGATCTGGAAGGATCTCTGCCTCCCGAATGCTAGGATTAAAGGTGTGAGTGCCACCATTTTCTGGCCTCTATATCTAGTGGCTGTTCTATTCTCTGACCCCAGATAAGTTTATTAGGGTGTACAATATTTTGGGGAACACAATATCACAACACCATTATAATAGTGTCTCTTTACAGCAATAAAATCTGAACTAATACATTAAGCTTGGTGGGGAGGAGCCTAGAGAATCTAGTCAGTTTCAGGGATGTCCAGAAGTTCCTGAGTTATTTACTTCCTGAGTATTAATGAGCTTTCCTGAAGGGTGGGATGTTTCTCCTCTTTTTAGACCTTCTTGCTTATTAAGCAGTTTCCAAGATGGAAGGTTTTAGCTTAGAGGAAATTATACTCAACTCCATGTTGTTTAAAATATTCTCTTCCTCCTTCTTATCTTCCTACTTGTTCTCCTCTTCCTTCTCCTTCATAATTTTGGGATAGGGTCTCACTCAGTTGCCTAGGCTGATCTAGAATTCATTCTGTAGGAAAGAACTCCTGACAATCTTTCTGTGCCAGCCTCCTGAATGCTGTGGTTACAGACACAGGCCACACCCCCAGCATAAATTTCTAATTTAAATTACTTAAAATGAACAAATATTAGGACATGGAGATTATTACATTTTGGAAGAGATGATTAAATATATATCCATTTAACTGAACATATTTGAAAAGGTCTTTAAAGCTCATGAATATTTTTTCAATGAAGACTAAATTAGGGCCACCTGTTAATAAGTATTGGGCAAACAAAAACCTGAATTTTTTGCCAACATTCATTGTTGCTCGTACTTTGGTCTTCTGTTGAAAGTAAGTATATTCAAACCTGCTGTCAATCTTTCAACGCTCCTTGGTTGCTATCTCTCTAGTATGGCAAACACTCCACTTTCCCACTTCCCCACTGATATACTAAATCATAGAACTCTAACAAATTTACATGTGCTGTGAGTAGCTGTAGGAAACAAATCATACATCAGTGAGGCAAATTTCCCACATGTCTCTTTTCTGGGCATAGGATTAAATAACATCACAATCATTTTAATATCACTCTGTCCTCACTTTAACTTTAGAAGAGAGCATTGTCTTCCAACTGCCACTGGAAGATATCTATGGGTTAGAAATTACTCTGTTAATATAAGGTGCAGCAATACAAAACAAAAACCAAAACTAAAACCCAACAGCAACAAAAACCAACAGCAAAACAAAACAACTGACATTAGCTGAGCAGCCCAGGGGAACAGATAAGTTAACTGAAGACCTTCAAGACTCCCCACTCTTCTCCAAAGCCAATTCCCCATTCTCATCCCTAACTCTGCAACAGGATACTTCCTTCCCCCCCCCACTCCTGTGGATCCCATAGACCTTCCTCTCCTAACCTCCCTCCTCCTACTCATTGCTTTATCCCAGCCCCCAACTCTGCTAACCCACAGGCCAGTCTGGCCAGGGAAGCAGGTAGCTGACTGTAGATCTTCCCTTTTCCTTCTATTCCTCCATCTCCAACCCCCCAGTCTCATACCCAGCTCTATAGCAGACCTTCTGGGGTGACCTCTTTTCAGCTACCCCAACTCCAAGGAGACTAAATAAGCAGATATTGGTGGAAGACACTACTGTCCTCCTTCCTGTGATCCTCTTCATATCCCAAGTCTATCTACATTCCTAAGTGTTGCTCCCAATACTCAGAAACACATTTATTTGGAACCCCCAGTGGTCATACCTATCAGGTCCATGAAAAACTTTCCTCCCTGTGGGAGCTCACAGAAATTCCAACTCTCAGTTTGACTCAAGGTCAGAGAGTCAGAGTTTATGTGGCTCTCCAAGGCTGCATAACAGGGTACAAAGGCTTGGTTACCAGGTGTCTTATACTTCAAGGGCTAAGCACAAGATGCTTTGCCATGGGGTGTGTTTACCAGGTGTTTTGAAGGGTCTGTACTTGTTGGTACTTTGTACTTTGGTCTTGCCTTTCCCTTTATTAGTGTATGAAAATCCCACTAGAAATAAACTCTAGGCTGCTAGATATTGACCAAGGACCTTCCTAAAGCTATCCTGTGTCTCTATCTTTTTTCTTTGTCTACTTCTATATTTCCTATCTAGTTCTCAATTCCTCACTCTCATTTTAAAGGAACCCATTGATAGGTCAGGGCTGAACCCCAACACTGAACCCTGACACCTCTCAAGCAACATATAGCCATCACGTTTTGAAAATCCAGAGAGGAAACAGAAACCAAGGAATAAAACATCCACCCAACAAAGCCAGAGCCAGATATCAGCACCTTGAATTATAATCACCTCAATTATAGATGCCCAGAAACCAATGTAAAAACAACTGGGACAATATGTCTCCACTAGAGCTCAGCAATCTCACCACAGCAGGCCCTTAATATTCCAACATAGCTGAAGCACAAGAAAAATACCTTAAAACAGCTTCTATCTATGAAGATGATAGAGGTCCTTAAAGAGGACATGAATAAATCCCTTCAATAAATTCAGAAAAGCACAGTGTAAGGAAATGAATAAAAATATTCAAGACCTGAAAATGAAAATAGAATCAATAAAGAAAGCCCAAAGTGAGGGAATTCTGGAAATAAAGAAGTTTAGGAAATCTAAAAGAAACTACAGAGGCAAGCTTCACAAACAGAATACAAGATATGGAAGAAAGAATCTCAGGCATTGAAGACATGATAGAAGAAATACGTATATCAGTCAAAGAAAATGTTAAAACTAAAAATCCCCAACACAAAACATCCAGGAAATCTAGGACACCATGAAAAGATCAAATCTAAGAATAATAAAAAGAAAATAAGGAGAAGAAACCTAGGTCAAAGGACCAGAAAAATTTCAACAAATTTAGAAGAAAATTTTTCTAACCTAAAGAAGGAAATGCTTATAAAGGTAAAAGAAACATAGAGAACATCAAATAGATTGGACCAGAAAAGAAAATCCCTTCAACACAAATAATCAAACCACTAAATTTACAGAATAAAGAAAAAATATAAAAGTGACAAGAGAAAAGGACCAAGTAACATATAAAGACAGACTTATTAGAATTACACCTGAATTCTCAATATAGACTCTAAGAGCCAGATGGGCCTACACAGTTGTTCTGCAGACTCTAAGAGACCACAGATGCCAGTCCAGACTACTATACTCAGCAAAATTTTCAATCACCGTAGATGAAGAAAATAAGACATTTCAAATTTAAACAATATCTATAAATCCAGCCCTACAAAAAGAGATACAAGGAAAACTCCAACCTTAGGAGATTAATTACATTGAAGAAAACAAAGTAAATAAATAATCTTAGATCAGCAAAATCAAAATAAGGGAAGCACACACCATCACCACCACCATCACCATCACCACCAACAACGACCATCACTACCACTACCACCAATATCAGGAACAACAATCATTGGTCATTTGATATCTCCCAATATCAATGATCTCAATTCTCCAATAAAAGGGCACAAACTAACAGAATGGATGTGAAAACAGGGTCCCTCCTTCTGAATCCAAGAAACACACCTCAACATCAAAGGCAGATATTACCACAGGGAAAAGGGCTGGAAAAAGATATTCCAAGCAAATGGACCAAAGAAGCAAGCTGGTGTAGCTATCCTAATACAAAAACAGACTTCAAACCAAATTTAATCAAAAGAGATAGAGAAGGACACTTTATAGTCATCAAAGGAAAAATCTACCAAGAGCATATTTAAATTCTTAACATTTATATCCCAAACACAAAGACAACCAAGTTTGAAAAAGAAACACTACTATAGCTTAAATCACATTTTGGTCCTCACATACTGATAGTGGGAGACTTTGATGCCCCACCCTCACCAAGAGCCAGGTGATGTAGAAAAAAACTAGACAGAATTGCTGGAGCTCATAGATATTATAAACAAAATGGACCTAAAAGATATTTTTTCTTAAGGAAAATTTTTTTTCATTTTATGTACCAATCACAGATCTCCCTCTCTTCCCTCCTCCCACCCCTCTAGCCTTCCCACACAACCTACCCCACATTCCCTCCTCCAACAAGATAAAGCCTCCCATGAGGAGTCAGCAGTGCCTGGTACATTCAGTTGAGGCAGGTCCAAGCCCCTCCTCCTGCCTCAAGGCTGTGCAAGGTGTCCTACCATAGTTAGTGGGCTCCAAAAAGCCAGCTCATGTGCCAGGGATATATCCTAATCCTACTGCCAGGGAGTCACTTAAGCAGATCAAGCTACACAACTGTTTCTCTTATGCAGAGGACCTAGTCCAATCCCAAGGGGGCTGCACAGCTGTTGGTCTAAAGTTCATGAGTTCCCACTACTTTGGTTTGATTTGGTTGTCTCCATAGGTTTCCCCATCATGATCTTGAAGCTCCTTGTTCATAGAATCCCTCTTCTCTCTCTTCTACTAGACTCCTGGAGCTTGGCCTGGTGCTTGGCTGTGCATGTCTGCATCTACTTCCATTAGTTACTGGATGAAGGATCTATGATGACAGTTAGGGAATTCACCAATTTGATTACTGGGGTAAGCCAGCTCAGGCACCCTCTCCACAATTGCTAGTAGTCTAAGCTTGGTTCATCCTTGTGGATTCTTGAGAACTTTCCTAGCACCTGATTTTTCCCTATCCCCATCATGTCTCCCTCTATCACGGCATCTCTTTCCTTGCTCTCCCACCCTGTGCCTGTTCCAGCTCAAACATCTTGTTCCCTTATGTTCTCATCTCCTGTTCCCCACCCTACACCTGCAGTTTACTCATGGATATCTCATCAATTTCCCATTCTCATGGCAATCTATGCATCCATCTTAGGGTCCTCCTTGTTAGCTAGCTTCTATGGAGTTGTGGGATGTTGTTTGGTTATCTTTTGCTTTACATCTAGTATCCACTTATGAATAAGTACATACCATGTTTGTCCTTCTGAGTCTGGGTTACCTCACTCAGGAAGATATTTTCTAGTTCCATCCATTTGCCTACAAATTTCATGATGTCATTGTTTTTTACTGCTGAGTAGTACTCCATCGTGTATATGTAACACATTTTTTTAATCCATTCTTCTGTTGAGGGGGCATCTAGGTTGTTTCCATATTCTGGCTATTATGAATAATGCTGCTATGAACATAGTTGGGCACATGTCCTTGTGGTATGATCGAGCATTCCATGGGTATATGCCCAAGAGTGGTATAGCTGGGTCTTGAAGATTTCCAAAGTAGCTGTACAAGTTTGCACTCCCACCAACAGTGTAGGAGTGTTCCCCTTGCTCTACATCCTCTCCAACATGAGCTGTTATCAGTGTTATTGATCTTAGCCATTCTGACAGGTGTAAGATGGTATCTCAGAGTCATTTTGATTTGCATTTCCTTAATGACTAAGGATGTTGAGCAATTCCTTAAATGTCTTTCAACCATTTGAGACTCTTCTGTTGAGATTATCTGTTTATCTTTGTAGTCCATTTTTTAAATTGGATTGTTTGGTATTTTGATGTCTAGTTTCTTGAATTCTTCATACATTTTATAGATCAACCCTCTGTCAGATGTGGGGTTGGTGACGATCTTTTCCCATTCTGTATGCTGTCATTTTGTCTTATTTACTGTGGCCTTTGCCTTACAGAAGCTTCTCAGTTTCAGGAGGTCCCATATATTAATTGTTGCTCTCAGAGTCTGTGTTACTGGTGTTATATTTAGGAAGTAGTCTCCTGTGCCAATGCATTTAAGACTACTTTCTATTTCTCTTCCATCAGGTTCAGTGTAACTGGTTTTATATTGAGGTCTTTGATCCACTTGGACTTGAGTTTTGTGCATGGGCATAGATATGGATCTATTTGCAATCTTTTACATGTTGATGTCCAATTATGCCAGTACCATTTGTTGCAGATGCTTTTTTCCCCCATTGTACAGTTTTGGCTTCTTTGTCAAAAATCAGGTTTTCATAGGTGTGTGGGTTAATGTCAGGGTCTTCAGTTCGATTCCATTGGTCCACATGTCAGTTTTTATGTCCATACCAAGCTATTTTTATTACTATAGCTCTATAGTAGAGCTTGAGGTCAGGGATTGTGATGCATCCAGATGTTGCTTTATTGTACAGGACTGTTTTAGCTATCCTGAGTTTTTTGTTTCTCCATATGAAGTTGAGTATTGCTTTTTCCAGGTCTGTGAAGAATTGTGTTGGTATTCTGATGGGGATTGCATTGAATCTGTAGATTGCTTTTGGTAAGATTACCATTTTTACTATGTTAATCCTACCTATCAATGAGCGTGGGAAATCTTTCCATTTTCTGATGTCTTCTTCAATTTCTTTCTTCAGAGACTTAAAGTTCTTGTCATACAGGTCTTTCACTTGCTTAGTTAGAGCTACCCCATAGTATTTTATATTATTTATGGCTATTGTAAAGTGTGATGTTTCTCTGGTTTCTTTCTCAACCCATTTATCATTTGTATATAGGAGAACTACTAATTTTTTAAAATTTAATCTTGTATCCTGCCACATTACTGAAGGTGTTTAGTTGTAGGAGTTCCCTGGTAGAATTTTTGGAATCACTTATGTAGATTATCATATCATCTGCAAATAGTGAAAGTTTGACTTCTTCCTTTCCAATTTATATCTCCTTGATCTCCATTTGTTGTCTTGTTACTCTAACTAGAACTCTAAGTACTATATTGAATAGATATGGGGAGTATGGACAGTCTTGTCTTGTTACTGATTTTAGTGGAATCGCTTTGCGTTTCTTTCTATTTAATTTGATGTTGGCTGTTGGCTTGCTATAAACTGACTTTATTATATTTAGGTATGCTTCATATATTCCTTATCTCTCCAAGACCTTTGTTGTGAAGGTGGGTTAGATTTTGTCAAAGGATTTTTCAGCATCTAATGAGATGATCATGTGGTTTTTTTCTTTCAGTTTGTTTATATGGTGTATTACATTGACAAATTTTCATAAGTGGAACTATGATTACATCTCTGGGATGAAGCCTACTTGGTCATGGTGGATAATTTTTTTGATGTGTTCTTGGATTTGGTTTGCCAGTATTGAGTATTTTTGCATCAATGTTCATGAGGGAGTTTGGTCTGTAATTCTCTTTCTTTGTTGCATCTTTGTGTGGTTTTGATATCAGGGTATCTGTAGTCTCATAAAAAGAGTTTGATAATGTTCCTTCTGTTTCTGTTGTGTGGAACAATTTGAAGAGTATTGGTACTAGCTCTTGTTTGAAATTCTGATAGAATTCTGCACTGAAACCATCTGCTCCTGGCCTTTTTTTGGTTGCAAGACTTTTGGTGACTGTTTCTTTTTTCTTTTTTCTTTTTTTTTTTTTTAGGAGTTATAGGTCTATTTAAATTGTTTATCTGTTCTTGATTTAACTTTGGTATGTGGTATACCTATCCAGAAATTTGTCAATTTCTTTTAGGTTTTCCAATTTGGTGGAGTACAGGCTTTTGAAGTATGTTCTGGTGAGTCTCTAAATTTCCTCATTGTATGCTGTTATGTCTTTTTTTATTTCTGATTTTGTTAATTTGGATGTTCTTTCTCTGCCTTTTGGTTAGTTGGATAAGGGCTTGTCTATCTTGTTGATTTTCTCAAAAAACCAACTCTTTGTTTCTATTTTATTGATTTCAGCCCTCAATTTGATTATTTCTTGGCATCTATTCCTCCTGGGTGAGTTTGCTTCTTTTTATTCTAGAGCTTTTAGGTGTGCTGTTAAGTCACTAGTGTGAGATTTCTGCAACTTCTTTATGTAGGCATTTAGTGCTATGAGTTTTCCTCTTAGCATTACTTTCATAGTGTCTCATAAGTTTGGTTATGTTGAACATTCATTTTCATTGAATTCTAGGAAGTCTTTAGTTTCTTTTTTTATTTCTTCCTTCATCCATTGGTTATTCAGTTGATCATTATTCCATTTCCATGAGATTATAGGCTTTCTGTAATTTTTGTTGTTGTTGAAATCTAACTTTAAGCCATGGTGGTCTGATAAAATACAGGAGATTATTCCAATTTTTTTTGTATCTGTTGAGATTTGCTTTGTGACTGAGTATGTGGTCAATTTTAGAGAAGGTTCCCTCGAGTATGGGAAGAAGATATATTCTTTTTTGTTAGGGTAGAATGTTCTGTAGATATCTATTAAGTCCATTTGAGTCATAACTTCTGTTAGATCCTTTATTTCTCTGAACATTTTACCCAAACACAAAAGAATGCACTTTCTTCTCAGCACTTCTTGGAACTTTCTTCAAAGTTGACCATATACTAGGACACAAAACAGCTCTCAATAGATACAAGTAAACTGAAGTAATTCTCTGTATCCTATTAGACCACCGTGGATTAAAGCTGGATTTCAATAACAACAGAAAAAACAGAAGTCATACAAATTCATGGAAACTGAACAGCTCTGTACTAAATGAAAAGTCGGTCAAGATGGACAAAAATAAATTAGAGACGTTCTAAAATTCAATGGAAATGAATATACAACATACTCAAATTAATGGGATACAATGAAAGGGGTTCTAATAGGCAAGTTCATAACACTAAAAAATTGGAGCAATCTCATACTTGCAACTTAACAGCACACCTGAAAGCTCTAGAACAAAAATAAGAAAATCATACTCAAAAGAAGTAGATAACAGTAAATAATCAAACTCAGGGCTGAAATCAATGAAATAGAAACAAAGAGCACAATACAATGAAATCAATGAAACAAAGAGTTGATTCTTTAGGAAAATCAACAAGATAGACAAACCATCATCCAAATTAACTAAAAGGTAGAGAAAGAATCTCCAAATTAACAAAATTAGAAATGAAAGGGGGGATATAACAACAGACACAGAGGAAATCCAGAGAACCATAAGGATATACTTTAAAGACCTGCACTCCACCAAATTGGAAAATCTAAAAGAAAAGGATAATTTTCTTGATAGATACCACTACTAAAGTTAAGTCAAGACCAGATAAACCATTTAAACAGATCTATAACCACTCAGGAGATAGAAGCTGTCATTAAAAGTCTCCCTGCAAAAGCCCAGGGCCAGATGATTTTAGCACAGAATTCTACCAGATGTTCAAAGGAGAGTTAACACCAATAATCCTCAAATTATTCTGCAAAACAGAAACAGAAGGCACATTGCTCAATTCACTTTATGAGGCCATAGTCACCCTGATACCCAAACCATATTAATACCCTACAAAGAAAGAGAATTACAGACCAATTTCCTTATGAACATTGATGCAAAAATACCCAATAAAGTACTTGCAAACCAAATCCAAGAACACATCAAAAAGATCATGCACCATGATCAAGTTGATTTCATCCCAGAGATGCAGATAGGTTCAATATATAAAAATCAATAAATATAATCCACCATATAAACAAACTGAAAGAATAAAAACACATGCTCATCTTATTAGACACAGAAAAGGCCGAAATCCAATACCCCTTCATAACAAAAGTCCCTGAGAGATTAGGGATACAAGGGACATACCTAAACAATAAGGCAGTTTACAGCAAGCCCACAGTTTGCATCAACTTAAATGGAGAGAAATTCAAAGCAATTCCACTGAAATCAGAAACAAGACAATGGTTGTCCACTTTCTCCATACCTATTCAATTTAGTACTTGAAGTCTCAAATAGAACCATAAGCAAGCTCCAGATTCAATGTGATCCTCATAAAAATTCCAACACAATTCTTTATAGATCTGGAAAGGACAATTCTCAGTTTCATCTGAAAAAAAAAAAGGACAGCTAAAACAATTTTGAACATTAACAGAACTGCTGGAGGTCTTACCATTCTTGATTTCAAATAGTATTTCAAAGCTATAGTAATAAAAGCAACATGATATTGGCATAAAAACAGACATGTTGATCAATGGAATCAGATTAAAGACTCAGACATACATTCACACACATGTGGACATCTGATTTTTGATAAAGAAGCCAGAAACACGCGTTGGAAAAAAGACAGCACCTTCAACAAATGGTGCTGGTCAAGCTGGATGGCTGCATGTACAATAATGTAAATATAACCATGCTTATTATTCTACACAAAACTCAACTCCAAACAGATCAAAGACCTTAACATAGAAACACATACACTAAACCCAACAGAAGAGAAAGTGGGAAATAGCCTTGAACTTACAGGTACAGGAGAAGATTTTCTGAACAGACCACCATTATCACAGACGCTATGACCAACAATAAATAAATGGGATCTCATGAAATTGAGAAGCTTCTGTGAGGCAAAGGATATTGCCATTTGGAAAAAGTGGCAGCCTACATAATGGGAAAAGATTTTTACCAACTCCACATCTGATAGAGGACTAATATCCAAAATGTATAAAGAACTCAAGAAACTAAATTTAAAAAAAACCAAATAATCCACTTAAAAATGTGATATAGATCTAAACAGAGAATTCTCAGTAGAGAAAACTCAAATGGATGAAAAATACTTTAAGAAATGTTCAATGTCCTTAGACATCAGGGAAATACAAATAAAAACTACTTTGAGATTTCATCTTACACCTGTCAGAATAGCTAGGGTCAACAATAAAAGTGACAGCTCATGTTGGTGAGGATGTGTTTGAATTTATGTCTGTGTGAATTTATGTGTCGAGAACATTCATCCATTGTTGCTGGGAGTGCAAACTTATATAGCCACTATGGAAATCAGTGTGGGTGTTCCTCAGAAAGATGAGAATTGATCTACCTCAAGACCCAGATATATCACTGTTAGGCATATACCCAAAGGATGCTTCATCCTACCATGAGGACACTCACTCAGCATTGTTCATTATGGTCTTATTTATAACAGCCAGAAATTGGAAGCAACTTAGATGTCATCAAGCAGAAGAATGGATAAAGGATGGGGCTGAAGAGATGGCTCAGCAGTTAAGAGCACTGACTGCTCTTCCAGAAGACTCAGATTCAGTTCTCAGCACCCACATGGCAGCTCACATCTGTCTGTAACTCCAGTCCCAGAGCTTCTGACACCCTCACATATACATACATGCAGATAAAACATTAATGATCATAGAAATATAAAAAAGAATGGATAAAGAAAATGTACATTCACAGAATGGAGTATTACTCAGCTATTAAAAGTAATGACATCATGAAATTTACAGGTAAATGGAAGGAAATAGAAAAAAAATCATCCAGAGTGGCATAATCGAGACCCAGAAAGATAAATAAGATATGTATTCCCTTATATGTGACTATTAGCCATTAAATAAATGATAACCAAACCACAAACAGTAGAGCCAGAGAGGTTAGGTACAGATGAAGGTACTAGTGGGGACACATGGATCTCCTTGTAAGGGGAAAATAGAACAGATTTTATGAGTGGACTGGGAATGGGAGGATCAGGTGGAAAGGTGTGGGGTCTCCTTTTTCTTCACAGTCTATTGGCCACCAGACCACAAAGACAAAAAGACAGAGGTGGCTAGCAGGGCTTTGTATGGCCTGTGAGCATGATGGAAATAGTCTTCCAGGAGATGATTTCAGTGTTACAGCTCAGCTTTATTCCAGAGTAAGGGAGATACATAGGATAGGAACAGCAGCTAGAACATCACCTAATCTGAATTTGGCAGCACAGTGCTACCATAAAGCTCCTAGCACAATGTCTAATTACCATATGTGGCAGCATGGGGAGAACGTTTCTAGGGAGCTATGTCAAAGGTCACACCTAGGATAAGTCAGGCATCCGGGCTCAGGGACAATCTCCCAAATAAGGTCAGATAGAGAGCAGAAAGCCCCCGTGATGGGGAAGGGAGTCCTCTATCTTTTGCTGAGCTTGGAGAGAGCTTTCTTAATCTGGTAGACTGCAACCTTTAACTAGCAGGGCCTCCCAACAGAGAGGGAGTGGAGATAGGGTTCAGAGAGAGAATGCAGGGAGAGCAGCTAGACTTGAGGGCATTTGAAAGATGTTATGGAAACCTAACACAGTGGAAACTTCATAATTATATGAGGGCAATCCTAATGAAGTCTCCAAATAATGAGGGAGACAGAGTCCCAACTGACCATTTCTTATCACCACATGGAACTTCCAGTACTAGGACTGGGTTATATACAATTTAGTTGTTGGCTAAAGGGGTCCCATGAAAATTCCCAAACTACCCAAGCTGTTGCCAAGGCAAGAGGTTGGTTTCCACAAACTAACGGCAATGTTCCACTGCTGAAGACATTACCCATACAACTCATTGAACATGGTAAGGTCCAGCTGGTGCCTACATAACCCTACATTCTAGTATCTTTGGTATGGAAACATACTCTGCAGGCTACCAAAAGAGAAATGTAAACACCAATCCAGCCACAAAACTTTTGATCTATAATCGGTCCTGCCTATATAAAATGTTAGGGCAATGATGGCACAAAGCTTGTGGGAATAACCAACCAATGTCTCATTTGACTTAAGGTCCACTCAATGAGATGGGATGCAAACCTGGCACTGCTTGATCAAAAACTAGAGACTAGATAGCCCGGAGACCTAGTCTGAAAAAAACAAACAACAAAAAAAGGAACAATAAAATGACTCCTAATGCAATACTCTTAAATTAGTGCCTTATTTAACCATCATCAGAAAAGTTTTCTCCTGTGAAGATGGGAACAAATGCAGAAATCCACAGCCAGACAATAGGCAGAGTGAGAGATGGAGAGGGAGAGAGAGAGAGAGAGAGAGAGAGAGAGAGAGAGAGAGAGAGAGAGAGAGAGTCCTTGAAACACACAGTTCTAAATAAGATTTCACAACCAAATCCCTCCCATCGGCCCTCAGGGAACCCTGCAGAAGAGGAGAAAGAAAGAGTATAAGAGCCAGAGGAGATGGAGGACACCAGGAGAGTAAGACCCTCTGAATCAACTAAGCTAGACCCATGTGACTTAACAGAGACTGAAGCAATAAGCAAAAGACCTCCACTCCTGTCCACCAGGTCCTGTGCCTAGATAGCATAGATTCCAGATTAGTATTTCTTTCGAGTGCTTTTTCATTATTTCTTTTATTATTATTATTATATTTGTGTTTTAATTTTACACATCAGCCATGGGTTCCCCTGTCCTCCCCCCTCCCAGCTCCACCCCCACCTTCCCCGCAGCTCCTCCCCTCCATTCCCATCTCCTCCAGGGCCAAGACTCCCCTGAGGATTCATTTAAACCTGGTGGATTCAGTACAGGCAGGTCCTGTCCCCTCCTTCCAGGCTGAGCAAAGTGTCCCTGTGTAAGCCCAAGGTTCTAAACAGCCAGCTCATGCACTAAGAACAGGTCCAGGTCCCACTGCCTGAGTGCCTCCCAAACAGTTCAAGCTATTCAGTTGTCTCACTTATCCAGAGGGCCTGATCCAGCTGGGGGCTTCACAGCCTTTGGTTCATAATTCATGTACTTCCATTCATTTGACTATTTGTCCCTGTGTCTCTCCAATCTTGATCTCAACAATTCACGCTCTTACATTCCCTCCTTTCTCGACAATTGGACTCCTGGAGCTCCACCTGGGGCCTGGCTGAGGATCTCTGCATCCACTTCCATCAGTTATTGGATGAGAGTTCCAGCACCACTGTTAGGCTGTTTAGCCATCTGATCACCAGACTAAGTCAGATCAGGCTTTCTCTCCACCATTGCCTGTAGTCTACAGTGGATGTATCATTGTGGATTTCTGGGGACCTCTCCAGCACTCTGCCTATTCCTGGTCTCATGTGGTCATCATTTATCATGGTCTGTTATTCCTCATTCTCCCTTTCTGTTCTTGATCCAGCTTGCCTAAGCTTTCTTTCCCTCAAACCTTGCCCTTCATTACTTTCACTGTCATCCAGGTTGTTCATGTAGATCTCATCCAATTCTCTGTCATTGGGTGATCCCTGTATCTTTCCTAGGGTCCTGTTTTCTAGGTAGCCTCCCTGGAGTTGTGTAGCAGTCTAGTCATCTTTGTTTTACATCTAGTATCCTCCTATGAGTGAGTACATACCTTGTTTGTCCTTCTGAGTCTGGGTTACCTCACTCAGGATGATTTTTTCTATGTCCATCCATTTGCCTGCAAACCTCATGATGTCATTGTTTTTGTCTGCTGAGTAGTACTCCATTGTGTATATTTACCATATTTTCCTTATCCATTCTTCAGTTGAAGGGCATCTAGGTTGTTTGCAGGCTCTGGCTATTACAAACAATGCTGATATGAACACAGCTGAGCAAATGTCCTTGTGGTATGATTGAGCATTCCTTGGGTATATGCCCAAGAGTGCTACAGCTGGGTCTTGGGGGAGATGGATTCCCAATTTTCTAAGGAAGCACCATATTGATTTCCAAAGTGGCTGTACAAGCTTGCATTCCCACCAGCAGTGGAGGAGAGTTCCCCTTGCTCCACATCCTCTCCAGCATAAACTGTCTTCTGTGTTTTTGATCTTAGCCATTCTGACAGGTGTAAGGTGGTATCTCAGAGTCATTTTGATTTGCATTTCCCAGATAATTAGGGATGTTGAACAATTCCTTAGATGTCTTTTAGCCATTTGAACTTCCTCTGTGGAGAATTCTCTGTTTAGTTCTATAGCCCATTTCTTAATTGGACTGTTGGGCATTTTGATGTCTAATTTCTTAAGTTCTTTATATATTCTGGATATCAGCCCTCTGTCAGATGTGGGGTTGGTTAAGACCTTTTCCCATTCTGTAGGCTGTAGCTTTGTCTTGTTGACCATGTCCTTTGCTCTACAAAAGCTTCTCACTTTCAACAGGTCCCATTGATTGATTGTTTCTTTCAGTGTCTGTGCTACTGGTGATATATTTAGAAAGTGATCTCCAGTGCCAATGTGTTCAAGAGTACTTCCTACTTTCTCTTCTATCAGGTTCAGAGTAACTGGATTTATGTTGAGGTCTTTGATCCACTTGGACTTAAGTTTTGTGCACGGTGACAGATATGGATCTATTTGCAGCCTTCTACACATTGACATCCAGTTATGCCAGCACCATTTGTTGAAGATGCTTTCTCTTTTCCATTGTACATTTTTGGCTTCTTTGTCAAAAATTATATGTTCATAGGTGTGCGGGTTAATGTCAGGGTCTTCAGTTCGATTCCATTGGTCCACATGTCAGTTTTTATGCCAGTACCAAGCTGTTTTTATTACAGTAACTCTATAGTAGAGCTTCAGGTAGGGGATTGTGATGCCTCCAGAGGTTGTTTTATTGTACAGGATTCCTTTGGCTATCCTGGGTTTTTGTTTTTCCATATGAAGCTGAGTATTATTCTTTCCAGATCTGTGAAGAATTGTGTTGGTAATTTGATGGGAATTGCGTTGAATCTGTAGATTGCTTTTGGTAAGATCGCCATTTTTACTATGTTAATCCTGCCTATCCATGAGCATGGGAGATCTTTCCATTTTCTGACATCTTCTTCAATTACTTTTTTCAGGGACTTAAAGTTCTTGTCATATAG
The DNA here is from genome assembly GCF_903995425.1 of Onychomys torridus. Classification (NCBI taxonomy): domain Eukaryota; kingdom Metazoa; phylum Chordata; class Mammalia; order Rodentia; family Cricetidae; genus Onychomys; species Onychomys torridus. The sequence continues at coordinate 45,704,131 of NC_050445.1, forward strand.
GTCCTTCACATGCTTAGTTAGAGTAACCCCACGGTATTTTATAACATTTGTGGCTATAGTAAAGGGTGATGTATCTCTGATTTCCTTCTCAGCCTGTTTGTCTATTGTATATAGGAGGGCTACTGATTTTTTTGAGTTGATCTTGTATCCTGCTATGTTGTTCAAGGTTTTTATTAGCTATATCAGTTCCTTGGTTGAAATTTTGGGGTCACTCATGTATACTATCATGTCATCTGCAAATAGGGAAAACTTGACTTCTTTCTTTCCAATTAGTATCCCCTTAATCTCCTTATGTTGTCTTATAGCTCTGGCTAGAACTTCAAGTACTATATTGAATAAGTATGGGGAGAGGGAACAGTCTTGCCTTGTTCCTGATTTTAGTGGTATTGCTTTGAGTTTCTCTCCGTTTATTTTGATGTTGACTGTTGGCTTGCTGTAGATTGCCTTTATTATGTTTAGGTATGTTCCCTGTATTCCTGATCGCTCCAAGACCTTTATCATGAAGGAGTGTCAGATTTTGTCAAATGCCTTTTCTGCATCTAGTGAGATGATCATGTGGTTTTTTTCTTTGAGTTTGTTTATATGGTGTATAACATTGACAGACTTTCATATGTTGAACCACCCTTGCATCCCTGGGATGAAGCCTACTTGATCATGGTGGATAATTGTTTTGATGTGTTCTTGGAGTCTGTTTGCCAGTATTTTCTTGAGTTTTTTTGCATCAATGTTCATGAGGGAGATCGGTGTGTAGTTCTCTTTCTTTGTTGCATCTTTGTTTGGTTTAGGAATCAGGGTAATTGTAGCCTCATAGAAGGAGTTTGGTAATATGCCTTCTTCTTCTATTGTGTGGAAAAATTTAAAGAGTATTGGTATTAAGTCTTCTTTGAAGATCTGGGGTCCCAGAATTTGCTGGTCCTATAATCTGCTTGCCATCCTGCATAGTCTTCTTATATTTTTGGTTGTGAGCCTAGCCTTTAATGGCTGAGCCATCTCTCCAGCCCCTGCATAGTCTTCTTGTCCATGCTTTTGTGTTGTCTTAGCTTAAATCTCAGCTCAGCTGTGTATTATTTCTAAGGATATGCTCAAAAATTCCCTGTGATTTTTTTTCACTTTACCACATTGTTCCTCTATGAGAAGAAAATATGAGAAAATTTATCTGTGCCACTCACTGTAGCTGTGTAATGATTGGTTTTAGGGATTTGTTGATCGTGTTTGTTAAAGTGAGAAGACACGTCCACTGTGGGTGGCATCATGCTCTGTGCTGTCAGTCCTGGACTGTCAGAATGGAGAAAGTGAGAGGAGTAGTAGCATGCCTGCATTAATTCAGCTCTCTTGTTTTTGACTGTGGCTATCATGTGACAAGCTGCCTCAATTTCCTGGCACTTTGAGTTCTCCACATGATGGAGTGTAAGCTATTTCAATTCATCACACAAATAGGAAGTGAAATTAAGACAATTAAGGAAGTATAATAAATTTGTAAGTAATGTGACTATGCAGACTTTTATGAAAATAGCCAATATCCCACAAAATCTGAAAAAAAACCCTACTAGATGACTTTATGCCATTCTACTACCTAATGAATCAGAGCACAGTGTTGAAATTATCAACTATCATTGTGTTGGGACCAATCCGTGGTTTTAGACCCATCAGCATTTCCTTTATGAAACTGAATGCTCTTGTGTTTGCAACATATATGTTTAAGATTGTAGTATCTTGCTAGTGGATTTTTCCTTTGATGAGTTTGAAGTGTCCTTTTTTATCTTTTCTGACTAGTTTTGGTTTGAAGTCTATTTTGTCCAGCATTAGAATAGCTATGCTTGCCTATATTTTCTGTCTCAGTTCTATTAACAGATCTACCACACTCCAGTGGAAGGTTCTAAGAAAATGTGGACAGTGAAAATTAGGCTCAGTGGGGTTTCAAAAAGGACACAAAGTTATGTATGTCTGGAAGATTTGGAGGAGGAGGAGGAGGAGGAGGAGGAGGAGGAGGAGGAGGAGGATAGATATGATAAAACACATTGTATGAAATTCTTAAAGAACTAATAAAAAATGAGAAAAAAATATTTGAGATTTCTCTTTTAGGAGAAGGTAAGAGGATTTTATAGCAGTGCTGTGATTCAAATGCCATAAGAAGGTTCTCATAAGATGTAGCCACCTTTGCATTGATCATTCAGCCTCCAGAACTATGGGACAATGTCCAAAATACATAGTTCAAATGCAAATCTGCTCATTATAAATTGTGTTTTGATAGTAATACAAACTAAAACAAAAAAAAAATGGTTTCAGACTAGGAGAGGATAACAAAGCATATGTATATGTAAGTGGCTGGCTTTAGAATCCAGGAGTGGGCAGGAACTGGGGCAGTTTGTAAATGAAGGCCCAGTTTTCATGAAAGAACCATTACAAATAGTTTCAATGATGGCTGAGGAGAGGCACATAAAAAGCTTAAAACTTCTTATAGATACTTAAATGACCATTATCAGAACTTGCAGAAATATGGTAATAAAGGTCATTCTTATGAGGGTTTAGGAAGAAATGAGAAACAAAATATAAGAAATGAAGTAATGGTTATATTTTGTAAAATTTGTCAAAGAGCTTGCCTAAATTTGGCTCAAATTCTACAGTGTTGTGGAAGGGAAAAATTGGGAGTAATAGACTAAGATGTATTGTAGGAGAACTATCCAGTTACAAAGTATTCTGGGTGCTGCACATTTTTCTTGAATTGCACATAGTCAAATGAGAGAAGGAAGAAGAGACTTTATTTGAAAAAAAAAAAAGGCAAGAACAATACCATACACTCCTCTGTCATGAGTCCTCACAAAATGAGACATGCGAGGAAAAGTATTAAAAAAGAAGGGACTTAACAATGAAACCTGTAGCTTTAGAGAAGCAGAACACAAACATTTGGAAAACTTGAAGCCTCGCCATTTAAAATAAGTAAATATTGAAGGGTGTAGCCAAGTGACCATTTGATAAAGGGTTTGTTAGGCATCCAAGGAAGCCAAGCCGAATCACCATGACATGGCTCAAACGATGCACAAGACACTTAGGAGCTCTTTGATGCTGTTCTTCCATCCTGGGTCGAGACCTCTGGGAGAACAGAATGGCTTCAGGGGATGAACTAGGGGCTCCACCCATGACTGCATCCAGACTCAGCTCCCTTTGCTTTAGAAAATCATTTCTTGGCTGTCACAGGTAAGGGTCCCAGATGCTATTTGAACTACTTCCCTAGAGGAGACAAGTGATTAGACTGGACAGTCTGTGTGCAAGTGTACTATTTTCAGAGTGATGATGTCCTTCATCTGGATTTGGCAGGCAGCTGAGGGCAGACCCATGAAATTAAACAGGGAAGGGTCCATTGCACATAACCCTCACTAGAGTAATACCCGGCAGAGCCGCTTTGGTAGAGTCCCAACTTATATGCCAGAACTGTAGATCTACCATCATATAACACCACCCAAGGGGAGTGGCATGCATGAGATTTTAACTCCTGGGAACAGCCGTGTCGGCTGAATCTAGCAGAATCATTTGAAGGCCAATCTTTGTACCCTGCATCCTATGTGAAGGTGCACAGAGTCATTCTATAGTCTTTCTTAAGATCTAATGTTACTCCCCCACATAGACCAGTTACTCCCTCGCCAACTCGTCCATTTGAAATGACGATGTCTGTTATGTGCCTTTCAAACAATGGTAGTTTGGAAGTAGATGACCTGTTTTGATTTCACAGCCTCAGAGCTAGAGACTTTTCTCAGGATAGTCAGTGTTTGAGTCTTAACTTTTCTCATTAGAGGGAATGTTGGATCCTGAATGTTGGTGCTGATACTGGAATAAAGTCATGGGTGCTATCGGGATAGAATGAACACATTTTGTATAAAAGAGGGACATGAGTTTGTTGACTAGGAGTGAAATACTCGGTTGAGTGCTTGGCTTCTGCCTGACTTCTATTGTGACAGTCCAATTCTCTCCCTGCTCACACCTTTCCTTTTGATCCTTTGCCTCTCCAGTCTCTAGAACTGTGATCCAGCAGATTTCACTTTGTTACCAAGTGCCCGGGCTTGGTAATTCTGACATAACTACCCAAAACATGAAGACAAACAGGCTCAGAACTGTCGGGACTCAGATTCTCTTTGACCACCCTCTGGCCACTCTCACTTGGCCCCTCTGTCCGTTGTCCTCCTACACTGATGCCGGTTCACTCCCAAAAGTGGCCTCATTTTCCTGGAGGTTTTTTGTTTGTTTGTTTGTTTGTTTGTTTGTTTGTTTGTTTTAAGCATGGAGTGGCTCTTGTCACCTGTTTTGACTAATGCAACTCATCTGAGCTTGAGATCCTCCAATACGTGAAGCTTTCCTTGACCCACTTCCCCTCCTCATACCTTCCCTAACCCAGGGGTCATTCCACAGGGCTCCCACACCACCTGTGTTCTCGCTCATATTCCAATCTAATTGCCTCAACTGTGCATTTCCTCAGCCATTTCAAGGGCGAGACACTGCATTTTATTCATTTCTAAATTGATTTTTTGTTGTTGTTGATAAAATGCTTGGTGCTCCGAGTGTGTTTATGTAGTGTCCTTGGAATAAATAAATTCAAAGATAAATGAAAATATGGAGTCTTTTGCTAAAAGTTATTTTCTCCTCTTTTGAGCTAAAGAGAGTGGGATCATGAAGTACACCTTAATCCATATTTTAAGACATTTTACCCTTTATCTTTTAGTTGTGAAAAGAGTGAAAGACTCAAGACACCCCAAGACCAAGTTCTCAGCACAAAGGAGATTTACTTGCCCCAAAGGGACGGTGGGCAGGGGATAAGAGGCAGAGACAGGAGATAGAGGACAAGGGAGAAGGGACTGAGGGAGAGGGTGGAAGGGATATCTACCCCAGAGGGGACAGATGTGGCCCACAGGCAAGTGGCAGTTTATAAAGATAAAACGGGACACCCCGTGTTAGGGTTGAGAGGACTGAGCAGATGCCATAACAGACTGCTCAGTCTTCTCTCATGGTTCAGGCCTCAGTTTCAGTTTCCTGAACAAGCAGTTTCTGAAAGAGCCACAGACAAAGGACAATTAATCACTGGTGCCCCTGACGACAGGGACAAGGGAGATGGGACAAACCAAACCTGGGCCACTGAACCAGCCTCACAGTCAGTGTACACTAGGCCAGCCAATCTCCACAGCCAATCAAGGACAAAGCCTGACTTGTCCAGGCCTGTCCAAAAATGGAAAACTGTAGCCCTGACCAGCCCCTGAACATACTAATATGATTGCTACTTGCTTAAGCCAATCATATCTAAAATGACCTAATTGCTCTAAGATCTCCCCTTAGCTGTGATTAAAAGGATCCCACACGTCCTTCTGGGGTCATCGCCATTTTGCCTTTGTGTGGGATGGTTGGTCCCAGTATACTAGAATCTTTCTCCAAATGAACACTCTTGCTGATTACATGGTGGTTTTTATGGGACTTCTCCAGGATCCTATCAAGGATTAGGTGTTTAATTTTGATTGGACAGGTTAATTGGGGTAGCCAAGACAGAGTTTGTTTTTTTTTAATAAATACTTTTTCTTCATTATTTTAAATTTTATACATCAGCCATGGGTTTCCCTGTCCTCCCCCTCTCGCACCCACCTCCACCTTCCCATCAGCCCCTCCCCTCCATTCCCATCTCCTCTAGGATCAAGGCACCCCTGGGGATTCATTTAATCCTTGTAGATTCAGTACAGGCAGGTCCCGTCACTTCCTTCCAGACTGAGCAAATTGTCCCTGTGTAAGCCCAAGGTTTCAAACGGCCAGCTCATGCATTAAGGACAGATCCTGGTCCCACAAACTGGATGCCTCCCAAACAGTTCAAGCTGTTCAATTGTGTCACTTATCCAGAGGGCCTGCTCCAGCTGGGGACTCCACAGCCTTTGGTTCATAATTCATGTGCTTCCATTCATTTGACTATTTGTCCCTGTGCTTTTTGCAATCTTGGATAAAACAATTCACACTCTTGCAGACCCTCCTCTTTCTCGACAGTTGGACAACTGGAGCTCTACCTGGGGCCTGGCTGAGGATCTCTGCATCCACTTCCATCAGTTATTGGATGAGAGTTCCAGTACCACTGTTAGGCTATTTGGCCATCTGATCATCAGACTAAGTCAGATCAAGCTTTCTCTTCAACATTGCCAGCAGACTACAGAGGATATATCATTGTGGATTTCTGGGGACCTCTCCAGCACTCTGCCTATTCCTGGTCTCATGTGGTCATCATTTATCATGGTCTGTTATTCCTCGTTCTCCCTTTCTGTTCTTGATCCAGCTGGGATCTCCTGATCCCTTAAGCTTTCTTTCCCTCAAATCTTGCCCTTCATTACTCCCACTGTCATCCAGGTTGTTCATGTAGATCTCATCTATTTCTCTGTCATTGGGTGATCCTTGGATCTTTCCTAGGGTCCCGTTTTTCTAGGTAGCCTCCCTGGAGTTGTGTAGCAGTATAGTCATCTTTGTTTTACATCTAGTATACTCCTATGAGTGAGTACATACCTTGTTTGTCCTTCTGAGTCTGGGTTACCTCACTCAGGATGATTTTTTTCTATATCCATCCATTTGCCTGCAAACCTCATGATGTCATTGTTTTTCTCTGCTGAGTAGTACTCCATTGTGGATATGTACCATATTTTCTTTATCCATTCTTCAGTTGAAGGGCATCTAGGTTGTTTGCAGGTTCTGGCTATTACAAACAAAGCTGATATGAACATAGCTGAGCAAATGCCCTTGTGGTATGATTGAGCATACCTTGGGTATATGCCCAAGAGTGCTACAGCTGGGTCTTGGGGGAGATGGATTACCAATTTTCTAAGGAAGCACCATATTGATTTCCAAAGTGGCTGTACAAGCTTGCATTCCCACCAGCAGTGGAGGAGAGTTCCCCTTGCTCCACATCCTCTCCAGCACAAGCTGTTTTCTGTATTTTTGATCTTAGCCTTTCTGACAGGTGTAAGGTGGTATCTCAGAGTCATTTTGATTTGCATTGCCCAGATAATTAGAGATGTTGAGCAATTCCTTAAATGTCTTTCAGCCATTTGAACTTCCTCTGTGGAGAATTCTCTGTTTAGTTCTATAGCCCATTTCTTAATTGGACTGTTGGGCATTTTGATGTCTAATTTCTTAAGTTCTTTATATATTCTGGATATCAGCCCTCTGTCAGATGTGGGGTTGGTGAAGACCTTTTCCCATTCTCTAGGCTGTCGCTTTGTCTTATTGACCATGTCCTTTGCTATACAAAAGCTTGTCAGTTTCAACAGGTCCCATTGATTGATTGTTTCTCTCAGTGTCTGTGTTACTGGTGTTATATTTAGAAAGTTATCTCCAGTACCAATGTGTTCAAGAGTACTTCCTACTTTCTCTACTATCAGGTTCAAAGTAGCTGGATTTATGTTGAGTTCTTTGATCCACTTGGATTTAAGTTTTGTGCACGGTGACAGATATGGATCTATTTGCATCCTTCTACATATTGACATCCAGCTTTCTTTTTTCCATTGCACATTTTTGGCTTCTTTGTCAAAAATTATATGTTCATAGGTGTGCGGGTTAATGTCAGGGTCTTCAATTCGATTCTATTGGTCCACATGTCAGTTTTTATGCCAGTACCAAGCTGTTTTTATTACAGTAGCTCTATAGTAGAGCTTGAGGTCGTGGATTGTGATGCCTCCAGAGGTTGTTTTATTGTACAACATTCTTTTGGCTATCCTGGGTTTTTTGTTTTTCCATAAGTAGTTGAGTATTATTCTTTCCAGATCTGTGAAGAATTGTGTTGGTAATTTGATGGGAATTGCGTTGAATCTGTAGATTGCTTTTGGTAAGATTGCCATTTTTACTATGTTAATCCTGCCTATCCATGAGCATGGGAGATCTTTCCATTTTCTGACATCTTCTTCAATTTCTTTTTTCAGGGACTTAAAGTTCTTGTCATATAGGTCCTTCACATGCTTAGTTAGAGTAACCCCACGGTATTTTATAACATGTGTGGCTATAGTAAAGGGTGATGTATCTCTGATTTCCTTCTCAGCCTGTTTGTCTACTGTATACAGGAGGGCTACTGATTTTTTTGAGTTGATCTTGTATCCTACAATGTTGTTGAAGGTTTTTATTAGCTGTATGAGTTCCTTGGTTGAATTTTTGGGGTCACTCATGTATACTAACATGTCATCTGCAAATAGGGAGAGCTTGACTTATTCCTTTCCAATTTGTATCCCCTTAATCTCCTTATGTTGTCTTATAGCTCTGGCTAGAACTTCAAGTACTATATTGAATAAGTATGGGGAGAGGGGACAGCCTTGCCTTGTTCCTGATTTTAGTGGTATTGCTTTGAGTTTCTCTCCATGTATTTTGATGTTGACTGTTGGCTTGCTATAGATTGCCTTTATTATGTTTAGGTATGTTCCCTGTATTCCTGATTGCTCCAACACCTTTATCATGAAGGGATGTTGGATTTTGTCAAATGCCTTTTCTGCATCTAGTGAGATGGTCATGTGGTTTTTTTCCTTGAGTTTGTTTATATGGTATATTACATTGACAGACTTTCCTATGTTGAACCACCCTTGCATCCCTGGGATGAAGCCTACTTGATCATGGTGGATAATTGTTTTGATGTGTTCTTGGAGTCTGTTTGCCAGTATTTTCTTGAGTATTTTTGCATCAATGTTCATGAGGGAGATCGGTGTGTAGTTCTCTTTCTTTGTTGCATGTTTGTTTGGTTTAGGAATCAGGGTAATTGTAGCCTCATAGAAGGAGTTTGGTAATATGCCTTCTTCTTCTATTGTGTGGAAAAATTTAAAGAGTATTGGTATTAAGTCTGCTTTGAAGATCTGGTAGAATTCTGCAGTGAAACATCTGGTCCAGGGCTTTTTTTTGGTTGGGAGACTTTTAATGATTGATACTATTTCCTTAGGGGTTATTGGCCTATTTAAATGGTTTATCTGGTCTTAATTTAGCTTAGGTATGTGGTACCTATCCAGAAAATTATCCATTTCTTTTAGATTTTCCAGTTTTGTGGAGTAGAGGTTTTTGAAGTATGACCTGATGATTCTCTGGATTTCCTCATTGTCTGTTGTTATGTCCCCCTTTTCATTTCTGATTTTGTTAATTTGGATGCTCTCCCTCTGTCTTTTGGTTAGTTTGGATAAGGGCTTTTCTATCTTGTTGATCTTCTCAAAGAACCATCTCTTTGTTTCATTAATCCTTTGTATTGTTCTCTTTATTTCTATTTTATTGATTTCAGCTCTCAATTTGATAATTTCCTGGTGTCTGTTCCTCCTGGGAGACTTTGCTTCTTCCTGTTCAAGGGCTTTCATGTGTGCTGTCAAGTCACTAGCATGAGATTTCTCCAGCTTCTTTATGTGTGCATTCAGTGCTGTGAATTTCCCTCTTAGCACTGCTTTCATAGTATCTCATAAGTTTGGGTATGTGGTGTATTCATTTTCATTGACCTCTAGGAAGTCTTTAATTTCTTTCTTTATTTCTTCCTTAACCCATTAGTGATTCAGTTGAGCATTATTCAGTTTCCATGAGATTGTAGGATTTCTGTAGTTTTTTCTGTTGTTGAAATCTAACCTTAAACCATGGTTGTCTGATAGAACACAGTGGGTTATTCCAATTGTTTCGTATCTGTTGAGATTTGCTTTGTGGCCAAGTATGTAGTCAATTTTAAAGAAGGTCCCATGGGGTGCTGAGAAGAAGGTATATTCTTTTTTGTTTGGGTGGAATGTTCTGTAGATATCGATCAAGTCCATTTGTGCCATAACATCAGTTAAGTCCATTATGTCTCTGTTAAGTTTCAATTTGGTCGATCTGTCCAGAGGTGAAAGTGGGGTGTTGAAGTCTCCCACTATTAATGTGTGGGGTTTTATATGTGATTTAAGCTTCAGTAATGTTTCTTTTACATATGTGGGTGCCCTTGTGTTTGGGGCATAAATGTTCAGAATTGAAACTTCATCTTGGTGGATCTTTCCTGTGATGAGTATGTAATGTCCTTCAGCATCTCTTTTGACTGATTTTAGTTTGAAGTCCATTTTGCTGGATATTAGGATGGCTACACCAGCTTGCTTCTTAAGACCATTTGATTGGAAAGTCTTTTCCCAGCCTTTTATTCTTAGGAGGCATCTGTCTTTGAATTTGAGGTGTGTTTCTTGTATGCAGCAGAAAGATGGGTCCTGTTTTCATATCCATTCTGTTAGTCTGTGTCTTTTTATAGGTGAATTAAGTCCATTGATATTAAGGGATATTAATGACCAGTGATTGTTCATTCCTGTTGTTATTTTTATTTTTGTTGGTAGTGTGTGTACTTCTCTTCTGTGGGGTTTACTGCTATGGTGTTATCTATTGCCTGTGTTTTCATGGGTGTATCTGCCTTCCTTAGGTTGAAATTTTCCTTCTAGAGCTTTCTGTAGGGCTGGGTTTGTGGATAAGTGTTGTTTAAATCTGGTTTTGTCTTGGAAGGTCTTGTTCACTCCATCTATGATGATTGAAAGTTTTGTTGTGTATATTAGTGTAGGCTGGCATCCATGGTCTCTTAGTGTCTGCATTATATCTGACCAGGTCCTTCTGGCTTTCAAAATCTCCATTGAGAAATCGGGTGTTATTATGATGGGTTTGCCTTTATAAGTCACTTGGCCTTTTTCCTTTGCTGCCCTTAATATTCTTTCTTTATTCTGTACATTCAGTTGTTTAATTATTATGTGGTGATGGGACTTTTTTGGGGGGTCTAGTCTGTTTGGTGTTCTATAGGCTTCTTGTATCTTCATAGGCATTTCATTCTTTAATGTGGGTAAGTTTTCTTCTATGATCTTGTTAAATATATTTTCTGTGTCTTTCAGTTGGTATTCTTCTCCTTCCTGTATCCTTATTATTCATAGGTTTGGTCTTTTCATGGTGTCCCAAATTTCTTGGACATTTTGGGTCATGACTTTGTTGGTTTTAGTGTTTTCTTTGACTGATGAATCTATTTCTTCTACTGTATCTTCAACACCAGAGATCCTCTCTTCCATCTCTTGCATTCTGTTGGTTATACTTGCCTCTGAACTTCCTGTTTGTTTACTCAGATTTTCTATTTCCAACATTCCTTCTGCTAGTGTCTTCTTCATTTTTTCTATTTCCCTCTTCAGGTCTTGGATTGTCTCCCTTGCTTTTTCATGATATTCATTCAAGGATTTATTATTTTCTTCTCCTTTAATTGTCCTTTCCTCTAGTTTTTTATAGCATTCTTCCCATTTTTTGTTTGTCCGTTCCTCTACTTTATTTTTTATTTCTTCTATATAAGGCTCTAGCCTCTTCATGATGTTACTTATAAGGTTGTTTTCTTCTTCTTCCATTCTGTGATTTTCAGGTCTAGCTGTTGGAGAAGGGCTAGGTTCTGGTGATGCTGTATTGCTCTTTTTTGTTGTTGTTGTATGTACTTCTGCCTTGACGTCTGCCCATCTCCTCTTGTGTTCGTTCTTGGTCTTATCAGTGTACTTGGTCCAGAGAGAGTTGACAGATTTAGGGAGCCTCTCTCTGGTCCAGATGGAAGCTCTGGGCCAGATGGGAGCGCTCATCCAGATGAGAGTGCTGGCCGGATAGGAGCTGCGGGGCTGGACTCTGAAACTCTGGAAGTCCCTGATGTCTCCTTATTTTGTCCATATGGGAGCTACTCTTGTCCAGATGGGAGTTCCTCTGGTCTTTGGTCCAGATGGGAGTTCCAGGGCATGATGGATGCTGGGGCCTGGTCTCTGAGTCTCAGGAAGTGGCTGGGATCTCCAGCTGACGGGTGTGGGGGCAGGGTGTGGAGACTGCAGTTTCTGTCTGCAGTCTTGGAAAAGGGGAGCCTTTCTACAGGGCCCACCGATTGGCAGGAAACTCGCGCCAAGTTGGTCAGGTCCTCCTGGGGTGGCCTGTGTCCAGTGGTGGGACCCAGGCGCAGTTACCTCTCTGACTATAACCCAGGCCCTCACCTCTGGTCCAGATGGGAGTTCCGGGGCAGACCAAGAGAGAGTTTTTGATGGCAGTGCTTCAATACTTCCATACCTAGACTTTGGTTGTCAGCCTCAGGTGGCAGAAGTGGCCAAATAAGGGAACAGACTCTGGTGGCTAGCGTTAGGGATGTAATCTAATGCTTTTCAGCGAGGAAGAATGGGAGAAGAGCAAGACCAGATAGAGCCATGTTTGTCATGCTTGGGCCTCTTAGATCCCCTTCAAGGAAATTGAATTACTATTTTTAAAGGACATGGGCTTTGATAAATTTTGAGCTTCTTAAAGTCCCCTTTTACAGTTTTTCAACATGTTTTAAGGTAGCACATGAAGTAATGCTTTCTACATAGTTCCACACTGTTCTTTTCTTGTTCTTCATCTGTGGTGGTATTGTGTTTCCCCGAAATATTGTGCACTCTAATAAACTTGTCTGGGGTCAGAGACAGAACAGCCACAATACTAAATATGAAGATAGACAGTGGTAGCACACACCTTTAATCCTAGCATTCCAGAGGCAGAGATCTACCTGGATCTCTGTGTGTTCAAGGATACAGCCAAGCAGGGTGACTCACACCTTTAATCCTAGAAAGTGAGCCTTTAATCCCAGGGAGTGATGACAGAAAGCAAAAAGATATATAAGTCGTGAAGACCAGAAACTAGAAGCATTTGGCTGGTTAAGCTTTTAGGCTTCTAGCAGCAGTTAAGCTGAGATCCATTTGGATATGAGGACTCAGAGACTTCCAGTCTAAGGAAACAGAATCAGCTGAGGAACTGGCAAGGTGAGGTAGCTGTGGCTTGTTCTGCTTCTCTGATCTTCCAGCATTCACCCCAATACCTGGCTCCAGGTTTGATTTTATTAAGACCTATTAAGATTCCTGCTACATTCCTCTCTCTCTACCCTCCATTTTTCTGCCCCACTTCAGCTGGTTGTTGTGTGACAAAACTTTTCTCAGAAAGATGCAACACACACAAATAGACACTAACCCAGGGGTTTCCAATCTGTGGGTTGTGACCCCTATAGCACCAGAGAACACAGATATTTACATCATGATCCACAGTTATGAAGTAGCAGTGAAAATAATTTTATGGCTGGGGATCACCACAACATGAGGAACTGTATTAAAGGGTCGTATCTTTAGGAAGGTTGAGAACCACTGTCCCCAGATTGGGACACCATAACAGACCACAGTACAGATACTACCAAAGTTCAGTGTGGTGAACCAGTGGGTTTTATTTGGGTTACTTACACAGTATGGGTGAACAGAAATGACTCAAAAATGGCTGCATCACCAAAGCCCACCCCAGCATAGGTGACAACTCTCAAAAGCTAGGAACCTGGAGTACACTGCACAGGCAGCTCAACATGCAGTGTCCCTTCCAAGCCACTCAGTTGATCTAAATCTCTTCCAGGGAACTGGCAGGGGTGGGGGGGGTGGCGTCTGGTGGGTAGGTGGGTGGGGATGGGTGGGGTTGTATTTCTTCCAGGCATCTGGTCTGGGTCTTGAATATTTTCCCCCTGTCTTTGTCTGAGAGTCTTTGCAGTTTAGTTTGTTTACTCTTACAGGGAGGTTGGGACTTAGTGAATTGTGTCAGTTTCAGGGACTTTCTGATTGTGTTGTTTATCTTCCTATTTAAGAAACTTCCCTTCTGAATGGAATGTTGCGATTTAGGAGGAAACTGTTACACAACATTGGTCTTTCCCAAGTCTAGTGATTTACATTAATAATTCTGTACATACCCTCACCATTTATTAAAACCTATTTTTATTATTGTAATGCATATTAATTACACAGTTTATCAGGGTCTGCTGCGATGTTGCAGACATTGCAGTGATCATGTCCATGCTCCTTTTTACCTTCGCGCCCATTCCAGCACTCTTCCTAGTATCTACTAATTTCTCCTCTTCAGGTTGACTATTTAAGATGTTTTAAAAATTCCACATATAAGAAAGAGCACAAAATATTTGTCTATGTCTCGCTTATCTAACAATGATCTCTAGTTCTTTTCATTTTGCTACAATGTTTCATCCTGCTTTGTGGCTAAACAATATTCCATTCATCTGTTAGCTGTACCTGAATCAACCAACAGTGCAGTGACAAATACAAGCAGGTAGGTATGCATGACTTCATTTCCTCTAGGTATATGCCAAGCAGTAGTTGGAGCATACGGTAGTACTATTTTTAGTTGTTTGAAGAATCTCCACATCATAAGCATTTTTTGACTACATCTATGACAGCATTTGTTAATTTTTGTTTTTCTGGTAACTATATGAAATAATTTTCACATATTTATTGGGCATTTGTATTTCTTCTTTTGAGAATTGTCCATACGTATCATTTGCTCATTTTTATTGTATTGCTTGGTTCTTGATTATTTACATATTCCAAATGTTAAGATGTTAACTCTTCAGTTCATGTCAGTTTGAAAATGTGATCTAAACCAATTTTTTTAATTTTTGCTTTTGTTTCTTGTGCTTTTAGAGTGTTATCCAGCACATTGTTACCTGTGCCAATGCTGTGAAGAGCCTGATTTTCTCTTGTGGCTTCAGCTATTATGATCCATTCTGAGTTCATTTTTGTATAGAGTGATAGACAGGGTGAAGTTTCAATATTCTGCATGTGAATATTTAGTTTCCCAGAACCATTTTAACACTAAACTGTTTAAGCCTGAGTTAGAGATGAAAGTAGGCATTGTAAACCAATACTTCCAAGTCAGAGAACACAAACACAGCACTACCCAAGGAAGCTAAGAATTCTAAAGAAAAGTTTTTTTTTTTTTTTTTTTTTTTTTTTTTTTTTCCGGTTTTGTCTTCCAGGGAGAGGGGCAGAATCAAAAGACTGCCAAGGAGCTCTGAAATCTCCGTGGTTTTAGGGAAGAATTGTTGAGGAGGATTGCAATTTCCTGGTTCAGAGATGTTTTCCATCAGACCACTCCAGAGTAAATGCATCTGTGTACCTTGAGGACTCTGAATCACCATGGTGATGGTCTGCAATAAGCATCTCCTGATTTCTTAAAATTCTAGTACAGTAATCATTAACACGAATCATGTCTTTTTTCATCTATCATTGCTGAGCATGACAATATTTTGATGATAGAAAAATCTGATACTTTGTTAATTTTTTTCTTAATAGCAGAGATTTTAGCCAAATATGGACAATTTGTTTCAATGCTCAGTGTATTCTCTTGTTTTTATCTTATAAGCATTTCAAATAATTGTAGGTATATATGTGCACATGTAGTTTTAATAAATTGAATTTATCCATAATCTATAACAACATTAAATTCAAAATATAGTCACTAAGGAGTCACATATAAAGAGGAACATTTTACTTCCACTTATTTTGATTTTGGTAGTGTTCTGTCAATAGAAACTTTTAAAAGTTGTTTATTTGGGTCTGTTGATTTTTTTAGAGCATACAAGGAACATACATAATCTTGAAATGCAATTACTAATGAAGTTTTCAGAAATCAAGGTAAAATTGGGGAAGAAAATCTCTTTAAAAATGTAATTAGTTTGAATAAAGTTTATTTTTCTAAAAAAAATTGATATTGTGACATTTGTTACTTAGTCTCTTAGCAAATACACTTGACACAATAAGTGCAAAGGTAATTCAAACACAGGCATTGCTTTTCAGTGAGTCACAGTGAACAGAATCAGACCCTGGGAAACAACTGAGACAAAGTACAGTTAAAGCTATAAGCAGGCAAGTGCAAGGAACTTTGGGAGACAGAGATTAACACACACATAACACAGGAGGCATGTGATGGCCACAAAAATGTGGAGTCATTTTAAGAAAGCATGAAAACTTTTCAGATTAGTACAGGTAAGAATATTTCAGACTAAGGAAAGATGAACAAAGTGGTGTGTGTGTGTGTGTGTGTGTGTGTGTGTGTGTGTGTGTGTGTGTAATTAGGTCTGGTTTGGCAGCAGCAATATGGCTAGGATGCATGATTTAAGTAGTACAGACAAGAAATGAGACTGTAAGGAAAAGTACATTGGAGCCAAACTGAAAAGACATAGCTCATTCGTACAGGAACTTGGCTAGTAGAAGGTTTTAGAAAATATGTGGACCAGAGTGTCCTGAATAGTTCTCTTTAAGTTACTGTGCTTAACTATTTATAGAATCCTCAGATAACTAGAATCACCTAGGATTTTATTTCAACAATCTTATGAAGAGATGCTGAAGTATGTGAATCCTTAGAGGTATGAGAAAATGGTGAATTCATATGCCCCTTGAAAAGCAGAATGCGTAGATTTGATAATATTTATAGAATTGAAATGTTTGGTTGGAGAAAGAAACCTGATGCTTTAAAATTTGGAGACCCCCTGGTGTCATTGGTCATGGTTCCTGAGAGACCCCATGATGTCATTGGTCATGGTTCCTAAGAGACCCCATGATGTCATTGGTCATGGTTCCTGAGAGATCACATGATGTCATTGGTCATGGTTCCTGAGAGATCATAGAGCCGCTTTTCACAGCTTTTCCATCGAGTCTCCTGTCTGGCTGTGTTCAGCCATTCAAAGGTTAAACAAATCTCCAAATGCATTTTATTTCACTAATTCCAAAATGAGTTTTGGAGTAATGACTCTTACTGCCTCTAAATGTAGTGATTGTCATTTGTTTGTTCTCTGTATTGAGCAGAGGTTTGCTAGTCAGAAAACTAAGGTACAGTGGTTATGGAAAATTGCTTGTGTTTTGTTTGCTATCCCCAAGATAAAAGGGCATCTGTTTTATTGGGACTCTAATTTAAGAGACCAAAAAAAGAACAATGTGATTTTATAATGAAAAGAAGTCAGATCTCTGAGTCCTTTGAACGTCTTTGTTCTGAGGTATTTTCATTGATCTCCTATAAAATGATCCAAGTTCTGGATGGACATAAAATGGCCTGTCCCACAAGCTGTGGTATTGTAGGCTTGGTCTCCAGCAGGTGGCGATATTCAGAGGTGATTGGATCACAAAGGTACAAACTTCATCAAACTTACTCCATTGCTGCACTCATAGCTGAAATGGCTACTTGGAGGTGGGGCTGGGCAAAGCAGTCAATAGGGATATGCTTTGGGGGTATGTCTTGTCCTCACTACCTCTGTGTTCTGTCTCCTTGCCTCTCCTCTTTCCTTTTCCTCTCTCTTCCTCTTTCTCTTTTCCTTGTTGTCTGCTGCAAGATGAATAGCTTTGTCTTTTATACATTTTCCCCATGATGTGTGTCAACCAGAATCAATGTATCCAGCAAGCTATGAACTGAAAACTCTGAAGCCATAATGTCAACTTTTGTTGATCTGCAGATCTGTCTATGACACCTGAGATTTGAGGACCTTAGAGAACTGAGCAGGCTACAGTCTTATGCTTCAGACAACTTTGTTTCAGCTTCAATGTACTTTTTATACATGAATGTAACAAAGAAAGCAATGATCCAAGGAGGTTGTTGTTCAGAAAAACATGTAAATAAATGCCAGTAAGCACAAACTAAATATGAACAGACCAGCCCTTTCCCAGAACATTCTCAGGATTGACCAGCTTAAACACAATTGCCTGGCACATACTGTAGATTATATCTAGGAAGCAAGGCAGAGGGCCATATGCAGATTCAGGGTGCACTGAGGACAGCACTCAGCACATCCTTTCACCAGATTGGGTTCTGTAGCTATGTTCTAACAGCCAGCAAGAATAAACAAGTCTTATGAATTGAAAGTAAATGCTTGTTGGAGGAAACACAAAATCACATCCAAGAACAACCCAGGGAACAAAATGCACCCGAGGTAAAGGCCCTCTGCCATTTTTCCTGGAGCCTTACCCATGGCATTGTTCACCATGCCTCATTCTTTGGATTGTGTTCAACACCATGAGACAATACATATTTTCTCTTTTAAGTTGATTTCTCTTAGGTACTTTGTTAGTGATGAAAAAATGACCAGAACAAAGAGATGGATTCGGGTGGATCTTTCTAGTTGCAAAGACACAGCCAAATTCTGCCAAGAAATTCTGAAATATCTTCAGTTTTATCGTTACCAGGTCAGCCAGCCTTTCTTCTGCCTTCTCCTAAATAGCCATTACATAAGTATAGAGGATTGGTTTTCTGCAAAAGTTGTTAAAGACAGAATGCCCTTTAATCTGTACAGAGTGAAGATTATTAGCCAGTGTTAACCATTACCTCTGCAGTTAAACATGGAGGGGTTTTACTATGGTACAATCTTTGATTTACAGCTACACACACACACACACACACACACACACACACACACACACACACACTAGGCTTGTTGAAATTTTCTCTCTGACCAAAGGCTTCGAGCTAGAGCTGGGCAGTGGTGACTCATGACTTTAATCCCAGCACTTGGGAGGCAGAGGCAGGTGGGTCTCTATGAGTTCGAGGTCAGCCTGGGCTACAGAGTGAGTTCCAGGAAAGGCTCCAAAGCTACACAAAGAAACCCTATCTCGAAGAAACAAAACCAAACCAAAAAAGGCTTCAAGCTGATGTTCTTAGGCACATAGTTGTTCTTCTCATTGCTCTGACAGTCACCCAACAACCCAACTTGTGGGAGGAAGTATCTATTGTGGTTCATAGTTTGAGAATAAAGTCCATCATGCCAACAGGAAAGTGAGGAGCCCAGTGACATCATCACATCTTCAGTTAGAGTGCAGAAAGAGATGAACGTTCCTGCTAAGTTTACCTCCTCCTTTTTATTTAGTTTGCAATGCCAGCCGACAGGGTGATGCCATCCACATTAAAGATGGCTCCCTTCTTAATTAACCCAGTAAGGAACACATGCATGGCATCACAAATGTATTTCCATCATGATCCTAAATCCAGTTAAGTTGAAAATGTTAAGCAGAGCCTGGTACATTCAGTTGAGACAGGTTCAAGCCCATTTGCCTCAAGGCTGTTGAGGTGTCCCATCATAGGTAATGGGCTCCAAAAAGCCGGCTCATGAACCAGGGATGATCCTGATCCTACTGCAAGAGGGCCCCTTAAGCAAATCAAGCTACAAACTGTCTGGCTTATGCAGAGGGCCTAGTCCAGTCCCATGGAAGCTTCATAGGTGTTCTTGATTTCATGAGTTCCCAGAGACAACCAAACTGAACTATTGAGAACACATGTAGCATTTGGATAAAATTTCCTAGTTATTTGACTAAAAAGATTGTTTCTAAAACTCAGTTATATTAATATCAGTTCTTCTGGTGAATTTACCAGTATCTTGATTGATTAGATTCAACTATAATACAATAGAAAGTGTGTGTTGCTATAATGTGTACAACATACAATGCCTAGTATAGGGGTAGGGAACCTAGAGCTAAAGAGAATAGGGAAGGGTTTTTCATGATAATTTAGCCTTTGCAACAAAGTTTCCATCAGAACAGAACTGGAATATGACTCAGAAATATTTCATACAAGAGAAACCTATATGCTATGTCTTAATTTTTTGCTACCAAATTTAAGTGTATTAAAATCCTAACTGCTATCTGATGGTACTAGAGATGGGAGGGACCTTTGGGAAGTAATTAAATTCACATGAGTTCTTGTGCATAGGTTCTTGGGAAGAAAGAAAGAGATCTGAGAATACCCTCTTCTCCTCCCCCTCCCCCTGCCCCCTTCTACTCTCCTCTTTGATCCCACCTCTCTTCTCCCTAGCCTGCCTCTCCCTCCCTGGTGAACAGGCAACAAAAAGGCAGCTGTCTGCCAGGAAGGAAGAAACCGGGCACTAGATCCCACAAAATCAATACCTTGATTGTGGATTTCTTGCCTCTAAAAAAGCTATGAGAAAAAAAAAATAAAAAAAAACCCAAAAAAAACCCCCAAAAAACCAAAAGAGTATTTCTGTTGTGGTGAATGAGAAGGAAAGGACAGGAAGAACGGGGGAGGGGTGGAGTAGGGAGGGGGTTTGTGGAGAGACAATGGTAAACTTCTAATGGAGTTTTGACAAAAGGAGGAATTTGCAGAATCCGGAGAAATATAATAAAAACATCAAGGCCAGGTACAATTAGAAACAGAAGAAATCTGAAACCTAACCACTGTATAGTTATTTATATGAAAAAAAAATAAGATCAAACATTCTTACCTCCCTCAGAGCAGCTTTGAATTTTGATTGCTATTCATAAAAATATCATTTTTTCAGCTGATGATGAATAACTGGAAATACTGCTATGACCAACATTGTTCCCTTGTCCACCCTAGACATCTGGGAAACCAGAGTTCGTAGTGGCTAAGAGCTTACCTGGGCTCTTAGAACTCTAGATTTAAGCCACATTGAGCTTACTAACCTAATTAGGTGCCAGAGAAGGTAATGATGTTTTTTTGCATGCTGTTTTTCACAACTTCAAGATGTAGATGTCAAAATGCTCCATAAAAAGCTTAACATTGTGCTCAGTGACTTGAGAGTATCCAGTGTCAATCACAACACCGTATTTCTATTTCAGAGCATCATTTAGGGGTTTTCAGAGTAAATGTTTGATTTCTCAAAGTTTTTAAAAGGAAAATTGCATGGAAGCAACCAGTTTTAAATCTTCCCTCTACTGCTTAGTAAAGGGTGGCCAACGCAGTATGACAAATCTTTACAGTTTGTTTAGTGAATTTAAAAATCATTCTGTCCATGAATAGATTTCTTCATAAAATTTAAAATGTTGTCTCTGAAAGTTCAAAGACCCTTGCATAAAGAGGAGGCATTAAAAATAAATTGAAATGTATTTTGAAATTACCAACACTTCACTGTCATATATTTTTCTTTTACTAGCTGTTTCCATAAAAGTAGTTTGGCTAATTATAATGTCTCTGCAGATACATTCATTTTTTAAAGTCATGATATACTATTAACTTTTAGTGTTTTATTGCCTGTCACACTAGATTATTTACTTTGGGAATAATTAAATGAGTAAATTGCTAGTTTGTTTGTAGTTCATTATGGGAACATTAGTCTTCACTTTGCAAAGGGCACACACCAAGGAATGAGTAGGATATGCCTGTATAGCCAGTTTGAATGCAGATTTCCATCACGTTCTTAGTTTTCACATGGTAGTGGAATGTGTCTCTAGGACCACCCTGAATATAGAATTTCAGGACTTCCTTGTGTTATTCACATATGACAGTGGTATAATCCCCTAATTAGCCTGAATGCAGAATTATAGTACATTTATGTCATTGACATATGATCTTTTGTTTTGTTTTGTTTTGTTGGTTTTTTTTTTTTTTTTTTTACTTTTTTTGTAGGTTAGGAGACTATTCTGATTAATAATTGGAACCATGCACTTCATGCAGGAAATCCAAGAGATTTCCTATGACAGTATGTACAATTTTTGTTTGTTTGTTTTTCGAGACACAGTTTCTCTGTGTAATTTTGGTGCCTGTTGTGGATCTCAAGCTCTGTAGCCCAGGCTGGCCTCAAACTCACGGAGATTTGCCTGGCTGTGCCTCCCGAGTGCTGGATTAAAGGTGTGCACCACAACTGCCAGACCAGCATGTACAGTTTTCAAGCACTTCTCATTATGCTGTATTTTAGTGGATTTGAAAATAATTTTAGAGTTGAATTGTAAAAATTATTTTTCATTAACAAATGCAAAGTTTGTATTTGAAATTCTGTCTGAATTGAACTTCTGCAATATTTATTATGTTACATAACATACATTATAAAAAGAATCTATTGAATCTTTCTAAAGGGGCATCATCCCAAATATTCATGAGTTCACTGCCATTTGTATAGACTTCATTCTACAAAAGCTTGGATCTAATCTTAAGCCTTGCCAAAACAGAAGTAGTCTTCCTTTTTGGGTAAATAAATAAAGCTGATTTAAAGCCAAAAAAAAAAAAAAGTTAATTCTGAAAGTTGAAATACTTACTGTGACTTAATATAGGGAACTTTTAAATGATTGAATCCTTCCTTGAAATAATGTAATGAATCACACACTCTGAGAACTATCTACTAAGGAAAACTAATATTGGCTCAAAAACCTTTGATTCAAGGTCACTGACTCACTTAATGAAAGGACCCACAATCAAAGGTTTTCCTGGGTTGGTTTATGTTTAAACATTTAGTGAGGCTCCCTTGGAGTTATTGGAGGACCAGAAGATTGCTGAGACACTTGGTACTTTGTCCATTGTTGTCTTGGCAAGGACTCTAATCTGGCCACTAGTACCTCAGATGCTGATCTACTTGTGATTAGACACAAGGTCTCCTACCACCTCACTGTGTCTCTGGCTCAGTCTTCCTCACTCATGTCAACGATTTCTCCAGACCACTCATGTAGCATAAATGCAGACATCTGAATGAATGTCTCTCATTGCTTGTTGGAATGGTAGATTAAAATACTGTCGGTTTCAGTGGCTGAGATAATAGTTCTTATCTAAAAACCAGAGTATCACCCTATTACTGGAGCATTAGCTGTGTAAATGTGATGAGAATAGAACAGACAGATACACCAAGAAGTGGAGTAGAGTCCAACTGTAAAATAGATCCAAAAATCACCTTAAACCACTCTCAAACTTTACCCTACTTTCCATTTCGTAAACCAGCATGAGTGTCCATACACATACATTTGTACATCTGCATATATAAAGTTATATTGTGTATGATTTGCTGAGTTTTTCCCTGTTACTTGACCACCCTCCCCAACCCCCTGTGGACAAACCCATGAACAAGGTAGCATTATTTCCCTGTTCAGTACATAAGGAAACTAAAGCTTAGCTACCAAGGTGAATGGATAGCAAGTAGTGAAGTCTTAATGGCCTTGCCCATTTGCTCCAGACCTTGGTTCTGAAAGGTAGAGCAAACAGATTATATGATGAGATAGCATGGCAGCTGTGCAAATGGCAAACCCTTCCACTCTTCTCTGTTGCTCTGGGCAAAGGGAAAGATACACCAATGTTGGAAGCTTTCCTGTGTCCTTCCTGGCCTGTGGTCAGGACAGATCTTTCCCATTCTCGTCCCCTAAGTAAACACACAGAGGCTTATATTAGTTATAACTGCTTGGCCATTAGCTCAGGCTTATTACTGACTAGCTCTTGCACTTAAATTAACCCATAATTCTTATCTATGTTTAGCCGTGTGGCTTGGTATCTTTTCTCAGTTCTGCTTTGTCATTTTGCTTCCTCTGTGTCTGGCTGGCGACTCCTGACTGAGTGTACAACAGCATTATCCCACAGCAATATACCTTAAACTTCCTACTCATTTTAGTCTCTTTTGGCATTTTAGCATCTATGTATTTGCTCTTATTCATGCACGAAGGCCCTTATAGGAAGTCAGCATTGGGAAAGAGATATTTCATGTTAGTAGAGGTAATATATTGCAAGTCTGGCTTTTTTAGGACAATGCAACATTGGTTCATATTCTTTCCTACAATGAAGAGAAATGAAGAAAACATTAGTTTAAAAAGGAAAGTTTCTTAAAGCCAGTGGGAAATGAATATATTTTTAAAAAGGTTAAAAATCTTCTTTGACATTTTCTGGTATGTTGATATTTTCTGTGGTGTTTGGTTGTTGGTAAGACCTTTTCTGTTTTGACTTGTTTTTATTTGACTCAATATTATGCCCTTTGTTTTAGAATATTTTTCCCATTTTCTAGGAGTTTGCATTTCCAAGAAATATCGAAATACCTTTATGGTTTCAAGGTTAAAATACAGTTGTCAAAATGATTTATACAGCTCTATTTGTTTAAAAAATCATATTAGCTATATATGTATTCCAGGATAGAAATTTATTTCTGTGGTTTAAAGGAACTTAAGTATTTAACTTCCAAAAAATAAAATAGTTTGAAGATCAATGAAGCCATGTTCATATACTTTGTTTTAGCTATTTTTATTGAACTGTGTTTTCATAGGAATAACAGATAATTCAGGCCCACAGTCTTCTTTGGTGAAAAGAAATGTCAATATAATATTTTACAAAGGAGCACAGGTACAAGCTTTCTAGCTCATTCTCCAAGGCTCCTGCCCACATTCCCACATTAGTAGTTACAAGGATCCAATTGTGTGGTTAGCTTCCTGACTGTGTAACTTTCTTGGTCTAAGGTCAAAGAACTACAAGCATCATGGAGACCTTTCTCTGTGGCATTCTGCATTTACAAAAGAGAATGAATCTTGTGTGATTATTCTTTTTTTGAGATTATAATATAATTATATCATTTTCTCTTTCTCCCTTTTCCCTCCACATGCTCCTATATACCCTTTCTTGCTTTCTTTCAAACCCATGCCCTTCTCCCCGCCATTAATAGTTGTTACATACATGTGTGTGTATTTGTCTGAATCTTTTCTTTCACTTTCCCAGGGCCTTTAGAACACAGTGCTGCAAACAAGGTGGACTCAAGACATAAAATATATTCTCATAAAATTTAGAAAGCCTGAAGTTCAACACCAGCATCATCTGATTTAGTTTCTTGTCCATCCTCTCCATTTGACCCTGGTATTTACCGGTTAACCCTCAGTGCCTTGCAATCTCTGCTTCCATATTGATAGGTTTCTCTTCTGAATCTGTATTTGCTCAAATTTCTATCTTCCAAGAGCAGTGGTGATTACATTACATCCCACTCTCACTTGGTGTGACTTTACAGTGCATAGCTATCTGCTCTGGATTTCCTGGAGGGGAAGAGAAACCCTATGAATTAGGAAGGTCATGAAAATTTTAATATTCCTGAGGCTCCTTCCCAAGTTTATAGAAAGAGAGTCAGTCAGTTGTTGGAGAGAGGAGATGTTCCTGTAGTGCTGCCTCTAAGTGGGGCTGAGAGTTCCAGACTGCACCCTTTGTGCATGGTTTGGGCTATTTGGTGATGCTGCTTTCTTTGAATCACACATGTTCCTATAGTTGACCCCAATAAATTTAATGGGTCACCAAACCAGACTTGGGTGAAATAATTTCTTTCATCTTTTTGTTAGTATTAATGCCCTTTATCATGTGAGTAGATGCTGTTTGCTCATGTATCCCAAAGAAGAGTCACACAACATCTCACTTCAATTTTATCACCCCTGTAAAGACCTCATTCCCAGAGGCTGAGGTATGCTGTCTAGTTTTATGTCAAACTGAAATAAGCTAGAGTCATTTGGGAAGAGGAAACTCAATTGAGAAAATGTCCCCAGCAGATCAACCTGTAGACAAGTCTGTATTGTATTTTTTAACTGATGACTGATGTGGGAGAGTATAGTTCGTTGTGGGATGTGCCATCCCTGGGATGGTGGTTCTGAGTTCTGTAAGAAAGTGGGCTGAGCAAGCCGCAAGGAACAAGCTGATAAGCAGCACCCCTCCATGGCCTTTGTTTAGTTCCCAACTCCAGGTTCCTTCCCTGTGAGTCCAGGATCCTGCCTTTTGCTGTGCTGTGGATATTGCTCTGTATAAATAAAATGCTGATTGGCCAGTAGCCAGGCAGGAAGTATAGACTATAGGTGGGACAAGCAGAGAAGAGAATTCTGGGAACAGGAAGGCTGAGTCAGGAGATGCTGCCAGCCACCAACATGAGTACCAACATGTACGATACTGGTAAGTTTACTTGGTTGGGTCTGAGCAGCTGTGGGACTGGTGGGTGAGAGAGATTTGTCCTGACCGTAGGCCAGGCAGGACTGGAGAAAACTCCAGCTACAACCTTTCATGATTTAATGTCCTGATTTCCTTCAGTGATGGACTGTACCAAGAAGTGTAAGTGAAATACACCCCTTCTTTTCTAATCATGGTGTTTCATCATGGCAATAGAGTCCTAACAAAGACATGGGGATAGGATATCAACAAGTCTCTGGTATAACATAATTCACTTTATACTCATACTCAATATGACTAGAAGAAAAGTCCTACAGAGTTAATGATTGAGTGAGAAGCCAATGAGGTCTACTATAGCATCAGTTTCATAATCAAGCATCTTAAAGGATTATCAAAACATTTTATTTTACCTATAATATTGACTTGAAATGGTTCAGCAGCAGATCGGCGCACAATTTTATACATCATATTGTGATCTCTTATTATTAGATGTTTATATAGTATTTAAAAGCTGGTGTTTTAGAGGTATGGGTAGATGTTAAGAGAATAAGTCAGAATGTATGTGTGGCCAGAGGAAGGATTCTGAACTCATATGTTTATTCCAGTCCCCATGTTTACTTAAGGAAACTGAGGAGGGTCCCTAGGGGCATGGAGAGAAAACTAGAAAGGAAATTGAGGTTTGGCACTGAGAGTACAGGGCAGCTTCACTCTTGGGCAGGGTCAGTCACAATGTGATATCTTCAGACCCGAGGTAGCTGGGGACTATGGTGGTCTGCATATTAAGATTTATCTTTTGGAAACACAAAAACTAGAACAGGGTAGGAGGATTCATTTGAGTTCAATGTTATGACAATAAAGTAAAAAATAGTCTATACCCTTTAAACAGTCCACTGAGAAAGGAGAACAATGGTGCTTAATGAGGATCCCCCACAGCATGGTCAGACCCTGCAGAGCTATTTGATAAACTGTCATTTGCCTGATGAAGAAACATGAGTTATAACTCCCCTTTTGTGTATATGGGGTCATGCCCATGAATATTAGAATCTAAGATAACTTGCTGGATGTTTGATGGAGAGATTACCTTACCTGTATTGTGGGAAAATTGAGCTAAGGAAAGTGTTTCATTCAAATGAAACAGACTGAATCTCCAGTACTAAGGACAAAGCAGATGTATAGATTGCTCTGTGAGACTTGTAAAATTTTATGTAATATTTCACATAATTTTTATGTGTATGGCTTTTTTTCTTGAGATTAAAGTCCACAATTTTCAACTGACAGGGCCTCCATGACAGAAAGGATAAGAATATGTAATTTATAAGAGTATATGATGTGCAGGCCCATGGAGGCTCCACAGATGTTGGTCTAAAGTTCATGAGTTCCCACTAGTTTGGTTTGGTTTCAAGTTTCGCCATCATGATCTTGATGCCCTTGCTCATAGAATTCCTCTTCTCTCTCTTCAACTAGACTCCTGGAGCTAGGCCCTCTACCTAAGGGAAACAGTTGTGTAGCTTGATCTGCTTAAGGGGACCCTGGCAGTAGGATCAGGATCTATCCCTGGCGCATGAGCTGGCTTTTTGGAGCCCACTACCTATGGTAGGATACCTTGCTCAGCCTTGATGCAGGGGGAGGGGCTTGGACCTGCCTCTACTGAATGTACCAGGTTCTGCTGACTCCTCATGGGAAGCCTTACCTTGTTGGAGGAAGGAATGGGGGGTCAAATGGGGGAGAAGGCTGGAGGGGTGGGAGGAGGGAAGAGAGGGGGGTTCTGTGATTAGTATGTAAAATGAATAAAAATTCCTTAATCAGAAAAAGAGTATATAATGTGACTCCTGTTGACTCCTACTTTTTTGACTTCAATATCTTTCTAATCTTCTTGGAGTTAAGTGAATGTTATAGAGTTTATTTCACAAAAGTCTCCATGTAGACTTTTCTTCTACCTGGAATTTCAATTCTTTCTGGATTTTTTCCACTCCCATGGGCTTCTCAGACCTCACACCTTAAATCACTTCTCTTTTGCATTCTTCATTTAAAGTAGATTATCTCCTTTCTGAATATTCTCTTCCTCTCAGCTCTATATGCTTCCTTATTAACATCTGCACTTAAATTAATCTGTACTAAAGTGTAATCTCTTTGCCAACGGTAGCCTGTCTGGTTTGCTTCCTTTCAAACTCCAAGTGGCTATCCTTGTGCCCAGGAAATATGTTGGAATACAGAATTTCATAGATAAATACTTTCTAATGTGCACTAGACATACAGAATCATATCCTTGAGACATACTTTTTGATAATAAAAATTTTAATTACATTGGCAATTGTTTGTGTTAGTGAAATCAGTGACTGTACCAATAATTAGAGCTCGATTTTCCTTTCAAAAGAAGTGGAGTTTCCTAAAGTTCTCTTTTTTAAAAAAATGGGAAGTAAATTCAGGTATTAGCAATCAGAAACGAAAACTCTAAACTAAAATTAAATTTTTGGAGATTCCTTTCAAAATTCAACTTTCAAAAAAGTATACAAATTATTTTTTGATACCTATGTTCCAGCTCCTTGGTGCATATAATCACAGTGTATTGTGTGAGTCCCTTATAGCTGATGATCTCGAGCTATATGCATGTTGACCCCCAGAATAGTCATTCACAAAAACATTGAGAGAGTCCCTGTTGTTTCACTGACAGGTTTCAATGGCTGAGCCATTCTACATGCATTTTCCTGAAAGAGAGATCTATATCTGCTAACAGCCAATGCTTTCCAGTTCTGACATTCATGACTGTCACACCTTTGCATGCAGACAGGCTGGGTGCCACTCATCTGTGTTCTTACCCGAGTTCAGTCTTTTGCTTTAGCGCCTCTTGAACGCCGTCCATGAATGCATGTTCATCCAAGGAAATTCTTAAGCTTAGAATGGGGTCACTGACATGGAAAGTTTAGCTTTCCACTGATTATTTTCATTTCACATAAAATATATTGTAAATGCATCAGAAAGAAGTATGTTGAAGCCTGATTACCCAAGGGCTATTTCACGGGAAGGTGGTTTTCCAGTTTCCTGCTCTAAGGAATGTTCTGATTTTTCAGTGAAATGAAGCCTAAACTAATTGTGTAATTTGCTTAAATTATAGACCTACCTGTGGATTTCTGAATTCAAGAAAATATTTTTGAAGCAAAATTTACATTGATTTATTTTTCCTGACTTTATTGTCTATAGACAATATAAAGAATTACATTAAAATTTTTAAAATATTTTTTCACTTACAAAAGCATTGCAAAACAAGTATTTAAAATATAAAATATGCACCTAAACAAAACAAAATGAAAAAACAAATGCTCTAGTCAAACTATAAGTGCCATCTCTTTAGTGAAATAATGTACCGATTTGAATTCTTTCTTTTCTTCCCTTTATTTTTTGTTTGACAGATACTACAATGTATAATTGATGTCAGGTTTTTGTTGTTGTTGCTAAAAGTTTTACCTCAGCCTCATCAGATGGAAGACTGAGCCAAAAACATTTGGGGAAGATTCATATTCAACCTACCACACATATTTGTTGTATGTTTGTGAGAACAATTAAAATCTACTATCTTAGTAAAATTCCAAACATAAAACAGGC
The DNA here is from genome assembly GCF_903995425.1 of Onychomys torridus. NCBI lineage: Eukaryota > Metazoa > Chordata > Mammalia > Rodentia > Cricetidae > Onychomys > Onychomys torridus. The sequence goes on from NC_050445.1 coordinate 45,733,153, forward strand.
TGTTAGCAACTATATTCACCCTAAGATACAATTGATCTCTTGAAATAATTCCTGTCTGAAATGTTGAGTACTTTCCTCAATTCCTCCACCCCTAGCTTCTAGTGGTGACTGTTTTTTTTTTACTCTGTTGCTATTACTGGAATTCTTCTTTAGAATGAATTCCCAGTGTTACAAATTTTAAGTATATTATACATGCTTGAACATATATATCCTATATATGGATAATTAATTATTGTGCATAAATCAAATTTAATGTTCCTTAGTCAGAAAATTTTTACATTCAATAATGTTATGATTGTTTTTGTCCAATTAACACAAACCTAGACATATCTGGGATGAATCTCAGTTGAGAAATGTAGGCAAATTAGGGGGCAGGTCCTTTTCTTCTTAATGATTAGTGTGGGAGGCCTAAGACCTCTGTGACTGGTACCACACTTGGGCTGGTGTTCTTGGCATGTATAAAAATCGCAAACTCAACAAGCCATGGGGAGCCACCTAGTAAGTGGAGGGTGTTCTCTATGGCTCCTGCTTCAGTTCCTGCTTCCAGATTCCTGCTTTGACCTTCATGATGGACTATGATCAGAATGTATTAGTCAAATAAACCCTTTTCCCCTCAGGGTGGCTTTTGGTCAGTGTTTTATCACAGCAATAGAAACCCAAAACAAATAATAAAGCCAAATAAGCTGAAAAAAATTGAAAAGAGAAATTACTCCAAAAAACCTTACCCATGGATGAAGAACCTAACTCAGTCATTTAGATCATGTGAGCATAATTGTAGAAGTGGTTGAGTGCCAGAATGGCCAAGTCTTTTAGACTCATTCACTACTAATGTCCTATTCTGAGAGCAGAATCTGTAATAATACAAAACATTCATTTGTTAAATATTAGTTGAATGAATCACTCAAGTAAATAAATGTGAGACAGCTAAGATTTGCATGCAATTTCCAGCTCTTTTTGGCAGTTAACTCTAAATAACCCAAACTCATTTATCTGTTGTAGAAATTTGCCTCTAGTTTCCAAAGAAAGAAATAAAATGAAATGGCTGCCTTCACTTCTTTCCTTCTTCCATGTTGCAGTTTCCTGTGAGCTAAGTTAATCCTGGGCTGTTGAGAAAACTCAAATTCTACAAAGTTCAAATTTTACCTCTGCCTGTCTAGTCTCCCCCCCCCCCCATTACTCATTCCCAGTAAACAAACAAACTAACAAATAATGTCTAACAAAATGGAAAAAGAAACCATTCCTCAGTTTCATGAACCATAATGTTATATTTCCTGTTACTTCAACTCTGACATTATATTGAGTTGTGTGTTTAAATTAAGTTACAAAGACTTTTGTTCTTACTAATAATAGATTGAATTATTGTCTGAGTTCTCCAGTTCCCAGAATTAACACCACATATTGACACCTCACAAAAAAAGATAGGGTGTCCTAAATCTTGACTTTGGGCTTGGTCATTTCACTTCTTTGCTAGTGGGTGTGACCTCCATAAGTGTGACCTGAGTCAGACCTTGAGATGTGTTTACACACTTCAGCTGTCCTTGATGAAGGTTGGCCTTCTGCATTCTTGGCCTCCACAGGAAGAGTAAACACTCCTGTAGATGTTGTACTGGAGAACACATCAGGAGATCAGGAAGCTGACAGACAGAGCTGTACACAACAGGTCTTAATCTAGAGCACCCAAATGTCAGCCAACCGGCATACAAGGAAGAAACAGTCATGTATTAATGATTTTCTACTCAGGCTTTGTGTTGTTGCCACAGCAATCATGGGTATGTCTTCCTCTTTTCAGAATCAGTCAACCTGCAGTACAGGTTTCCACTCTTAGCGTCGAGAATTTCCTGCAGCTCTTCATTTATCTTATCATCATCATTATTAACAATCATAACAATTAAACCCTAATCCTGCTTTATGTCCTTAATCACTTTCCTATTTGGACTCAGACTGTCTAGTGCTGATTTAAAATGAGTCTGTATAATTTCTGATGAATGTCTGTCATGGGCATGTCTTGGTTCTTATAGCTGGTATCTCTGGACCCATTTGAAGACTAGACACCTTCTACAGGGTGTTTGGAAACACAAGGCTTGGGGGTCAGAGAAATTTAGGTTTGGATTACAGCTCTAACATTTATTTCATGTGTGTGTGTGTGTGTGTGTGTGTAATATACCTATATGAGCATAAATATATAAATACAACCAACTAATCTATTTAGTGTTGCTGGTATTTATGTGATTTAAAGGCTGACCACTTGGTATTCAGTAACTAATTAGGGGTCCCTCCCCAGGAAGACAAGGTTTCCCTTTCTCAGCATATTTTAGTTACCTGTAGTTCTTAGTGCAGGAGTGGGGTCTGATGAGATCTCTCCCTTCCTTATTAGTATGTCTGTTAGTGATGCCATTGTTTAGGACTTGCTTAGCTAGCCATAGTGTGGTGTTAGGAGTGTTGCTTCCCTGTCATTTCTAGAAGACACACTCTCACAGCAGACTTCCTAGTCCCTTGGCTCTTAGAATCTTTTTAGCACCCTCTTCTGTGAGCCTTAAGTACAGAAGTTGTGTCGTAAATGTATTCATTGTGTCTGGGTCCCCCATGATCAGTTGTTCTTTGTGTTTTGACCAAATGTGGCTTTCCATGATGGTCTCCATGGCTGCAGAGAAGCTTCCTTGATGAGAGCTACACTTGTTTGTAACTATAAGGATGAGCATTTAGAATGTAGTTTGGGGGTTGGGGATTTAGCTCAGTAGTAGAGCACTTGCCTAGCAAGAGCAAGGCCCTGGGTTCAGTCCTCAGCTCCAGAAAAAATAAATTAGAATGTAGTCAGGGATTATTCCAGTTTAGTAAAATAGTAGTAGTAGGTTCCCTTCTAAGATCTATGACTTCACCAGTGATGGGTTGTTGGCTAGATTGATAGCACCAGGCATAATGCCCTCCTGTTGAGCAGACCTCAAGCCCAACTAGACGGTTGTTGGTTACTACTTAGATATGAGTGGCACTATCACTCATTTAGGAGTATCTTGCAGGGCTGATGGTAATTGTGGTTCATACACACAATAGCTAAGTAGAATTATTGATCGATTCCCTGCTTTGGCAACTTGTATAGTACCTTCTAGTATTATGAGAACTAGTCCTCAGGGAAGGAGCTTTAAGGTCCCATCCCTCTTGAGTTTTCTGAGTCCCATCTTTTGATGTGTCCAAAGTACACAGTGTTTCCAGCAATAGGGACATACCTTCAGTTTCTGGGAGGCAACCAAGGGGAATAGCAATAGCTTATAATGCTTTGGAAGTCTATTGGATTCCTCTGATCATCAATTTGAAAAGAAGATTCTCATGCCTGGTGTTGGGGTTTTTATTAGATGGTCTATGGTTCTTGGTGAGAGGTATTATCAGCCTAAGTGACATAACTTCATTTACTATATATTCATATATATATATATATATAATATATATAATATATATTAAGGTATATATGAACTAATATGATCCCCTAAAACTTTTTCAAACAACTTTTGTATTATTTATCCCTTCTTTGTCCCTCTTGAATACCTTCTTAACTTAATCTTAACCTTGGATTGCTGTGATGAACATGTGCCACTGTTCCAACAACAATAATAATAGCATTACTGAGTGCCTAGCATTTCTAGATTCACTAGCTATTACTTTGCCTTCTGCTTGAATGACTTCATTTAAACCTCATAACTAAACCATGAGGAAGCTGCCACTCTCTTTCCCATTTTAATGACAGGGAAATAGAGTTTAAGGGGGCATTGTATAACTATGCTACACTCTCAGATCTAATAAATAAAGGATCCAATATTGAAATTCATGTACTTGATTTTGGAACCTACATCCTTACACACTGAATAAACCAAAGTCACCTAGTACCAATATAGAATAAATAGAAGAGCTTAGTCCAGCCCCAGAGATGTCCAACATCATTTTTAGAAGTTAGCTATCACGCGATAATTGTCATTTCTGTGAAATAAGTGGAGGCAGTATTTGTTTTCTGAGAGAAGGTGAGCTGGACATTCTAATTTTCAGTTAAGCAACAGAATGTTCTTCTTTCTTGTTAAAAAATATCAAAGTTTAGCCCATCCCAGAGAAAGCACTCTTGGCATGTAATGGGAAGAAAGTAGATGCCTTTTATACTGGCATTTATACTGACAAAGATTGTTTACTGTTATTTTTCTATGTCTCATAGACAACTTACAGAACGATGTCTCTAAAAGTGTATTTTTAAAGTAAAAATGTTTTATGAAAGTGGTTGATAATGAAAGTACATAATAAATTGTTTGTGACGGGTGCATTTAAGTTTTCTTTCTAACCTCCTGACCCTGACTCTGTTCACACAACAAATTTCTTGAATAAATACTTAGTTTGGAGGCTATTCTGGAAAGTAGAGGTCCTGATGTACTTGGTAACTATAGTTACAGTTGTCTCTTCTTATTCATGGGATATAAAATAATACATCATCATCTCAGAAGTCATTTTTGAAAGCTTTAGTGAGATAAACACTCGTTTTTCTAGGCAGTATTTCTATTGTTCACTGTTGGTCACAATTTCCTTCTCTTAATGACACAAGTGATATGTAGCTACACAGCAGATCCAAGGCATGAATACTAATGTCTTACAAATTGGAGAGAATAAATACATTAATTAAAAATATTCTCTTGAAAGATGTTTTTCCTCACTTCATTAAAATAAAAGGACCAATTTATTTAATTAATAATTACTTGAAAAGCCACTTGCAGATAATGATTATATTAAATTTTAATTTAATAACCTATACAAACTTGGCAAAATAGTAAGTATTGAACTGATTCCCAAAATACTCTTCAAAACTGAAGCATTTCTGTCAATGCAGAGAACAGCTGTAACAAACAGAAAAAATGGACTTTTAGTTCAGTGGCTTGGTGTGTTGGCTAGTTTTATGTCAACTTGACACAAGCTAGAGTAATTTTAGGAAACTTCAATTGAGAAAATGCCCCCAATAGATTGGCCCGTGGTACATTTTCTTGATTGATGATCACTGTGGGCAGTGCTTCCTCTGGGCTGGTGGTCGTGGTGCTGTAAGAAAGTAAGCTGAGAAGCCATAAGGAACAAGGCATGGGAAGAAAGCCAGGAAACAGCATTCCCCACCTGGCTTCCATATCAGTTCCTGCCTCCAGGTTCCTGTCTTCACTTCCTCTGAGGATGGACCATCAAGATGTGGTAAGATTAAATAAACTCCTTCCCACGTTGTTTTTGATTATGGGGTTTTATCACAGCAATAGAAACACTAAGACACTTGTCCAATCACACCTTCCCTGTACTGCTGTCTTTTATGGGAAGGGACCCTTTCAGTGGTTTAGAAAGAAAGAGATTAATAAACCTCTATTCTCCTAGTTCTTACTTGTGAGAAAGTTTTATGAGATGATTAAAAATTTTAATTAGGCTTCAGGTCATATCTTCACTAATATAAGAAACTCATTTATAAATGTGCCTCACATGTTTGGTCAGTCTCTGCTGTTTTGTCCTAGGTGTGGTCTTTTCTTCTCAGTAAACACAAGATGTAATTATGACAAGTGGGATTCTTCTCCAGCTTGTTCTGTGCTCATCGAGGCCTGTGGAACGAGCTTGAGCTGGGAGCCAGTTTGTGTGGGTTGTTGATACCTACTGTGTACTGTTGTGAGCATTGTAGATAGTGTGAGAACACCCTTGCCAGGACGCATGAAATAATCACTGTCAAACGTGACATCTGAAGTGACTTTAAGAATGCTTTTTTTTCAGTTATATAGCTCTTAGGAATAGACATCTTAATGAATGCTGTGCTTTCTCACATATTTTGCATGTTTCCAATGCAAAACACACACACAAAAATACTTGGATTTAACAGTATTTGGGAAAAAAAATAAGTTTTAGATAATTTAAAATATCACTCCTTGAAATTTCTTTCCCTATTTAGAAAAGAGTCCTTGCCATCCTTGGCAAATAATGAGCATTCTGAGTAAATGTATTTGATTTTTATTTCCCTAATAGGTAAACATTAAGTTTTACAAAGTGGAACTGACTTCGAAACTCTCTGATAAGGCCAGACTCGTGAGTCTCAGCTGTGAAGTCCCAAGCCTCCTGTCTCAGTTCTGTTTCTGTTGCTGTCACAAAATACCTTGACAAAAGAAACTGAAGGAAGCATCTGTTTTGGTGAACAGCTCTGGAGCCACTCTGTTATCATGGGGATGTCCTCATGGCGAGAGCTTGACACCCACCGCTGGTCGTGTCAAATCTGCAGTCTGGAAGCAGAGAACATTGGATGTTGCTGTTCACTCAACTTTCTTCTGTTTATGGATTCTAGAACCTGATTAAGGTAAACTCATTAGCATGCGCAGAGGCTAATCTAGTCTAAGTAATCCAGATGTGCCCAGATATTAATCTAGGCTAAATAATCCAGATGTACCCAGAGACTTGTCTCCTAGCTGATGATAGAGGGTGATAGGTAGACTTTAAAATTCACATTCATTCATTCATTTATTTATTTATTCATTCATTCATTCATTCATTCATTCATTTATTGTTGGGGGTGGTGCACACATGTCAGTACACTTGTGGAGGTCAGCAGACAACATGGGGGAGAGGCTTGGCTCTCTCCTCTTATGTGGGTTCCAGGATTAAACTCAGGCTATCAGGTGTGGATGAGGCTTTCCCTGCTTATCATCTCTCTATCCCTGATAAGTAATGTCAGCAATCATAGTCTTTTCATAAAAATATTTCACAACAATTCTTTTCACAGTGTTTGCAATTTTATTAGCAAGTTTAAAAAGATGAAACTATAGTAGCTATACTTTTACAAATAAATCAATAAATATTTTAACACAAATGATAAAAGGAAAGTCATCTATGATAAATGTCTATCTATGTCAGTGTGTCAATGATCAAGCTGTGTTAAAAAATAAAACATGTAAGTAATGCAGGCTGAGCATCTTTCATCTGAAATACTCCAGACTCTGAAGTGCGCTGGGTGCTGAAGAGACAGAACTGGAACATTTGGAGCCTGACCTTATAGGACGGATCCCAGTCGCAAAGTGTGTGTACTGTAAAGCGTTGCGTACAAATTATCCTCAGCCTATGTGCACAAGTGTTCAGGAGACCAAATTGAGTTTCATGTTCAGACTTGGGTCTCACAGTAAGAATACAGCCCATTATGCCTCAGAAGATTTCCCAAAGCTGAAAATTGTAAATTGGAAAGTGTCAGGTCCTAAAGAAACCCAGGACAAATGGCTAACTGGTGGTGCATATTAGCACAGCAAAGCACATGCTGGCCTTCTGGGTTCTCTCAGTCCTGTGGCTCCTCTCAGCACTTCTCATGCCACCACTCACTACCTTAAACCTCTCTCACCACACTCTCGTGGCCTCTTGGCTCTCTTGGTTCTCTTGGCCTCTCTACTCTTCCCTCTCTCTCCTCTTCTCCGCTCACCTTCTCCTTCCCTTAGTTCAGTCTGGACCCTTCCAGATGGCTCTGGCTGCACTTCCTCTTATATCTACAATAAAAAAATCCTTCTCTTCAACTATATCTCGGAGTGGTCATGTCCTTGTTTCATTCAGAAAGAGTCCTGTTCCCAAGCACTTCTGATAAGGGGTATTCAATGAGAACAAATGTGCTTACACAGAATCATCACAGATAGAAGAGCAGCAAATATAAGCGGATATACATTTTGTTGTAGTGTTGTTTAGGCTACCATAAAGAAAGAGTTCTGTTTAAAAGCCATTCATGTGAAGTACTGAATGAAACTCTATTAACTCAAATAAACCAAGCAAAATGATTCTCTGAATTTACCTGGTAACATCCTTATAAAATCTGACATGAATAAAGTGATACGAACTATGTTTCATGGGTTTTATCATCAGGAAATTAGTTCTGGAATTAACTATATATGAAATTTCCACAAGTATTACTGTTGGCTACAACTTGCAAGAGCAGCATGGGATGTGAGACAAAATTATTGTTTGCACGGTTCTAGTTTGCACGGTTCTAGTTTGCATTTAATGACTCTCAGCACTACCTTTTTATCTGACAGGGGAATTTTCCCATAGCATTTCAGAACAACCTATGGTTCAGAACCACTGGCTCAAACAAACACCAGTGGACTTAGTAGCTGTGATGGAGCCTAAAGTCTGCCTGTTCCATCATTTAAGAGTACTTCCTGTACTTGTAAATGCTTTTAGCACTTATTTTAATTTTTTTCCTTATTTTACATTCCAACAACAGTTTCCCCTCCCTCCTCCCCTCCTGTCCCCTCCTCCCTATACTCCTCCTCCCTCTCGGTTCAGATAGGGTAAGGTCGGTCTCCCTTGGGAATCCACAAAACATGGCATATCAAGTTCAGATAGAACCAAGCTCCTTCCCCCACTGCATGGAGGCTGAACAAGGCTTGACAAAAGACCAAGCTACACAATTGTCACCAGATGCAGAGGGCCTAGGTCTGTCCTATGCTGGCAATGATCCTTAGTCTCTGTGATCCACAAGGGTGGGACAACTTCATGAATTGGCCACATCTGTGGAACTTAAGGAGTTAATATTTTTCCACGGGGAATGCTATATCTCCTTATGAAGGTTATGTCCAGATGGATTGTTGCAGTTAGAAGTTAAGCTGGAGGGTTTTGATCCTGTCCACCAATATGGTGAATAAATGGGGGAACTGGATGGCAGATCCAAAACAGAGATAAAATCCAGGTGCCAAACAGTTCATTCCATTCATATAGTCATGTATGCACACACACACACACACACACACACACACACACACACACACACAGGGGGGGGGACCGAAGGAGGAAAGGAGAGAGAGAAGGGAAGAAACAAGACAGAGGGAAATAGAGATAAAATCAGGTGCGGACAAGGCTGGCAAGGTGGCTTAGGGGGTGAAGGCTCTTGCCAAGACTAACAGCCTGATCTCTGTGACCCACATGGGGGAGAAGACAACCACGCCAAAAGTTGTCCCCTGACTTCTACTCACATATTGTGATACTCATGCACCCCCCAAAAGTATCAAGGTGAAAAAACGTTATAAAAAGATACAGAGCAGGGAAAGACCCATATAGAGAAAGTAAAAATACTTTATCCTTATTATCCCATCCCCACCCCACACTTTCTGTGATGGAGAAGGAGAAGAGAGTTGCAATGTGACAGCATCACTTAGTATCTGTGACTACTGCTCCATTTTAACATAGATTCCCCATGGACTTGTGGAAAATCTCCATCTCACTTAGCACCTAGTCACCACAGGCCGTTTACACCTAATCAACCCTGCCAAGTGCCAGGTACCAAGCCTCTGGAAGACACCAACAGATTATTCTGAGCTCTACCTCGTTGCTTCAGCTCAAGGCAGTAACCTTCAAGCAAGACAATCCACAAATCTGGTGACACTGTGGGGTTTGCATTCTTCCTATCTTAGGAATGGAAAAATGGACCTTGGTAGTGAATGGTGGAGGTGTGGTGTGGTGTGGTGGGTTGTTTTTCTACCGGAGTTTTTCTCAAGTCATTCAGGGAATTGTTGGTTCTAGGCATTGTAAATTCTCTGACCTTAGATGTGAGTGCCTAGTGCAATGGGCCCAGAAGGTGCCCTAGTAGTCAGTTCCAGGAGAACAGGTTCCCATGTGGCTGCAGACCCCATCCTACTTATATGTCTCGATCAGAACAACACTTTAGCAGTGTAAGGATTATTGGTGAGCTCTGAGTAACATTTCTTCATGTTAATTAAATCTCAGTAATTATTAGTTTGTGAACAAATTGACTTAATTAGATGCAATTTATAGGCTTGTGTTTTTGCCATCTTAGGGATCTAAACATGTGAAAAATTTCATAAAATACCATGATCCAATTCATCCCTATCAGTGCTACATAATCTTTCAAGTCAACCTTGTATTAGACATATAAAATAAGCAGAGATTAGGATATGAGTCCTGAATTCTAGACTAAGAAAATTTAACATCTTCCCAGCCATCATCAGGGATAAAATAAGAAAGTGTGGATGAATTATCATGCTTTCTAGAGCCTAGAGTGAATAAAGTATTAGCTGTAGCTTGTGAGTAGGTTAGAAATTCAAGTCAGCTGGAATTAAGGATTGAATTGTAAACAAAAACACTTGGAGCCGGGTGGTGGTGGTGCACACCTATAATCCCAGCACTCGGGAGGCAGAGGCAGGTGGATCTCTGTGAGTTCGAGGTCAACCTGGGCTACAGAGTTAGTCCAGGACAGGCTCCAAAGCTACAGAGAAACCCTGTCTCAGAAAAAACAAACAAACAAATAAACAAACAAAAAAAACACTTGGAATTATCTTTCCTAGAATAAGATCTTATTTACAATAAGATAATTCCTTCATGAACTTGCCTTGATCTGGGACAGGTTAGTGTACATACAGGTTTGAATCCTTTAATACAATCCAGTCAACTGTTTCGACCTTTCTGCCATTCTTACAACAACCTCTAGAGGTCAGGATTGAGTCACTGTGCATAGCTAAGCTTCCCGGTTTACCACCTAGCCAGCTACAATACCATCAACACTGAGAATTTTGGTTCTCCATATGGTGACATTCGTAAGATGTAAGGATTTTTTCCCCATAAGATTTAATCCTGCTAAAAAGCTAATAGGCAACAATAATTCACTGCTATTAGACATTAAATTTATGTATTATTTATATACCTAGTCCATATAGGTTCCTTTTAAAATGAAGAAATTGAGGATCTAAAGCCATTTCAACACGTACTTAGACTTTGATATATGCAAGAATTTACAAAATAATGTGCCTGAAGAGTTAAAACACTTCAACTTTGAAATAATAGAGTTATTTTAAATTTTCTGAATGTTCCTAAAATTTAAGGTTGCGATCACTCTCTTAATTCAAAAGCATTTGAAAACTCTCCAAATAATATTGAAATAATTTGGAACAAGACAAAATAATTTCTCATTATTATTGCACTTTAGTGGTTTATCAGCTGCAGTTCAGAGGATGGCAGGCAACCAAAAGACCTTCCCATAGTTTCTCCAGAACACTACAGTCCAGAGTTCAGGAACTGTGTTGGCCATCGCCCAGGAACTCAGCAGAAAGCTCACCCAAAACTCTCCACACACATTCCTGGATCCCAGTGAATTCCTGTTAGTTGCTTACTTTCTACTTCGTTCCTTGTTTTATTTATTTATTTTTTTATTTGTTTATTTTCAACAATGCTTCTGGATATCTCTGAAAGGTAATGAAAATGTTTTTTAATACTGGTGTGAATTAAAATACTATCTTTAGTGACATGTCTTGAGCTGCCACCACATATTATCATTAAGAGAGAGTATCCCCTGGTAATTCCAACTGTGCCCAGGCATTGCCTATTCCTTCGAGTCCCTTCCTCCATTCCTTTCTTGACAGGCAAACCCCATTCCACCATCATCCTCCTTACAAAGCCCCCACAACAGTCTCTGCTGCATTCTCTCATGAGGCCTCAAGTCTATTACATTGACATTCACTCAGTGTCAAGTTTGTGAACTTCTTCCCTGCCCCTAAAATTTACAACCACAACCAGGGAGGAGGAAAAGGATATTTAAAACATTTTCAGACCCAAAAGACGCAGGTGCCAACCGGTCAGAAAGGAGCCAGCTCACAGCAACACTGTTACAATGGGGCTGAGAGTAACTTTACCTAACCGAGTCATTAAGGGAAGGCCACCTACGCCCCTGGACTACGCATTCATGGCATCTGGAGATGCTAAGGTGGCATATACTTGACCAATAAATATTTTGTGAATGAATGAATGTGATGCCAGGAAATTACTCCTTTATTCCTGAGGAGATACTCAAATCCTTGGCCACTTCAGGACTACTTAGTGCCATTTTGCCTCAGACATTAGTTTTCCCTCGCACAGATGTGTTGTTCTTTAAAATGAGTGATTTTACAGACACCCTTCACAGAACCTGTGGTTGAGTTGTCCCAGAAAACAAATTGCCCTCAGCCATCTGCTTGCACTCCCATGCTCCTACTTTTTTCTTTTTGAAATGAATGGAATGGGTTAATTACATTTGTTTTGTAGAGGCAGAGTGTAATAAACAAACCTATTTCCCAAATAAAATTAGAATCTATGATACTGTTTAAAAGATAACCTTGATTTCATTTATTCTAAAGGTATCAGAAGACATATTTTGAAGACTGCTATTCATTTCTATTTGCACACATAGAGGAGTCATTCTTTGTTAAATGTCTACTTGTTGTGGAAAAGATTCTTTGGGTAAGATTAGGACTATTTAAAATGAAAAAATACATATTCAAATTTGCCTCAAGGTAGGAATTCTCCAGAAACTTTTCTTTAGTCTAAACAAACAAACAAAACAAAAAACCCAACCAAACAAACAACCAAACCAAACTAAAACAAAACAAAAAATAACCCTAAAAGTAAAGAAAGGGTCCTTGTCAGCTTGGTTCCAGCTCTTTCCTGAGGGAGATTTCTTTATCTTGTCCGTTGGGATGGCTTAGTGCATTTCCACATTTTTTTCTAGCTGTTGGAATTTGTTGCTCAACAGGATAGTGATACCTTTTCCTCTACCCCTAACAACTAGATGCACGAACCCATAAACAACAGGTGAACTCAATACATTCACTTATTAGAGACTTTGAGAGAAAATGACAATCTGAGGACAACAGTAGCTAGTCTGAGGCCAGTTGTGCCTATTTCAAACAGTTGCTTAGCTGTGATTAATAAAGTACTTCTAAGAGATGAATCCGTGAGTATGAATGGAAAGAGTTTCATCACTCTGTGAAAATTAGAGTGGAAGGAGGGTGGGGCTATAGAAAGCTCTTGACAGACAGTTGTGAAGTTCCAGATTACTCCAAGGAGACAGCCATAGAAGGTGTTAAATTAATTTGAATTTGGGAAAAGGAGCCCTTCCCTAAGGACCATTGCCTGGCTTAGCATGTACAGCAACTGCAAGCACTTTCATGCAGATATGTACTTTTGCAGCAACAGCTGCATCTCCACGCATTACAGCTAGTGAGCTCTTTTAAGTCACAGGCAGCCAACTGACCCAAGTAAGGCAAGGCTGAACAGTAACCAATTAAGCTCACCTCCTGTCTTCTTCACCTCATTTCCATTTTCTAACAGTAAATACTGCCTCCCCACGTTGCTGCCTAGAGTTCTTTAAGCTCTTCTGGGTGAGAGGGCAGCCTGACTCTAGAACTGCCAATCAAAGCTAAGTAAGACCTTGAAACTCACTGTGTTGTCATTTTGTTTTTTGACCAAGGTAGATCCTGGAGCTCTTGACAAGGCCTTTTCTCCTCGGAAATATTAAGCAATTGGCTTAGCTAACCATTAAAACATCATCTGGCTTAAAATTCTTTCAATTTTTTAAAAAGATGAGAGGCCATAGGTTTTAGGAGTTATGTGTAAAGAGGTTACAAATTAAGCATGTTCTGTCTCCCTGGAAAGAATCTGGCTTTGTGCCCCAAGTATAACCCATTTGTGTTGTGGAAGCTGGTGTCTCTTTTGTTATTCTAGATTCTGGAGTTTTTGGAGGTACTTTCTTCCTAACTGATTGATATATATGTGCTCTTTTCTGTAGAATGCTGCCTAGGACATTGATTCAAGTTAAGTGGACTACAAACTCACTCTCTTATAACATCTACGTAAATATGTGAGTTATTTGTCCTTTCTAACGTGACTCTAAGAGATCATATATTAATTCTAAATGTGCATGTGCAGGAGACAGAAGTCAACATGTTTAATTTTGAAAATTAAGGGCTGAAGTAACTGGGAAGTACCTAGAAGTAGGGAAGAGAGCCAGCCCCCCAAAGGCAGAGAGGTGAAGGACAAAGGAGGCTTGGGGTTGAGAAGGGGGAAGAGGAGAGGGAGGGAAAGAGGGAGAGGTAGAGGGACACACACACACACACACACACACACACACACACACACACACACAAGCAGGGAGGCATACAGTTAGAATTAGATGGAGAGAGAAAGAGAGAGGGAGAGAGAAGAGAGGGAGAGAAAGGGAGCACATTTTGGAGTCTAGTCTTAAAGATATCACCACATCTTTTACACATTCAAAAAATCTAATTTTTTCAGTTTGTCCGATATTAGAGATTTTATAGTTAAGAATTGTTGATTTCTAACAAAGAGAGCAAAGAAGTCAATTAGAAGTCCATGTTAATTGGCAAGTACATCATGTACAGCACAGGAAACAATTTTTACAAGGACAAATCAATATAGCAAGGCCACTTGATGAGCCGGAATTGGAGAGTATTATACTTTGGATGTGAAGTGCCCTCTCAAAAGGCTCAGGTTTTAAACACGTGGTACAGATCTGAGTTCAGAAGTCGTCTGTGGAAATGTCTGGCTTCCTAAGTCTCTGAACAATGGTTTAGACAGACACATGGATAGTAACAGAAAACGAGACCACTTATTAAAGAGAGAAACACATTCAGGATGGAAATGGGCCATAACTGGTGCCAACTTTATGTTCAAAGTCTGGAGAGCATGCTATCGTGGCTCCCTTTTTGTTTTTGTTTTTGTTTTTGAGACAGGGTTTCTCTGTGTAGCTTTGGTTCCTGTCCTGGATCTTGCTCTGTAGACCAGGCTGGCCTGGAACTCACAGAGATCTGCCTGCCTCTGCCTCAGCCTCTAGAGTGCTGGAATTAAAGGCAGGTGTGTGCCACCGCCACCACCGGCCCATTTCGATAGGAACCACTGAGCGTTGTTTCCACCTTAGCACTGCCTCCTCCCCATTGGATATGGCGAGAATTTTTCTTCCATGTTCTCTGTCCTGCACAAGGAGCTCTGGATAGGGGGATTGTTTTGAATCTTTCTTTTCTTTTCTTTCTTTTTTTTTTTTCCTGTCCAAAGCTGATACAAAATTTACTTTTTTTGTTTTTAGCAGGTCTTCATTGTATAATATGGTGGGCCTCATTATGACCTTTCCATGTATACATTTCCTCAATTCCCTCCCCATGGCCCTTTCTTATTCCTTTTCATGTATATATTTTCCTCAATTCCCTCCCCAAGACCCTTTCTTATTTCTTTTCATGTATACATTTTCCTCAATTCCCTCCCCATGGCCCTTTCTTCTTCCTCTTTTCCTTCCCTCTGCTCCCCCACCTCCTTCTAAATGTGCTCTGCTTTCTTTCTTTTTTTTCCTTTTTATTAAGAAATTTTCTACTCACTCCACATACTATCCACAGATGCCCCCTCCTCCCTCCTCCCACCCCCAGCCCTCTTTCCCAAGCCACCCTGCATCCCCACATCCCCCAAATCGAGGTCTCTCATGGGGAGTCAGCAGAGCCCAGCACACTGAGCTCTGCAGGTCCAAGCCCCTTCCCATTGCACCAAGGCTGTGCAAGGTGTCACACCACAGGCACCGGATTCCAGAAGCCTGCCCATAGACCAGGGACAGATCCCGATCCCCCTGCCTGGGTGCCCCCCAAACAGTTCGAGCCAAACAACCATCTTCCATATCCAGAGGGCCTAGTCCAGTCCCATGGGGGCTCCACAGCCACCAGTCCACAGTTCATGGGCTTCCACTAATGTAGCCGGTCATCTCTGGTTTTGAATCTTTCTGCCAACTAACTTTCATATACTAATTTTGGTAACTTTTTCTATGTTCTGTTCTCCATTCACAAAAAGTTTCCTCTTTAGCTGTTGGATCCAATTATCAAAAGGTTGAATCTTGAGGCCTTTGGTCTAACAAGTGGATCAATACATTGATTGATTTAGAATTTCATAGCAGTTTCATCATGGAGGGCCTAGTTGAGAAATCACCAGGGTATGCCCTGGGGCTCTGTACTACCCTGTTCTTTGTCTCTCCCTGCTTCCTGTCTGCTGTGAGGTGAGCAACTGGGCTCTGTCATGTGCCTTTTGCCTTCACACAGTCTGAGAACAATGGAGTTAAGTCCCAGGAACCTGATACCAAGAGTCAAATTAATCTTTCCTCTATTGAAGTGGGTTCTGCACTCACTTTGGCAGCTTACAGACTGAATGGTTTCTCTTAGGGTTTTGTCACAGGGAAGACAGTATTATTACTTGTCTCTGCTCTAGGCTTTCATTTCTAATTAGCAAGTCCCTGAGACAGAGATGGAGACATTTTGGAGAATTTTTATTGCTGAATTTTTACATTTAGAATGACTCATCAGACCCTATAAACTTTCCTGTGCTTCTTTATTTTCTCTTTAAAGATGCTATGTTTCCCAAGATCATCGTTTTCTCTATTAAATACATACCAATAAGTTTTACTTATTTTACATCAGAAGTTTGTTCGTCTAAATTTAGGAAAGACAACTGTGTTAGGAAACTACTTACAAACCTTTGAAGGGTTGTTTCTTAAACAATCTGTGAATCCACTCATCTTAGTTGACTATAACTGGCTTTTGTCTCACTAGTGTTTCTAATTTCAAAACTTATAATTACTTTGACATGAAGCCCTTGTATGAGTTCATGGAGGTAAACTGAGGTTGGTTATACAGACAAATTGCTCAACAGATGTACAATGCCTTAAACATTTCCTCAGAATTTTAGGAGAATGTAAGTCACAAGGACACGCCCTATAAGGGGATGCATTGTCCTCAGCCATTTCTTGCTTCTTTCCCCTCTTTGCTTCCTGGATGCCATTGGGGCAAACAACCTTCTCTATCTTTTTTCCCCACGGATCTTCTGTTTTGCCACAGGCCGGAAAACAATGTCCAACCATGGAATGAAGCCTCTGAGACTAAATCCAGATACATTTTTTTTTTTATTTAAAAATGTTTCTCTAGGTATTTTGTCATAGTTTCATGAGTCTTACTAACAGCCAGCAATAGAAAAATGCAGTGAACATTTGAAGAGGAAGCCAAGGTTAATTCCTTTTAAAATAGGAAGACTAAGTTACAGGCACTGTGCATTTAGTTTAAAATGTTTAAGAAAGGTCAAGTTAGTTGCTTAGTTGAAAACATTAATTATATTCATCATATTTTAAGATAAAATAAAACATTCCCTTCATCACTTAGGTTTGGGAACCATTGCTCTATGGTAAAGTCTGAACGATAACAAGTACAATAAGCAATCTTTTGGAAATTAATTGTGTGGTTTTCAAAAGTAGTATTGGTATAACCTACATGGATGTCTAATATTGCCTTCAATAGTAATTCCCTTTAAGGTTAATATACATGTATTTTTAAATCTGAAAGCATATGGTTTTAAGTTTAATTTTTTTCCAGGTGAGTGCAGAGTGCTAAGAAGGGGAAAACTGGACTGATAAGTTTTGAGAGGAAGAGAACCAAAGATGCTGAGCACAAGTTGTTGTGTATATCAAGGGTAGATCTAGGCAGCTGGATACCTTAGACAGGAAATGGGAAATAAGGAGTAAAAGTAAGGGACCCCAGGACAGGGGACAGAGCCATTGTTATGCCCACGTGGACACACGAATCTTTATGTTTCTATGAAATTGACTCCTATTTTTGTAGTTTAATGTATAGGACCTCTGAAAGTGCTATTGTCCAAACTGTCTCTCCAAACTCTACCCTACATCTGCC
Organism: Onychomys torridus; assembly: GCF_903995425.1. Taxonomy (NCBI): domain Eukaryota; kingdom Metazoa; phylum Chordata; class Mammalia; order Rodentia; family Cricetidae; genus Onychomys; species Onychomys torridus. The sequence continues at coordinate 45,750,651 of NC_050445.1, forward strand.
TGGAATTCTCATTGTATTTTATTTTGATTATTTGGTTTTTTTTTTTCTTCATTAGCCTAGAAGACCCTTTTCATCAGCTCTCGTGTTCTCATCAGCTTAGAAGAGCATTCTATTTCCTTGAGTCTCCACAGAGCACATATCATAGTGATGTGGATGTATGCCAGGCAAGCTTGAACTGTAAAGGACAATGGCTGTCTTCATTTCTAGATGTTAAGACCTCAGCTCTTGAAGTTATATCTGAGGGGACCGCAGGATGAGAAAAGAAAAGTTTTGGTGGAGGTTAAGTAAAATGAGCAAAGATTAGGTAACTCTGAGCCATACTCACTTGCTGTTGATTTTCTTATTAAAGGAGGGCTAATTGTCAAGGTGTTTTGTTGATCAGTTTTGTTGATCAGATGCTATAGGAGGTTCTTTTGTTGTTTTTTAGGAGACAGCCTTTGGGAGAAATGGGAGCTTTAGAAGCAGAAAACTTAGAATTGATTCCCAGAACTATAATTAACCAGCTGTGGGACTTTGTTCATGAAGCAACCTCTCAGCTTCCTGACCTACACAGTGGATAAAACAGAAATCTGTCTTGGCCTCTTGGAACCCAATTTCCTCTCTAGCTACCTACTAATTATGTCTGGTCAAGTTCATGCCAGTGTCCACCTGTTTTTTAGCACCTCACATCCCCACCATGCCAACCCCACATGATCATGGGGGTCAAGAACCAGAATAGCAGAGGAAAGGAAGCCTATTGTTACATCCTGATTTTTCTTTCAAACAACATGAATATAAACACAAATCTAGGCTTTAAACAAATTTCAGACTAGTGTAGTGTGACTTAAAATCCTATTATCTGTCCTTCAGTAGTAATTATCCAGTTCCCTGGGACATTTTGAAATCAGCTGACACTCACCTAAGCACATGCTTTAATGTTTACAATATGTAGACTTGCAATAGGGTGGGTTTTCAAGTGCTCCACTCCTTAGCTTTTCTGATTATACAAGAGGTAGATTTTCTTGGTTACAGGATAAAAAGCAGAGCAGAGTCGTGGATTAGTATTTTTTGGTAGTTTAGTTCCTTTGTGTTGCACATTATTGCTTTTTACAGCATTCGTATTGTTTCTATTATTTTAAATAATCTTTTAACATTTTATTTGGTATGATATATTGAAAAGCTACATTAAACTATTTGAATGGGAGAAACTGAAAAAGAATTGATTTTAAAATTAGGGGCTAAAGAGATGGCTCAGGGTTAAGAACACTTTCCTTCCTTCCAGAGAACCTGAGTTCAGTTGTGAGCATCCACACAATCAGCTTCCATAACTTCAGCTTCAGGGGATACCCTTTCCTGACCTCCACGGGAACCCATACATCCTCTCTCTCTCTCTCTCTCTCATACACACAAACAAAAAAATTAAACTATTTAAAAAATTTTTTTTCTTTTCTAAACTCAGTAAATTGTGTTCTCAACTTTCAAATTTTATTTCTGTGGTAATACTCCTGATTCCATGTTTCAGGGTGAATAACTTTCCTCCTATCTAAATTAAATTTATAAGAGCAGGGTCCTCAGTACATTTGTCAAGTGCTCAATTTGGCGATAACCATGTTAATAAGTAATGTTTGTTATTAATTACATCAGTGAAAACATCATAATATTAGAACTCTGCTTTGAACATAATGGAATAGGAGGTTTGAGGGATGAATATTCACAATCAACTAATGGGCCATTCTTTAGGGAAAAAATGCTAAAATATCATTCTAAAAGCCTGTTTGCATCCTAACCCACAGTCAAATCAAACCATCTCTAGCTGAAAAAAAAAATCATTTCCTCAAAATTAAATCCAATGAACTTGTCTCTGCAGAAGGTCAAGTAATATATTCTCATGAAAGAAAATGCTTCCCCATTTAATGCATCAGTTATTAAAAGGGTGTCTATTTTCTGTTTGGGTTCTGTATTTATTTTCCCTGCGTATTCAAGTAATTGTCTTGCCCAGATGCACATGATATGCCGACTGCACATGGCTGGGATGGCTGTGGTGATGAGAGGGCCAGGCAGACCTATCAGCTACATTATTAGGTCCCAGTGATGGGAAATCACTGAGCTTCTGGAATTTTCCTCTAATTTGTGCTTTTGTGACTCACAGAAACAAAATTTAAAATATGGTCTATTCTTTTCTTTTTAGAAGATATTTCAGGATTTTAAATAATGTTAGCTTTTGGCACCTTCATTTAAGTGAACCAACTCATATTTTTAAAGCGTTTTTGGAGGGAGAGGAAGAAAACAGTGAAACAAACCAACAAACAGAATACCACAGAGTGCTAGACCTCGTCTGTTCTAGTAACAAATGGAGTGCTTGGCCACTGAACACATCACCTGATGTGGCTAGACATCATGTGTTGCATGACATTAATTCACACCATCTTCTATTCAGACTTGCAGAAAGAAACAAAGTCTTGTCTTTTTATTGACTTTTCCAAAATTATTAGCTGGTAGTGGTAAACCATGTATCTTACTGATTTCTCGTTTCATAGTCATTTCTAGCCAAAGGCATGTGATGTTTAATTTTTAATTTAATTTCTGTGTCCTAAAGAAAAAAGCTGCCAGCTTATTTGCTGCAGAAACATTTCATCTGGGCTGGTTGGGATGATCTTTTTTTTTTTTTTTTTTTACTGTTTCTTCTGTTTTGACCCTTAGGTAATGAGTTTTCTCTAAACATAAGGGAAACTATAGATGATTGGGTGTGATAAATAGGATCAAGGGTACTATTTCTCTCTGTCTCTGTCTCTGTCTCACACACACACACACACACACACACACACACACACACACACGGGAGGGAAGAGAGGGAGAACAGGAAGAAGGTAAGGAAAGGGACAGAGAGAAGGAAAAGGTTTACTTCAGGTTACAGCTTTCAGGTTATGCTCCATCACTGAGGGAAGTTAGGGCAGGAACCCGGAGTTAGGAACTGAAGCAGAAACCATGGAGGAGTGTACTGCTCATTGGCTTGCTTGTCCTGGCTTACTCAGTCTACTACTTTATTTTTGCCATCCAGGCCTAGGAGTAGCAACACCCACAGTAGGCTGGGCCCTCCAGCATCTATCATTAATAAAGACAATAACTCAAAGATTTGCCTACAGGCACATTTTATGGAGGCATTGTCTCAATTAAGAGTCCCTCTTTTCAGATATGTCTAGGTTTGAGTCAGGTTGTTGAAAATTAATCAGTACTATGGTATTCTGTGCATATTTATTTAATTAATTAATAAGATGTTGGGCTGAGGCAATGGCTCAGTTGGCAAAAGTGTTTACTGTACAAATATGAGAATCTGAGTTTAAGTCTCCCAGTACCCAGGTAAAAATCTAGGCGTGGATACATATTCTTGTAGCCCCAGAATTGTGGGGATAGCAGAGACAGGAGAATACTAGGGCTTTATGACCAACAGACTAGCTCCAGGGTCTCTGAAAAACCCTATCTGAAAGGAATAATAGTGTTATACTGCATGCATCCAGCACACCCACACAAACACTGAAAATGTCAATAAAATATTTACACATTAAAATAGGCATTCTCTTAGTAGGATATCCCTTTTAACTTTGTTGTGGTTAAATTGTTAAATAAAAATTGTGTATATTAAAGACATACAGTGTCGTGACTTCACAAGCATATAAATTGTAAAATGATTACTGTAACCAAGTTTACTGGCGTGTTAACTCTTACATCCATATGCATGTGTTGAGAACATTTATAATCTGTTATTTTAGAAGTATTTGAGTAAACAGTTGATTACTATTAACTCCATGGATGGTCTTATACTCTAACTTCCCTTCAGGGAAATGCAGGGTCTTTGAGGCCACAGAAGTTAAGATACCACATCCTTAAGTCTATTTATTGCTATAGTACTTGCATACATCTTTTATTGTGGTAATTCCTATCTCAGAATTACCAACTGTCCAGTAAGTTTATTGAGATCATATGTTTATAATCCATATATGCTGCTGTGAGTAACAGCCTTCAGCAGGTCTGGAGTTGAGGGGGAACCACAGGGTGGGTAGACTAATCACTCAATTGACTTTTTTGTTTGTTTGTTTTGGTTTTTCGAGACAGGGTTTCTCTGCGTAGCTTTGTGCCTTTTCCTGGGACTCACTTGGTAGCCCAGGCTGGCCTCGAACTCACAGAGATCCACCTGGCTCTGCCTCCCAAGTGCTGGGATTAAAGGCATGCGCCACCACCTCCTGGCTTGACTTTTTATCTGAGGGAATAAAACTTAATTCTCTGAGGCTGGTGAAAAAGGGAAAACACACACACACACACACACACACACACACACACACACACACCTTCAGGATCTCTCTCTCATCTCTCTTTATCTTTATTTTTCCTTTACAGATTATATATCCTAACAAAATCTTTTAATCTTTCAATAAAAATTATAATGTGTTACATTTTATTTTTCAAGTGAATGACTATAACAAATGCAGATGAAAGCAACATGTTTCTCATTTCCCTTACATGATTACACATTTTTCGTATTACAGGTGAAAAACAAATAATTCCCAAGAACCCACATACATTTATACCCAAGCAACTTGTTATAGATTAATAGAATGTAAGCAAGCAAGGTGTTTTTCTCAGCCAGTTCTTTTACTGACAGGTTGTATTTTGCAGTTACAAAAAAAGGATCAATAACTTTATTACTTATCTCAATAGATAATCTTATAAAAAACTCCTTAAAAATCATAAATCTAAATTTTTATATATAAAAATCAATCAGTCAGCTCTACTTTACATCCTCAGGGTGCACACCCATTCATCAACAGGTTTTTTTGTTTTTTTTTATGTCAGGAAGCTGAAGTTAGAAATGGGTACAAGGAGTTAATCATCACTGTTGATCACCAACCCATCCTAGCAAGAAACAAACATCAGCCAGCAACAGCCAGGCTGCCATTGTTTTTATTCCCTGATCTCAATGAGTTCCTTACTCAACTAGTAAAAGTGTGTCTTTCTAAACTTTAAATTGTTCCCCAAGATTTTCTACCTCAAAGCCATCAACAAAAACATCTTAATTTAACTTTAAGTCATTATTTAAAGCTTTGTTTCAGCTATGATGCACACTGAAAACGATGAACACATTCTCTAACATTAAGATTGAAAGAACTTGAGCTAGCCCAGCTTCTGGGACACAATTGTTTTTCATAACTATTAACTAAGTCACAATCTATATGGATCCTCAAGAGAAACTCATAAGTCCTAGCTGTGTGATACTTTCTTGGTCCTATTTTCTATCTTCTGTAGCCCTTGTTTTATCAGGGGCAGGGGCAACACTATATCCTGCCTTTATCTATATTAATTCTCCCACTAAACTAACCTCTATCAATAATCCCTTGCTATATTTGTTAAAAACTCTCAATCATCAAAATTCTACTTAAACTAAAACTATTATTGTATAAAATCATTGCTTCAGTTAAACACTACAGCTTAAGAGGAAATTATCTTCATAATAATGCATAGGTAAAAATGCCCCGTAGAATGGGCTATTTCCATGAAATAATCATACTACATTAAAGGCAGTGGGGATCTCCCCACACCCATTCATACCATGCTAGATACCAGAGAAAAATGGTAGTGGCAAACATGTAAAGAAAGTCACAGCAGTAGTAAGAGACATTCTGGAGCCAAAGCCCTCAGGTTCTTGCCTATCTAGGATTCACCCATCAGTCCTTTGCTTCCTGGTGGGCCTATCTCCCAAAGATCAATTTCTACCTGCTACTCCTCTGACATGGGCATGGGCTCATACAGATCTAGTATAGACCTTGACAGATTGTATTTAATATTTGTTGCATGTAAGAATGTGCAGAAAGAGAAGTAAAGAAATGCAAGAATTCACAGAACACAAACACTGCTTTTTTCCCCCCATTTATGAGATTAATTCAAAGCATAATTCATCACATTTCTCTTAGAAACTACCTATGGAGAGAACATGAGTCACCACCACTTGTATATCACAGGACACTCTGTAGACTCTGTAATAGCTCCTCTGTAATCTCTCCATTGTTTTGTATGCTCTAGTTTCCTTCTCTCAGATCTTCCCTTTCTTCTATGCAGAGTAACTTTGCTCCTCTCTGTCAGCTCCAGGCTTTCATCACTGCTGACTCTTCCTTCAGCAAGAATGGACATATTCAGTGCCATAATCTACACTTGTTAAAAGGTAATAGGGTGAATTACAGTTTACCATGAAATAAAAATCTATTCATTCATTATCTACTATAATTTCCCCTAACGTACTAGTGAGATGGAAAGAAAGAATGAAAATGGTCTCATACAAGGATCTGTAAGAACTGTAAGATATATGAAAGCACACTAGAGATGATAAAATGAAGCAAAAACGGAGAAGTAAGAAATAAGTACATCTGGTAAAGCCAGCACTTTTATGAATAAATATGAGAGGGGCTTGTCAGAACGCATCAGGTTGATTTGGGACTTGGGGCCCCCACATTGCAGAATTTGGATGAACTAGAGGGCTGAAACAAAACACTTGGTTAGAAGTTGAACTGAGAGGCAACTAGACCTGGGGATCATTTCTCCATTACCTGTATCCAAATAAAACTAAGCAATAGGAAATTTACTTTCTGAAGAGAAAATTCCCGATTACAAAGGATTATAACAGAGTGGAGCTTCTGCAATAAGACAATGATAACATAGTGATGTAGATGATGTAGGAAACTTGTAGGCCCACCCTATTGAACACTGCCTCCTCTAATGATCAACTGTCTGTCACAGTGATGAAATACCTCCCAGAAATCATCTTAAAGGAGAGAAGATGGATTCAGCTTACAGTTTCAATCAATGGTCACTTAGCTCCATTCCTCTGGGCTTGTATTACAGTAGCAAGTTATACTGAAAAAGGAATTGTGGAGTAGAACTCTAAATGTCATGGCAGACGGGAAACTGAAAATGGAGGAAGAGGCTCTGGGAACACAATTTACCTTTCAAATTCATGTCTCCAGTAACCTACTTTCTCTAAATCTGCCTATATATTAAGAGCTTTCTTAACTATGAACTTATCAGTACATTAGTCTATTGATAAAGTTCATTCCCTCATGATTCAATTACCTCTCAGTAGCATTTTCTTGTGGGGACCAAGAATTTAAGACATGACCCTTTGATAACCTTTTATATTCAAACCTTAATAGCTTGAAGTAATCTATAGTCAAGCATACGACTTTTCAATTTCCTTCCACGTGATTAGAGGATTCTTCCTACAGAAACTGAAGCATTTGGGGCTCCAGCCATTCCTGGAACACTGGGCCAACTGGACCCCAGTTGCTGGCCAGCAGGCAGAGCTCCTGCTGGAAGGTTCGCCATTCACCAAGAACCCCCACAAACAGACCCTGCAATCTACACGCTCTGTCCCCATTCCCATCTGAACAAGACCCCAGCCACTTCCTGAGACTTGGAAACCAACCCCCAGCCCTACTCGGACTTAGAGGTGAGTGACTGTGTTCATACCCAGTGAGGTCTGCTCCTAGGACCCATCCCTAGGTCTCAGCCGTTCCCCAGGAACACCTGGCCAACTTGGCCCCAGTTGCCAGCCAGCAGGCAGGACTCATGTGGAAGGCTCCCCATTCACTAAGACCCCTTAGCAGCAGACCCTGCAACTACACATCCTGCCCCCATCCCCATTTGCCCGATATCCCAGCCACTTCCTGAGGCTTGAAAACCAACTCCAAGGTCTATTCAGGCATATATAAAGAGAGCTCTCATTGGACAAAGGGCTGTCACTGGACCAAGTGCAACCTCAGCAGACAAAGAATCTGCCAGCCCTCATTAGACCAAGAGTGGCTTTCAGAGAAGTAAATCTCCCATCTCTCATTGGAACAAGAAAGGCTTCCTGAAACATAGAATCAGTCAGCTCTAACTGGACCAAGAGTACTGAGAAGACCAAGAAAGCATCTGTGATTCACAGAATCAACTAGCTTGGATTGATCCAAGAGCAGCTTCCTGAGACACAGAATCTGCCTGCTCCAATTAGACCAAGAGCTAAGTTTAGACACAGAAGGGGCCCCTGAGACACAGACACAAAAAGCACAGAGTGGACCAAGAGCAACTCACTCAGGCACAGGCACCTCATATACCCATTAGAGGAGGAGATGGGCCAATGTCAAGGCAGAAGTACATACAACAACATAAAGAGCAATACAGCATCACCAGAACCTAGCCCTCCTCCAACAGCAAGAATTGAACATCACAAGACAGAAGAAGCAAAATAAATCAACCTTAAGAATAGCATCATGAAGATGCCAGAGGCCTTTCAAGAAAAAATGAAAAATGAAATTGAGAAAAGATAAACAAAAAGGTTGAAGAAACCAATAAAGAAATTGAGAAAAAGACAAACAAAAAATTGGAAGAAAGCAATAAGCCCCTTAAAGAAAACCATGAAAAACAATGAAACAGGTGAGGGAAAAAGTTCAAGACCTGAAAAGGGAAATAGAAACAATGAAGAAGACACAAACAGAGGGAATGCCAGAAATAGGAAATCTGAGTAAACAAACAGGAAACACAGATGTAAGCATAACCAACAGAATGCAAGAGATGGAAGAAAGGATCTCTGGTGTAGGGGATACAATAGAGGAAATGGATCCATCAGTCAAAGAAAAAAAGCCAAAAAAGTCGTAACACAAAATGTCCAAGAACACTGGGACACCATGAAAAGACCAAACCTAAGGATAATAGGGATAGACAAAGTAGAAGAATACCAACTCAAAGGCATAGAAAATATATTCAACAAGATCATAGAAGAAAACTTTCCCAACTTAAAGAAGGAAATGCCTATGAAGATACAAAAAGCCTATAGAACACCAAACAGGCTAGGCCCCACAAAAAAGTGCCCTCACCACATAATCATTAAACAACTAAACGTACAGAATAAAGAAAGAATATTAAGAGCAGCAAAGGTAAAAGGACAAGTGATTAATAAAGGAAAAACCATCAAAATAACACCTGATTTCTCAAAGGAAACTTTGAAAGCCAGAAGGACCTGGACAGATGTAATGCAGACACTAAGAGACCATGGATGTCAGCCAAGACTAACATACCCAGCAAAACTTTCAATCATCATAGACGGAGTGAACAAGACATTCCAAGACAAAACCAGTTTTTAACAATATCTATCCACAAACCCAGCCCTACAGAAAGCACTAGAAGGAAAATTCCAACCTAAGGAAGTCAGATACACTCACAAAAACACAGGCAATAGATAACCCTATAGCAGTAAATCCCAAAGAAGACAAGTAAATACACACTACCACCAAAAGATAACAGGAACGAACAATCACTGGCCATTAATATCCCTTAATATCAATGAACTTAATTCACCATAAAAAGACAGGCTAACAGAATGGATATGAAAGCAGGACCCATTTTTCTCTGCTGCATACAAGAAACACAACTCAATTTCAAAGACAGATACCTCCTAAGAATAAAAGGCTGGGAAAAGTCTTTCCATTCAAATGGTGTTAAGAAGCAAGCTGGTGTAGCCATCCTAATATCCAGCAAAATAAACTTCAAACTAAAATCAATCAAAATAGATCATGAAGGACATTACTTACTCATCTCAGGAAAGATCCACCAAGATGAAGTCTCAATTCTGAACATTTATGCCCCAAACACAAGGGCACCCACATATGTAAAAGAAACATTACTAAAGCTGAAATCACACATAAAACCCCACACATAATAGTGGGAGACTTCAACACCCCACTTTCACCTCTGGACAGATCAGCCAAATTGAAACATAACAGAGAAATAAGGGACTTAACTGATGTTATGACTCAAGTGGAGTTAAACAATATCTACAGAACATTCCATCCTAACAAAAACAAATATACCTTCTTCTCAGCACCTCATGGAACCTTCTCTAAAATCGACCACATACTTGGCCACAAAGCAAATCTCAACAGATACAAAAAAAAAAAAAGAATTGGCATAACCTCCTATGTTCTAGCAGACCACCATGGTTTAAAGTTAGATTTCAACAACAAAAATTACAGAAGGCCTACAGTCTCATGGCAACTTATTAATGCTCAACTGAATCAACAATGGGTCAAGGATGAAATAAAGAAAGAAATTAAAGATTTCCTAGAATTCAATGAAAAAGAATATACCACATACCCCAAATTATGGGATGCTATGAAAGCAGCGCTAAGAGAAAAATTCATAGCACTAAATGCCCACATAAAGAAATTGGAGAAATCTCACACTAGTGACTTTACAACACATCTGAAAGTCCTAGAACAAGAAGAAGCAAAGTCACCCAGGAGGAACAGACGCCAGGAAATAATCAAATTGAGAGCTGAAATCAATAAAATAGAAACAAAGAGAACAATACAAAGAACCAATGAACCAGAGTTGGTTCTTTGAGAAAATCAACAAGATAGACAAACCCTTCTCCAAAAGGCAGAGAGAGAGCATCCAAATTAGCAAAATCAGAAATGAAAAGAGGGACATAACAACTAATATTGAGGAAATCCAGAGAACCATCAGGTCATACTTCAAAGACCTCTACTCCACAAAACTGGAAAACCAAAAAGAAATGGATAATTTTATGGGTAGCTACCACATACCTAAGTTAAATGAAGACCAGATAAACTATTTAGATAGACCAATAACCCCCAAAGAAATAGAAACAGTCATTAAAATTCTCCCCACCAAAAAAAAAAGCCCAGGACCAAATAGTTTCGGTACAGAATTCTACCAGATCTTTAAAGAATACTTAATACCAATACTCTTTAAATTGTTCCACACAATAGAAACAGAAGGAACGTTACCAAACTCCTTCTATGAGGCTACAATTACCCTAATCCCCAAGCCAAACAAAGATTCAACAAAGAAAGTGAACTACAAACCAATCTCCCTCATGAACATTGATGCAAGAATACTCAAAAAAATATTGGCAAACAGACTCCAAGAACACATCAAAACAATTATCCACTATGATCAATTAGGCTTCATCCCAGGGATGCAAGGGTGGTTCAACATACAAAAGTCCGTCAATGTAATACACCATATAAACAAACTCAAAGAAAAAAAAAAACACATGATCATCTTACTAGATGCAGAAAAGACCTTTGACAAAATCCAACACTTCTTTATGATAAAAGTCTTGGAGTGATCAGGAATACAGGGAACATACCTAAACATAATAAAGGCAATCTACAGCAAGCCAACAGTCAACATCAAATTAAATGGAGAGAAACTCAAAGCAATTCCACTAAAATCAGGAACAAGGCAAGGCTGTTCCCTCTCCCCATACTTATTCAATATAGTACTTGAAGTTCTAGTCAGAGCAATAAGACAACATAAGGAGATCAAGGTGATACAAATTAAAAAGGAAGAAGTCAAGCTTTCCCTATTTGCAGATGACATCATAGTATACATAAGTGACCCCAAAAATTCAACCAAGGAACTCATACAGCTTATAAACACCTTTAGCAATGTAGCAGGATACAGGATTAACTAAAAAAAAATTAGTAGCCCTCCTATATACAAATGACAAATAGGCTGAGAAAGAAATCAGAGATACAATAGCCACAAATGTTATAAAATACCTTGGGGTAACTCTAACTAAACAAGTGAAGGACCTGTATGACAAGAACTTTAAGTCCCTGAAAAAAGAAATTGAAGAAGATGTCTGAAAATGGAAAGATCTCCCATGCTCATAGATAGGCAGGATTAACATAGTAAGAAATGGCAATCTTACCAAAAGCAATCTACAGATTCAATGTAATCCCCATCAAAATCCCAACACAATTATTCACAGACCTGGAAAAAGCAATACTCAATTTCATATGGAAAAACAAGAAACCCAGGATAGCCAAAAGAATCTTATACAATAAAACAACCTTTGAACGTATCATGATCCCTGACTTCAAGCTCTACTATAGAGCGACAGTAATAAAAACAGCTTGGTATGGGCATAAAAACCAATATATGGACTAATGGAACCGAACTGAAGACCCTGACATTAATCGAAACACATATCAACATATGATTTTCGACAAAGAAGCCAAAACTACACAATGAAAAAAAGAAAGCATCTTCAACAAATGGTGCTGGCATAACTGGATGTCAACATGTAGAAGAATGCAAATAGATCCATATCTTTCACCATGCACAAAACTTAAGTCCAAGTGTATCAAAGACCTCAGAACTCCAGGGAGGCTACCTAGTAAAGAAGACCCTAAGAAAGACACAGGTATTGCCCATCGACAGAGAAATAGATAAGATCTACATGAGCAAACTGTGGGTGTGGGGTAATGGAAGGCAAGGGTTGGGGGATAAAGAGCTTAGGGGAGAGGGAGGTCCCAGCTGGATCAGGAGCAGAGTGGGAGAACAGAGAGTGAGATACCATGATGAATTAAGACCCCAGGGGAATAGGAAGAAGCAGAGTGCTAGAGAGGTCCCCAGAAATTCACCAAGATACCTCCAATGGTCGAGAGAAAGCCCGAACTGACCTACTTCTGGTGATCGGATGGTCAAACACCCTGGCTGTCATAATAGAACTCTCATCCAGTGTCTGAAGGAAGTGGATGCAGAGATCCATGGCCAAGCCCCAGGTGGAGCTCCGGGAGTCCAATCGGTAATGAGTGAGAGATATTGAGACCATGATTGGAAAAAGCATAGGGACAAATAGCCAAGCTAGTGAAAATGCAGGAACTGTGAACCAATGACAGAGGAACCCCCATGGACCTGGACCAGGCCCTCTGGATAAGTGAGACAGTTGATTAGCTTGAACTGTTTCGGAGGCCCGCAGGCAGTGGAGCCTGGACCTGTCCTTGGTGAATGGACTGGCTTTTTGGAGCCTGGGGCCTATGCTGGGACACTTTGCTCAGCTTTGGTGTATGGAGGAGGGGAATGGACCTGCCTTGGCTGGGCTGACTCCCCCAGGGAGACCTTGCCTTGGAGGAGGTAGGAATGGGGGTTGGATTGAGGGGGGAGGGCTGGGGGATGGGAGGAGGGAGGACGGGGGAATCCGTGGCTGATATGTGAAATTAAGTTAATTATAAAATAAAAATACTATTAAAAAAGAAACTGAAGCATTCTGATGAAAAGACCAATGGTCACCCACTTATCATCAATGGTTCACAATACTTTTGGAGGAGCTATTTTTATCATCTGAATAAATAAACAAGGGAATCTGAAAAGACATTGGGAGTCACAAAAGTGACTGCAACTCTCCTGACTGCAAATCTCATGTCTTTGGCTTTGGGAGGAGTTGTTTTAGCCACAGTCACTCCAGAAACCATGCAACAGAATCTTGAGCCATGTCAGCTTCAGATGATCTCACTTAAAACCATTCCTGGTGACTCCACCTATATCTTCCAGATGTCTCCTGAAGCTGTTGCCAGTCTGTCTAAAGAAGTACCTCTTCTTCTCTCGGGCAAACAGGCCTAGCATGCTTACACAGATTGATTGTAGGACTATGCAAAGGGTTTATGCTTGTCAGATAGGAGCCTGTGTACAAACCTGACCAGCTCTTTAAGCAACTGTTCTGCTATCCTCAGAACAGTTTAAATAACTGGCTTCCTGTGCTTCTGCTCTCTATTCCTATCTTCAGGGCAGCCTAGACCCCCATAAAGCCTCTTCTGAAGTTTTTGTGATCTACCTGAAATCTTTATTATGAGTAGAATTGGCTGAGCTGGTCAAATAACTCCAGAGGAGACCAACCTGTAGGTGTACCCAGAATCAACAGTGAGAAGATGTCTGAAGAATTCTACAGTGTGTCCAGAAAAAAGGAAAGGGTTGCATTCCCAGACAGAATAAGGGTTTTTGTTTTTTTTCTCCCACATAACATGTTTATTGATTCCCTGGGAGTTTCACACCATACAACCTATCACAATCCCTTCCTAGTCCTTCCATTTCCATTCCCCACCTTGGGACTTTCCCTACCAAAAAAAAAAAGATAAAAAGTAAACAGTTTTTAAAAAGGAAAAAAAATGTCCATTTTGCATTTTCTATATACTTGTCAGAGCATGGTCAAACTCTCAGTGGCCTGCCCCTAAATAGAACTGAATCCTTTCCCTCCCACACCTCCACCAGATGCCATCAATTGTGGAGTGCTACTCTTTAGCATCTCCTCCACACTTTTAGAGTTCTCATCAATGGTTTCCTGTCTTTGCTGTTACAATTTTTTTGTTTTGATTTGTATATATGTGTGTGTGTATTTGTTTGTATATAGTAAAAATGTAAGTATAAAAACTATATTTGGTTGTGTGGGGAGTTTTGAGAAGCCAAGAGAAGGCAGAGAGCGGAAGGTGAAGACAGTGAAGAAACTGAGAAGAGCTGAGGTTCCTAAAAGGCTCTGAGTCTCAGCCCCCAAAAAAGTTCCAGGAAGCAGCCCAGGGTAACTAGCTTCAGTTTTGCAGGGGGGTAGGGAGATAACACTAAGATTAAGGGTTCTGACACTTTGTCAGCACCCTATTTCTATCTGAATTGGACAAAGGAACCTTCAGGATATTGATAACAGCAGACTGGGTATCAGTAGCAATGGGGAATGGGTAGGATATGAAGAGATTCTGAGACAGCTGAGTGGAAGATGAGGTCATCAGAAAAGCTGATGAGGAGGCATCAGAAGTGCTGGAGACCATGCAGCTGCAGACAAACTGCTCATGGTGCTGCTCAAATCTGTTTTGCTTCCATGGTGTTAATGAAACAATATTTGAATCATCAGTGTAAATATTCTCAAATGTAAAGATCACTTGTATAGGGAAGGTTAACTTTTAGGACTGGATATTCTAAGCATTAATTTAATTCTCCTACAAGGAAAAGTGGGGAGTGGAGTTCTAGAGATGCATTTGGAAAACAGAAGTGCTGGTGACTGAACAGAATGTGAGTGGATGTTTCTGTGAGAACAGTCCAGACCTGGAAACAGAGCTGTCTCTGTGGCAGCTATGCCTGGGACCTGCTGTTGTTTTCACGTTTTGATGTCTTTGTTCAAACCATATGGTGCAGGAACAGCACATATTTGTAAATAAATAGACAAGAGTCTAGATTCCTTCTGTGTCCATGACTTGTTTTCATCTCAGATTTATCACTGTTTTGGAAGAGAAGGTGGGCTTGAATTTGCACCTTTGAAGAATCTGTAAGACCATTCTTTACATTTGACTATTGGTGTACACTTACCACCAGAAAACAAGATAATGAGCACCTGACAGCTATTGTTATTTTGGTTTGTGATGTTTTGTTTTTAGTAGCTAAAGGAACCGTTAAAGCAGTTGTGGTTTGCGATTCTTTCATTCCATTTAGTTCCTCCTTTTAGAAGAAATTTCCAGTAATATTTTAGATTCTCCCTTCCTCTCTTCCTTCCTCCCTGACTTCATTTGTATTGGTAGGTTGTGGGGCTATTATGAGGTACCATCATGACTGATGAAGAGCCCAAGGAGTGATGAATGCCATGAGAGCTGGATTTCACCTTCTGCCTTCTCAGGCACTGCTAGCTCAATGTAAAGTCATTTCCTTTTCCTCTTCTTCCTCCTCCTCCTCCTCCTCCTCCTCCTCCTCCTCCTCCTCCTCCTTTGGGCTTTCATCTCCTGAATGATTCAAGATAATTTATGCCTTCATATTCTTGTTGTTGATCCTCCCTCCAACATCAGATCTAAAAGGATCTTTGGGAGCCTTCTGGTCCAGCCCTTGTCTACTTCTCAGGTGAAGAAGCTGAGGTACAAAGAAGTGCAGCCACTTGTTCAATGTGAAAGATTGTAGAGAGATGGGCCATTGTATACTTAATAAAATATTTTATTCACCATATATGTTACCAAAGGGTTGTTCATGTCCCTATGAGAGATTGAGAACTGTAGCTCACATCTCTCCATCAAGTTCATAAATATCTGAAAATTGTAAGTTACTCTTACACCTCTTATATTTTCTTAACATCAATCCTTCCACCCTGTATATTATTCCCCAAATGCCAACTGACTAATTCAATAAACCAATAATTAATAATCAATATGCTTATGGGAGAAGATGGAAGACTCAAACAGAAAGAGACTCCCCATCACCTTATTGTTGGCAGAATTTCAGAGCTGGTAGCTGTTGCAGAATACTTGTGTACACTGTGTGCAGATGTGTCACTGTGACTTATTTAATAAAGTGCTGAATGGCCAATAGCTAAGCAGGAGGGAATAGAAGAGTTTTCCAGGTAAGAAAAGAACAGTGAGAAGAAGAAAGGTGGAGATGCCAGGAAGATGTGGAGCACGTCAGACAAACAGTATAGAGGAGAGGGAACTGAGCCATGTGATAGAAGGCAGATTAAAAGAAGCAGGTTAATTTGAGTTATAAGAGCTAGTTGAGAAAAAGCTGAAGCTAAGGCCAAGTTTTCATAATTAATAACAAGTCTCTATTTAGTTATTAGGGGCTGGTGATGCCAAAAATAGTCCAACAAGGAAGCTTATTACATATGGTGCCCCACATTGTGCACCATTTGTAGTTAGTTTTTTGGTCAGCAGCTAGCTTACAAATAACAACACAGAGGCATTAATTATGAAAGCTTGACCTTTAAAAGCTTAGGCTTGCCTCGACCAGCTCTTATAATTCAAACTAACCTTCTATTAATCTACCTTTTATCACATGGCTCAGTTACCTCTCCTCTGTAATGTACGTCCAACTTGTTTCATCTGACATCTCTGCTTTTCTTCTTTCCAGCATTCTCTCTTTCCCCAGAAATCCTGCCTAGCTATTTTCCATTCAGCTCTTTATTAAACCAATCACAGCAACACAACTTCATACAGTGTACACAAATATACTTCATCATTTCCTTTTTTTTGTCTAAATAAAAAGGAAAGGTTTTAACTCCAACATAGTAAAACTATATATAGTAAGAAAAATTATCAGGTAAGATTAAATTCACAATGTTCATTCCATTTGTATTTGGCATATTTGGAGAAAATACTCTATTATCTAGCCTATCTTGATTAATCCAAAGTTTTATACCTCAACCACTTTTTTCTCAATTTTTAAAAGCTTTTCATTATTTTTTGTTTGCCTTTTTTGTTATTTATTTTTAAAAAGTTTTTTCCATAGTGTAGTGGTTTGTAGATGAATTTCTAAACAGTCTAACCTTAGCTTACCACCTCACCATAGCTTCCCATGAGACCCTCTTCTTGTCTTACCTGCACCTTTATTGCAGATTGGAAATGTCTCCAAATAATCTTTGAAAGTCATTAAGACTCCATAATTGATCTCTCCTAATTTGCACCATTTGAGGTTTAATTTTTGTAGACCTATTTTATATCCTAAATAATACAATCTCTTCTTTGTATCTTTTCAGGAGTAAGGTAAATTTTTCTTTACTTCTTCAAACATTCATTTTAAAGTATCTGCGTTTATGTCAGCTAGTAAAATATCATCCATATAATGATAAATTATAGGTTTAGGAAACTTTTTACATATCACTTCCGATGGCTGTTGAATAAAATACTGGCACAGGGTTGGGCTATTCAACATTCCCTGTGGGAGGACCCTCCATTGATATCTCTTAACTGGTTGAGAATTATTATAAGTAGGCACTGTGAAGGCAAATCTTTCTCTGTCTTTTAAATCGATAACTATAAGAGGCCATCCTTTAGGTAACAGAGGATTTCCAGACTGTAGAGAGCCCATTGGCTGAATTACTTTGTTAATTGCTCTAAGGTATGTTACCTTCTCAATTTACAAGATTTCTTTTTAATAACAAATACAGGAGAATTCCAAGGGCTGGTTGATTCTTCAATATGGTGAGCATTTAACTGTTCTTCTACCAGCTTTTCTAAAGCCTGGAGTTTCTCTGTTGTTAAAGGCCATTGATGAACCCATACAGGCTTGTCTGTTAACCATTTTAAAGGTAGAGCTGCTGGTGTCTTTGAAAGATCATTAGTTGTTATGCCCTGTTCTTGTAAAATGTGGATGGGTGGTGACCACGCATTAGAATAATACCTTCTAATATTTCACTCAGAAACATGTGTTAGTTTATTATTTGTTTCTGAGGTTGGAGGGATGTTAATCTGAGTATTCCCTTGTTGTAATACATCACAGCCCATAAGTTCATAGCTATGTTAGCCACATATGGTTTTAATTTTTCTCTCTGTCCTTCTGGACCTATACATGTGAGCCAACTTGCACTCTGTTTCACTTGAGATAATGTTCCAATCCCTAAAAGCTGAACATTTACCACCTGAAGAGGCTAATTTGGATGCTGAAATTTTGGTGAAATTATTGTTACATCTTCACCTGTGTCTACTAAACCATCCAAGAGAATGTCATTTATTTGTATTTTTAATTTTAGTCTTTGTTCATTTATAGAAGCTTGCCAAAAAAATTTGCTTTATTGTTTCTCCTGAATTTTCTATTCTCTCTACCTCAGCTGTTCTATCACCCTGAGCAGCCTGGTTTATTCCAATAGGCATTTGGTTATTTAATTTCTCCAAGTAGGGGTTTCTTCTATGATGGCAGGAAAGGTCTGAACTTAATTTTCTGTGAAGGCCTGCATGAGGCCCCTCTGGGAGTTTTCTGAGGACAGAGGCAAATGATTACCTCGTCTGTCCCTTATTGATCTACATTTGTTGGTCCAGTGTTTACCCTTATCATACCTTCTGCATACTCCAAAAGGGAGGGGTATTCTGTTGCCATTGTTCCTGGAATAAACAGTCTTTCTAGGAATGACCTGTTTACACTCCCTTTTCAAATGACCTTGTTTTCCACACCCAAAACATTTGACATTCCTCAAACCTTTTCAAATTGCTTCTCCTACCCACATATCATCATGGCCATGAGACTCAACATTAATTGTGTCCCTGATCCAACCCTCCAAGGGTACAGATCTTGCTTTTAATGGCCTGATTATTCTTTTGCATGCTGCATTCATATTACCAAAAGCCAAAGATTCAATTATTATATGTCTGAATCTCATATCATTCTATATACTGCTGAAGACAGCCTTTGTAAGAAATCTGTGAAGGATTATTTCAGGCCCTGTATAACTTCTGTGAGTGATTCAATTTTTCTTCCTGCTTCCTCAGTTTTGTCCCATTCATTCATGGCTGCCATGTGGCATAGAATTAAGGTTTGGTTATCATATAAACACTGTCTTTGTATTTCATCATATTGGCCTTCTCCAAGAAGCTGATCCTGGGAAATTCCCATACCTTCAGCTCTACATTGATTTTCTATTGTCTTAGCCTCATCTCTAGACCAAGTGCACCATTACAATTCTGCTCTGGGTTCCAGGACAGCTGTTATTAATTCTTTCCAGTCCTGAGGAATAATCCTATTACAAGTTGACCACAAGTTTAACATTTGCTTTACAATTGGAGAATGCATGCCATAGGATCCTACAGCTTCCTTAAATCTCCTCAAGTCTAACATTTCAACTGGAGTCCAATTAGCTTGTACACTTCTTTGAGCAGGTAGTTCCTGTATGGCTACCAGATATATTAAGTTTGATTGTTTGAAAATAGGCTGTCTCTCTGTAACCTTATAATTTAATCCTGAAATAATTTCACCTTTAAATTCTTCTGTCTAGTTCTGAATTTCTCTATAATTCATTTTAACATGTTTTTCTAAAGCTTTTATTTTGGCACTTAAATTTACCAACTTTTTAAATACTAAAATAAATATAATTAAACAAATAATATGCATAATTGATGTTACATACATCCCACCAACATTAATTATCCTTTCATTTAATCATTCCATTTTCAGACTGCCTAAAGTATTATCAAACAGAGACAAATTTTCTTCAATTGTAAAGATATTTCCCATTTTTTAATGTGGGGAAATTTTTTGTCTTTTAACTAGTTTCTCTCTTTAAGATATCTGATATCTTAATTGACTTACCAAGTCTGCATAGAATGCTAGAAGTCCAAGGGAATTTCAAAGCAGCTACCTAGCATGGTGGTAGTCTAAGATGGGAATCCAGAGAGAGAGAGAGAGAGAGAGAGAGAGAGAGAGAGAGAGACTACTACCTACTAGGAGAAGCCAAAAATAAATAAATAAATAAAAGCTAAAAGGTAAAGTCCAGTCACGTGCTCCAGCCTGAGTTGTTTTGGGCCTAAGCCAGGGAGTCTGTAAATCCACAAGCCGTCTAGTGGCTTTTATCTCTGGCCCCTTTAAGCTTCGGCTATATGAGTCGGAGATCTGGCCACAAGTAGCTCCACGTGCATGTAGCAAGACCACTTGTAGCTATGGTTGAGTACAGTTCTGGCTGCATATAGTCAGCTCTGTCTGGGCCTGGGGGCCTGTAAGCTCTGGCTGAGTTGGGGCCTGTAACCCCTGTAAGGCCACCAATGGTTTTTATAAAGAATTCTTGCCACATGGGTGCCAATTGTAGACAAATTTCTAAACAGTGTTATTAAATAAGAAACACAGAGCCACATATAGAGGTGCAAGCTGTAGAGATCAGAGCAATAGCCGCCAACTAACCTTCACTTAACATCTCGTCATAGCTTCCCAGGAGAACCTCTTCCTGACTAACCTGCACCTTTATTGCCCTCTGTTCTGCCTTCTCATTGGCTCTAAGCCCAGCCACATCACTTCCTCATCACTGCCTGTCTATACCAATCTCCAGGTCTCTATGGTTGGTACTGGGATTAAAGGCATGTGTCACTACACTTGGCTGTGTCCTTGAACACACAGAGTCTCTGCTTGCCATGTGATAGGATTAAGGGCATGTACTGCCACCACCTGACTTCTTCTTATGGCTCTCTATGACCTCTGTTCTCCCGGCAAACTTTATTTATTAACATACAAATAAAATATCACATTTCAGCCCAAATAAAATATCACCACAGTGGTTATCATGTTATTATTAGTCTTCAACTCATCAAAGATCTGAGAAGGATATAATATTGTTTAGGTAAACAGAAGTGCAGAGCAAATAACTCCCAAAACTATAGAAATGATAAAAATAGCTGGCTGCCTGGACAGTCACCCAAGGTTTCTCTGAAACACTGGGGTGCCAATCTTCAGGCTACAGGCCTATAATATCTGACAGACTTTTCTGTGAAGCAGGAATTTTGAAGACTCTCCCACCTTGTCTTGGCAAAAGCTGATAGTTGCTTTTTTGTGTTCTGCTTGTCCAACTTGGACAGCATACTATCATCAGTTGAGGCAAGGGCAGTTTCTTTGCCCAGTGACTATCTTTGCCACAATGAAAGCAAATTCCATATGGAGCTTCTTTAATGCCCATCATTCATTTTTGCAGCAAATTGGTACTGCCAGAAGCAGACATATCTTACTGTCCTGAAAAGCCTTAGGTACTAAAATGTCTTAAATGCTATATTCTGTAGATCTCTGAAGTGTTTGAAGACTAGAATATAAAATAAAATAAATTTAAAACAGTTATAACTTTGACCTTGAAAACATACCTAACATGATTATAAGTATGATTATTATAGATGATTAATTACTAACCTGAATTTCTTAATTATCCTAAATAGTTTGTAATAATAATTTTCAAGGACTGGACATTTACATTATATTGTTAAATGAACTGCCTAGGCACAATATCTTAAACAAGAGTAGAAATACAACAAAAATAACCTTAATTTGTATCAATATAGAAAAATCCATACCAATTTAAAACATTTGAGATTAATAGTTGCCTTTTAGTTTAAAGGAGATTCAATAATCTACCTTTTTATCCTATCATTCCTAACTTCCCCTTTTTCTTTTCAGAACGATATCTTTGACTCTAACATCCCTTGCTTAGTTTCTTCCCTTACCCTGACCAATAACAATTTGCAACCAACTCCCCATAAATGATGACAAACTTTTGTAACCCACTGAATGACCAAAAACCACCCAACCTCACCCCTTGAGAATATGGGCATTGTGTTCTTAAAATTATTTCCTGCTCTCTGTGGGCAATGGCATCTTTACAGGACCCTGAGAAAACTGAGATGTAATTGGAGGTTTCTGTCCCAAAAGCAATTCCCAAATACCCAGCAGCTGCTTCCCAAATAATTGACTCAGAGGTTTAATATTACTTATAAATGTTTGGCTGGTACCTTAGGCTTATTACTAACTAGCTCTTACACTTAAATTAACCCATAATTCCTATCTGTATTTAGCCACATGGCTTAGTACCTTTTCTCTTTATGACATTCTTATCTTCCTCTCTGTCTGGCTGTCTCCTTGACTCCACCCTTCCTCTTCCCAAAATTCTCCTAGTCTGATTTTCCTACCTAACTTCCTGCCTAGCTACCAGCCTGTCAGCTTTATATTAACCACTGAGAGTAATACATATTCATAGTGTAGAAAAGGATTGTTCCACAGCATTGAGATAATGGTCAAGTCAGGGAAAACTAGTTGTTGTCCAGTCTTGGTGTGATGGAAAAGTGCAGGGCTTATCTGAAGTCCTAACTGCTGTAGTCTATGAGGCTGGACCATCTTAGCTAACTGCTTTGAAGTTCTCATTAGCAGTTTGTAATCCAAAGCTGATCTTTGGGTTGTGTTTGTTAGGTTCAGTGGCATTACCATAATCCAGGTGGAATCATCATTGTGGGGTCTCTTCTTAGAGACCTCAAAGTTCACTGCCAGGAATGGTCATGGGTCACTGCAGAAATTTTAAACATTTTAAATGTCATATGTAGCAGATCTCAAAGAGGATAAAGGACCACAATTTGTTAAGTACATTGGGGGTACATAAACTTAATTCCAAGTTATCTGCTTCAGACCCAAGCCTGAAATCACATACAGAAAGCTAGATGGAGCCTATTTCTAGAATTAATTAGTGATTTATATGACTATTAATATCGTGACAGGAAGTTTATATATATGCATATGTATAATATAATATAAATTTTGAGATATTAATACCTTAAGAAAAGTTTTACAGAGTCAAAATAAATCCAAAGGATTATGAGATTAGTGGCAATAGAATATTCCCTTAAGTATGGTTTTTCTTCTGTTCCATATCAGATGGGTCTTCTGACATGAGACATAGATTTTGGATCCTCCTTTAACAAGCACACTTGGGTTTAGAGAAGGAGAGAGCCACACTCCAACTCCAAATCCAGCTTTAATTTTTAATTGAATTGAGACTACAAAATGACCATTTGTCTTATATGTCTGTAAATAACAATAGAAAACAACATTTGGGAAGATTTATGAAATATGCTTTACTATTAGGCCAATTTACTCTTTCTCTTGGGACATTTTCTCTGGATGGTTTGTATTTTTTCTTTGGATGTCTTATTTGTCCAGTAGTATCTGGATTCCTTAGTTGGATGCTTTTATTCTCCTGGAAAGACAAAAACAAAACACTCCCCCAACCCTAACTTTGGGGAGTTCCTTTTTTGGCAGGTTATATCTGATCAAATGAAAGGCATTTGTTAGACTTATACATTAGTTTAGATTGAATAGCCATGTTGTTTGGTGAACTATTGCTGTTCCTAATCAAGAGACTTATTTTCCAAAAGAGCTTTTTGGAATGTTGCCCTAGAAAACTGTGTCTTGTCACAAGATACCCTGCTTAAAGATCTCAGGATTTCTTGAGCTGGTCTAGGTCCTTGTTGGACTACACTGGTCTAATTTCATATCCACTGATAAGATAAAAGGCCTTGGCAAAAAGCCTTTTAGCTTGCAATTCAAGGTTATGCTCCACTATTATAAGGAAGTCAAGGCTGCAGTAATTTGAAGCAGCTTATCATATCACATCTAGTTAAGATCAAAGAAGAATGAATGCATGCTCACTTGATCTCTGCATTCATTTACAGTTCAAGACTCCCTTACTGGAGAACCTTCTGTCACGGGCTGTGTGGTCCCAAATCAATTAAATGAATTAGGACAATCCCCTCTACGTACACAACCACAGATCATCATAATGTAGACAACCAATGAGATTCTCTTCCCAGGTAACTCTAGGATGTGTCAAATTGACAATTAGAGTTAATCACACTGTTGCTATTTTTTGTTCCCAGTAGATTTCAGTCATGAATGTTTGAATAAATCAGTAGCTTTGTCTCTGAGAATACATAATTGAAGTGTGATTTTTCACGCACGTTTCTAATTCTCTGGGAAGAGTCCCACTATGATGTACCTCCTTCCCACAAGGATTTGGTTTGCATTTATTCACCTGTAAGCAATCAAGAATGTTCAGGTATTTGCTGAGGTAGGCTCAAAGGTGAATAACCTCCAGATTCTTCCTGAAAGAGTTCAACAGTTTACAGTTCACAGACTAATTAGGAGCAATGACAGCTACATGCATGAACAAGTACAATGCCTTAGGAAAAATACTTTTCTGTGAAACTCTGAGGCTGGGTTAGCACAGTGCTTTGGCACATGGACTTTGGGACAAGGAAATTCAGGGTTCAAATCTCAGGTAAGTCCATTACTAGTAATTTTAGAACAATCACTTATAAACTCAGAAATGATTTAGTTTTTCCATTTATAAAATGGATAAAATAGTATGTATTTTAGTTATAAAGTTTAAATTATTAAATACATATAAAGCCATAATAAGCATTAAGTACTCAATACGCTTCATACACAATATAAATTTATGTTTAAAGCTTGTTTTTAATTTGATTCTGTGCAGGACTTTGGCAATGTTAAGATTTATACGGTAAGATATGTAATGTTAAGGGCTTGAGTGTTAGAGGCTTGGGATTCTTATGAGGAAAATAATACCTTCACATCTCTTATCAGTGTAGACAATACATGCAAGAGTCAAGTCAAAAAGTGCATATTCTGTGTGAGCATATGGGCCCTGATTTTCCTCACACAACTTTACTTCTGTGTACTTTCAATCCACTTCCCTCCTTTAAAATAATTCTTCAACCTAGAAGTTTAGAAAAGTAATTTTAGTAAGTCCTAATGTTTAACGCGTGTGTCCAGAAGTACATTTTCATAGAAAGAGATAATTAACCAGCTTTCATTTTCACATGACTGTCTTGTGACAAGTGGAATCTCTGAAAACAAACAACAACCACCCCTCAAAGAAACCCCCAAATAACAGACTGTTAAGCAGGTTAAACTATTGTGTTCTTAGCTATATTTTCTTTTCCTGAGCAGCATTCCTCTCAGTCCAAACCAAAACTGTTATGACTAGTACAATGTCTTCCTATTTGTCTGTTCCTGGCTTTACCTGAATATTTATTAGCAAAATGTGTTTGTCAGAACCTGTCTCTAAGGTGAGTTCAGCCTTCTCCAAGTACCTAAGATCCAAAAAGACATATTTAACCAGCTCAAAAGTTAAACATATAAATTGTCAATTCATGTCTTATGATGGGAGACTATCAGTGTGTGGGCCAGAGGGTTTGAGGACATCAGGTGAGCACAGAATCAACTAACTGGGCTCATAGGGGCTCACAGAGCCTGGAGTGACAATCATGAAACTTGCCTGAGTCTAACCTAGGTCCTCTGCATATGTTATGATTATGTAGCTTGGGATTTTTATAGGACTTCTAACAGTGGGAGCTGGGGGTGTCTCTGAGTCTTTTGTCTGCTCTTCGGACACTTTTCCTCCTACAGCCTTGATATGAGGGTTTGTGCCTAGTATTGTAGTAATGATATTTTGTGTTTGGTTGCTATCCCTGGGAAACCTGCTCTTTTCTGAAGGGAAAGGAGAAGGAATGGATCTGGGGGAGAGGAGAGTTAGAGGGGAGAACTGGGAGGAGTAGAGAGAGGGGAAACTGTGTTCAAGATGTAATGTACAAGAGAAGAATAAATAAAAAATAAAAATGAAATAGATTTATAAAGTAAAATAATGAGATGAGTAAAACACCTTTTAAAAATACTTAATGTTTTAAGTATTAATTAAAGTATCTTCTAGCAAAACAAAATTATGGCCTTCACATCAGTAAAATATCAGATTCTGGGGATCAAATAAGATAGACATCATATTTTGAGGGGGTGAAAGGGCAAGCAAGAGAAGAGAACTCAGGTGGCATAGTTCTCTATGTTTGTGTGTGCTCATTTCTATAGCAGAGACAAGACAAGAGACCGCCTTTGGTCTGTGTGTTAAACAATAGATGAGAAGTCACTGTCACAGAGTAGTCACCAACAAAACACTGCCTTTTGTTCTTGTATCATATTAAGACTCTAAATGATGAATATATATAAAATTCCTATTTGTTATTTAGCATTTTCTTCCTATTGATGATGGATTGTTTATTAGAAGTCACAAAATGACAAAGACAATCGTTCATTTAAAAACTTCCTAAAATTTCAATTTTTAATACAATATTCCTCAATTCATTCCAATCAAAATTTCAAAATGGAATCAGATAAAGATAGTAGAAAGCAGGTCATAAACCTCTAGAGGAAACACACTATGATTATTCTGCTAACTGAAGGTAATATAAAATCAACTCCTAATGATTTGTTATTAAACCCATCAGTTAGTGTGCCTCTTAATTCTCATCAGAAAAGCTTCCTTTGCAGAAGAGGTGATTTGCACAGAGACCCACAAATGGGCAACATGCAGAGAATAAGAGACAGTAACGTTCTCAACCCTAAATAGGACATCTATATTGTACTCCTCCTCCCAAGGCTCAGGGATCATTGTGGAAGAGGACACAAAAAGATTATAAAAGCCAGATATGATGGATATTCACAACAAAACAGTGTTTCACAGATACAACACAATAGTTGCACATATAACTCACAGTGGTTGTGATAGCATGCATAAGAATTACACAAGCTCAAAACAGACCAAATGCCTGCATGGAGAGGGAAGGTGGGCATGAAGTTCAATTCCTACCTGAGGAACACTTAGTAATTGCTCCTCACAGAGAGTTGGTTGTTTTGTTTTACTTTATTTTTTTATTATAATTATTATATTTGTGTTTCAATTCTACACATCAGCCATGGGTTCCCCCATCCTCTCCACTCCCGCCCCTACCTTCCCCCCATCCCCTCCCCTCTATTACCATCTCCTCCAGGGCCAAGACTCCCCTGGGGATTCATTTAAACCTGGTGGATTCAGTACAGGCAGGTCCAGTCCCCTCCTCACAGGCTGAGCAAAGTATCCCTGTGTAAGCCCAAGGTTCCAAACAGCCAGCTCATGCACTAAGAACAGATCCGGGTCCCACTGTCTGGGTGCCTCCCAAACATTCAAGCTATTCAATAGTCTCACTTACCCAAAGGGCCTGCTCCAGCCGGGGTCTCCACAGCCTTTGGTTCATAATTCATGTGCTTCCATTCATTTGGCTATTTGTCCCTGTGCTTTTTCCAATCGTGGTCTCAACAATTCATGCTCTTACAGTCCCTCCTCTTTCTCAACAATTGGATTCCTGGAGCTCCATCTGGGGCCTGGATAAGGATCTCTGCATTCAATTCCATCAGTTATAGGATGAGAGTTCCAGCACGACTGTTAGGGTTCCCCTTGCTCCACATCCTCTCCAGCATAAGCTGTCTTCTGTGCTTTTGAACTTAGCCATTCTGACACATGTAAGGTGGTATCTCAGAGTCGTTTTGATTTGCATTTCCTGGATAATTAGGGATGTTGAGCAATTCCTTAAATGTCTTTCAGCCATTTGAACTTCCTCTGTGGCAAATTCTCTGTTTAGTTCTATGGCCCATTTCTTAATTGGACTGTTGGGCATTTTGATGTCTAATTTCTTGAGCTCTTTATACATTCTGGATATCAGCCCTCTGTCAGATGTGGGGTTGGTGAAGACCTTTTCCCACTCTGTAGGCTGTCATTTTGTCTTGTTGACCATGTCCGTTGCTCTAAAAAGCTTCTCAGTTTCAACAGGTCCCATTGACTGATTGTTTCTCTCAGTGTCTCTGCTAATGGTGTTATATTTAGAAAGTGATCTCCAGTGCCAATGCATTTAAGAGTACTTCCAACTTTCTCTTCTATCAGGTTCAGAGTAACTGGATTTATGTTGAGGTCTTTGATCCACTTGGATTTAAGTTTTGTGCACGGTGACAGATATGGATCTATTTGCAGCCTTCTACACATTGACATCTAGTTATGCCAGCACCATTTGTTAAAGATGCTTTTTTTTTCCATTGTACATTTTTGCTTCTTTGTCAAAAATTATATGTTCATAGGTGTGTGGGTTAATGTCAGGGTCTTCAATTTGATTCCATTGGTCCACATGTCAGTTTTTATGCCAGTACCAAGCTGTTTTTATTATTGTAGCTCTATAGTAGAGCTTGAGTTCAGGGATCATGATGCCTCCAGAGGTTGTTTTATTGTACAGGATTCTTTTGGATCCTGGGTTTTTGTTTTTCCATATGAAGTTGAGTATTATTCTTTCCAGATCTGTGAAGAAATGTGTTGGTAATTTGATGGGAATTGCGTTGAATCTGTAGATTGCTTTTGGTCAGATTGCCATTTTTACTATGTTAATCCTGCCTATCCATGAGCATGGGAGATGTTTCTATTTTCTGACATCTTCTTCAGTTTCTTTTTTCAGGGACTTAAAGTTCTTGTCATATAGGTCCTTTACATGCTTAGTTAGAGTAACTCCAAGGTATTTTATATCATTTGTGGCTATTGTAAAGGGTGATATATCTCATGATGATTTCTTCTCAACCTGTTTGTCTATTGTATGTAAGAGGGCTACTGATTTTTTTGAGTTGATTTTGTATCCTGCTATGTTGCTGAAGGTTTTTATTAGCTGTATCAGTTCCTTGGTTGGATTTTTGGGGTCACTCATGTGTACTATCATGTCATCTGCAAATAGAGAAGGCTTGACTTCTTCCTTTCCAATTTGAATCCCCTTAATCTCCTTATGGTGTCTTATAGCTCTGGCTAGAACTTCAAGTACTATATTGAATAAGTATGGGGAGAGGGAACAGCCTTGCCTTGTTCCTGATTTTAGTGGTATTGCTTTGAGTTTCTCTCCCTTCATTTTGATGTTGGCTGTTGGCTTGCTGTAGATTACCTTTATTATGTTTAGGTATGTTCCCTGTATTCCTGATCACTCCAAGACTTTTATCATGAAGGGGTGTTGGATTTTGTCAAATGTCTTTTCTGCATCTAGTGAGATGATCATGTGGTTTTTTTCTTTGAGTTTGTTTATATGGTGTATTATATTGGCAGACTTTCATATGTTGAACCACCCTTGCATCCCTGGGATGAAGCCTACTTGATCATGGTGGATAATTGTTTTGATGTGTTCTTGGAGTCTGTTTGCCAGTATTTTCTTGAGTATTTTTGCATCAATGTTCATGAGGGAGATCGGTGTGTAGTTCTCTTTCTTTGTTGCATCTTTGTTTGGTTTAGGAATCAGGGTAATTGTAGCCTCATAGAAGGAGTTTGGTAATATGCCTTCTTCTTCTATTGTGTGGAAAAATTTAAAGAGTATTGGTATTAAGTCTTCTTTGAAGTTCTGGTAGAATTCTGCAGTGGAACCATCTGGTCCTGGGCTTTTCTTTGTTGGGAGACTTTTAATGACTGTTTCTATTTCCTTAAGGGTTATTGGACTATTTAAATGGTTTATCTGGTCTTGATTTAACTTAGGTATGTGGTACCTATCCATAAAATTATCCATTTCTTTTAGATTTTCCAGTTTTGTGGAGAAGAGGTCTTTGAAGTATGACCTGATGATTCTCTGGATTTCCTCATTGTCTGTTGTTATGTCCCCCTTTTCATTTCTGATTTTGTTAATTTGGATGCTTTCTCTCTGACTTTTGTTTAGTTTGGATAAGGCTTGTGTATCTTGTTGATCTTCTCAAAGATCCAACTCTTTGTTTCATTAATCCTTTGTATTGTTCTCTTTATTTCTATTTTATTAATTTCAGCTCTCAATTTGATAATTTCCTGGCATCTCTTCCTCCTGGGAGACTTTGCTTCTTCCTGTTCCAGTGCATTCAGGTGGGCTGTCAAGTCACTAGCCTGAGATTTCTCCAGCTTCTTTATGTGAGCATTTAGTGCTATGAATTTCCATCTTAGCACTGCTTTCATAATGTCCTATAAGTTTGGGTATGTGTTGTATTCATTTTCATTGCTCTAGAAAGTCTTTAATTTCTTTCTTTATTTCTTCCTTAACCCACTGGTGATTGAGTTGAGCATTATTCAGTTTCCATGAGATTGTAGGATTTCTGTAGGTTTTTTTTGTTGTTGTTGTTGAAATCTAATTTTAAACCTTGGTGGTTTGATAGAACACAGGAGGTTATTCCAATTGTTTTGTATCTGTTGAGATTTGCTTTGTGGCCAAATATGTGGTCGATTTTAGAGAAGGTTCCATGGGGTGCTGAGAATAAGGTGTATTCTTTTTTGTTTGGGTGGAATGTTCTGTAGATATCGATCAAGTCCATTTGAGCCATATCATCAGTTAAGACCATTATGTCTCTGTTAAGTTTCAATTTGGCCGATCTGTCCAGTGGTGAAAGTGGGGTGTTGAAGTCTCCCACTATTAATGTGTGGGGTTTTATATGTGATTTCAGCTTTAGTAATGTTTCTTTTACTATGTGGGTGCCTTTGTGTTTGGGGCATAAATGTTCAGAACTGAGACTTCATCTTGGTGGACCTTTCCTGCAATGAGTATGTAATGTCCTTCATCATCTCTTTTGATTGATTTTAGTTTGAATTCTATTTTGCTGGATATTAGGATGGCTACACCAGCTTGCTTCTTAAGACCATTTGATTGGGAAGTCTTTTCCCAGCCTTTTATTCTTAGGAGGTATCTGTCTTTGAATTTGAGGTGTGTTTCTTGTATGCAGCAGAAAGATGGGTCCTGTTTTCATATCCATTCTGTTAGTCTGTGTCTTTTTATAGGTGAATTAAATCCATTGATATTAAGGGATATTAATGACCAGTGATTGTTCGTTCCTGTTATCTTTTTTTTTTTTTTTTTTTTTTTGGTGGTAGTGTGTGTGTACTTCTCTTCTTTGGGGTTTACTGCTGTGGTGTTATCTATTGCCTGTGTTTTCATGGATGTATCTGCCTTCCTTAGGTTGGAATTTTCCTTCTAGTGCTTTCTGTAGGGCTGGGTTTGTGAATAAGTATTGTTTAAATCTGGTTTTGTCTTGGAAAGTCTTGTTCACTCCGTCTATGATGATTGAAAGTTTTGCTGGGTATATTAGTGTAGGCTGGCACCCATGGTCTCTTTGTGTCTGCATTATATCTGTCCAGGTCCTTCTGGCTTTCAAAGTCTCCACTGAGAAATCAGGTATTATTCTGACGGCTTTGCCTTTATAAGTCATTTGGCCTTTTTCCTTTGCTGCCCCTAATATTCTCTCTTTATTCTGTACATTTAGTTGTTTAATTATTATGTGGTGATGGGACTTTTTTGTGGGGCCTAGTCTGTTTGGTGTTCTATAGGCTTCTTGTATCTTCATAGGCATTTCATTCTTTAATGTGGGAAAGTTTTCTTCTATGATCTTGTTAAATATATTTTCTGTGTCTTTGAGTTGGTATTCTTCTCCTCTCTCTATCCCTATTATTTGTAGGTTTGGTCTTTCATGGTGTCCCAAATTTCTTGGACATTTGGGTCATGACTTTGTTGGTTTTAGTGTTTTCTTTGACTGATGAATCTATTTCTTCTACTGCATCTTCAACACCAGAGATCCTCTCTTCCATCTCTTGCATTCTGTTTGTTATACTTGCCTCTGAAGTTCCTGTTCGTTTACTCAGATTTTCTATTTCCAGCATTCCTTCTGCTAGTGTCGTCTTCATTTTTTCTATTTCCCTCTTCAGGTCTTGGACTGTCTCCTTGGTTTTCCATGATTTTCTTTCAGGGGCTTATTGTTTTCTTCTCCTTTAATTGTCCTTTCCTCTAGTTTTTTATAGCGTTCTTCCCATTTTTTATTTGTCTGTTCCTCCACTTTATTTTTTATTTCCTCTATTTAAGGCTCTAGCCTCTTCATGATGTTACTTATATGGTTGTCTTCTTCTTCCATTCCGTGATGTTCAGGTCTAGCTGTTGGAAAAGGGCTAGGTTCTGGTGATGCTGTATTGCTCTTTATTTTGTTGTATGTACTTCTGCCTTGACGTCTGCCCATCTCCTCTTGTGTTCGTTCTTGGTCTTATCAGTGTACTTGGTCCAGAGAGAGTTGACAGATTTAGGGAGCCTCTCTCTGGTCCAGATGGAAGCTCTGGGATGGATAAGAGCTCTGGTCAAGATGAGAGTGCTGGCCTGATAGGAGCTGGGGGCTGGACTCTGAGTCTCAGGAAGTCCCTGGAGTCTCCTTATCCTGTCCAGATGGGAGCTCCTCTTGTCCAGATGAGAGTTCTGGGACAGGATGGAAGCTTTGGTCCAGATGGGAGTTCCAGGGCAGATGGTAGCTGGGGGCTGGTCTGTGAGTCTCAGGAAGTGGCTGGGGTCTCAGGCAAATGGGTTTGGGGGCAGGGTGTGGAGATCGCAGGGTCTGCCTGCATTCTTGGAAAAGGGGACCCTTCCCACAGGGCCTGAGGAATGGCCAGAAACTGGGGCCAATTTGGGCAGGTCCTCCTGGGATGGCTCGTGCCCAGGGGTGGGACCCAGAGGTGGTTGCCTCTCTGACTACAACCTCAGGCACTCACCTCTCTTCCAGATGGCATTTCTAGGTAGGATGGAAGCTGGGGGCTAGTTTCTAAGTCTCAGGAAGTGGCTGGGGTCTCAGGCAGATGGGTGTGGGGGCAGGGCGTGGAGTTTGTAGGATTCACCAGAGGGTCTTGGAGAGGGGGAACCTTCCTGGAGGGGATGGGGGGGGTCCTGCCCTATGGCTAGAGCCTGGGGCCCAGTTGGGCAGGTCTTCCCTGGAGTGGCTGGTGCCCTGGGCTGTGACCCAGGTGCTGGCCTCTCTGGGTGTGACCCCAGGCACTCACCTCTGGTCAGGTGGGAGTTCCAAGGCAGGATGGAAGGTGGGGGCTGGTCTCTGATTCTCAGGAAGTGGCTGGGGTCTCTGACAAATGGGTGTGGGGGCAGGGTGTGGAGACTACAGGATCTGATTGCAGTCTTGGAAAAGGGGAGCCTTCCCGTAGGGCCCGCTGAATGGCTGGAAACTGGGGCCAAGTTGGGCAGGATGCAGGGGCAGTTGCCTCTCTGACTATAACCCCAGGCACTTACCTCCGGTCCAGATGGGAGTTCAGGGGCAGATGGGAGCTGGGGGTTGGTCTCTGAGTCTCAGGTAGTGACTGGGGTCTCAGGCAGATGCGTGTGGGTAGCTTTGGGTAGCTTGACCAAACTCCAGTGGATGGTCACATTCCCAAATGTATATGGGCATAAAATTGAATTCAATGGGTTAAGAAAATTGAAGACACAAATTGGGATGTTTAGTGGATAGATCTGAGAGGACTTGGGGAAAAGAAGTGAATACAACATATGAAAGTCTCAAATAATTAATAAAAACACATTTTTTAAAAAATGGCAGAAAGTGAAGCCTCTTGTGAGAAAACTATCAGTCACTTTCTCTTTCTAAATGAATAATAATTTATATCAACACTCTGAAAACATCGAGAACAAGCCTGTGAGTTTTGTCATTGTCATCTAGATGGGCTTCCAAGGAAGCAGTATTAATGCCAGTGACAATGGGAAGATGAGACGGGGGAGACCTCGGAGCAGAGGAGTCGTCACATACACCATACACTGTCAGACCAGAAACAGATGTATTCTGAAAAGTGTCCACGGAAGGAGGACAAAGAGGAAAAGTCTAAAAAAGGAAGAACAAGCTTACAAGCAGAAGGGAGTAAGGATGCTGTCTCTCAGATTTCTGTGAGCCCATTTATAAACAGTGGTCTGACAGTGGTTTCATGTGGGCAGGAAGTTAAATATTACCATGCTTGAGCTGCAGTGTAGCACTACTCAGATATCTTCGATGATTTACTCCCAGCTTTGCTAACGTAACTTGGCATGTGAGAAACTACTCTCTTAGCAGCTGTAAATTTTCTAAAAGCTTCGTTTCATTTGGGGAGAAAATGAAGTGTCCATTCCAACAGCAATAAGGAAGAATAAATCCCATTTTAAGTATACATTTCTCGCTGTGAGCTTATAACACAGTTTTATGTAGCCTGTTTCTCCTTTTCTTGTGAGCTGATGCTGAATTGTTGTGGTGGAATATTAAGAGTAGAGTTGGAGTTACCAAAAGAAGGACAAAAAGGATCACATATCACAGATAATTTGCTCTCTTAAATTAATCCATATTTGTGTGCCATGGCTAATGTTCATTGACGCTCAGCAAACGGGTAGACTGTGGTTGTATTGACAATTCTATTCTCAAGCTAATGGTTCATAAGGGTGGTTAGCTTTGTCCTTCGACTCTTGGAGGCCCAGGGCAAAGTTTTATTTCCAAACATCTACTTGCTACTTACTTCACAATTATCGTTCTGGATATATCCAGAGCCAGCAGCAGCAGTTTTAAATGGCTGTTTTGAAGTGCATAGAAATGATGTGGCCTTATTTATGACTGATGCCTTTGCTAAAATGATGTTTCCTACTGCTGCTTACATTTCTCTTCCATGTCTGGTAAGTAATAGTAGGAGAATTTTGCTCTAATACCTGGCATGATGAGTTTTCATACTGCATCTTCTTTATTTATTCTTTTTTTTCACATTCTTTAATGTGGATTCTTGATGGTTATTTCCCCCCTGTTCTGGTTGACAGTGACATAGGGAATCACAAAGTTTATTTTATGTATTAAAACATTCCTTACTGTACTAGAAATGAAAACATTTTGTGAGTAAGGTGTTTTCCATAAGCACATACACTGCTTACTTGTTTTGTTGTAACAAAACACACTGATCAAAGGAAGCCAAGGAAGGAAAGGGTTTATTTTGGCTTACGGGTTCTGGGTAATGTTCATCTGGATAGGGAGTTACAGTGGGAGTTGGTTTAAGCAGCTGGTGGTCACCTCCTTGGCATGGAGACTCCATTTTCTTGTTCTAATGCAAAACAGAGCAAAAAACAACAATAGAAATACAAAAACATATGTTTATAGTGTACTTCACATCAATGAAAATTGGTTGTTGATTAAATAACTTCCAATGCAACTGTCAGTTGGAATACGGAATGACCGTAAAAGAGTTTGAGGTATTTCTATGCTCATTGTCATACAGTATATTCTGATCGTGATCTCCCTTCTTCAGCCCCTCCCAGATCCTTCCCACCTCTCCACCTACCCAAATCCATGGCTTTTCTTTCTCTGTGTCTAGTTAACTTTTGACACATGATGCCAAAAGATCTACAAATGAAGGCTGAAAAGGAAGCTAGGCCAGTAATTCCAGCTATTAGGGAGACTGAGGCAGGAGAATACAAATTTAAAGTCTACTACACTGTAACTTTAAGGCCAACACAGGGAAATGAGTGACTTAGTGACCATGTGTTCAAAGAAAATGTACAAAAAGGGCTAGGGCTATAACTCCATGGTAGAGCACTTTCCTATCCTGAGCAAAGTTCTTGGTTGAATCTTCAGCTTCTCTTGAAACAAAAAGAAAATATCAAGTTATATTATAATTTGTAGTTTTGATATAACGTCTCTTTCTTGGTTTTGATTTAAGTCCTGAGAGTCATTTCTCCTCTCTGTTCTGTACAGGAAATACAGGGCTTTGTTGAAATTCTTATGACTAAGATTCAGGCCTGTCTGATGCCAACAGGGCTGCCCATGGCTGTAATGTAGGGGTGGAAGTGTGTAGATAGTTAACTTCAGAACAAAACCTTCCAGGTCTGAGCATAGCACATACGCATGCATTGTTCCATCACCACCAAAGCTCAAATTTTGTTCATCTAGTGATTTGTAGCTTCTTTCTGAAGCCCCTAGAAAGGTTTTTAAACTACCCCCTTTTTTTTTTTACTTAGGACTCATTTTCCTACTGATTCATACATGTGAAAAGCCAACCATTTTCTGTTTTAGAAAGTTTGTTTCTGGAGCAAGTACACAGAGCTCCTTTTCCAACTCCAGATTGAAACTTTTTTTTTCAAAAAGATTTTATTTAGAAGAATTTTTTCTGCCAGACTAAATGGTTTACCAGGCAAGCAAAAGAACAAGGAAATTACTCTCATTAAGTTTCAGAAGAATCAATGTTCTAGCAAGCTTCTGAAGTTTAGCTTAAAACTGCACATAGTAGCCTTTTCTACTCAAATATATGGGGCTTCCAAAGCAGAAATACTGTGTCAACACATATGAGCAAGTGGATTTATGATTCAGATTTAAGTGCTAGTGTGTTTTGGAGAGCCGTTGTATGAATTTATGTTTAGATGTTATTGTTAGCTACTGATAAAGTTTAGAGATTGTCCAAGTATGTGCAGCAAAAATTCCTTTTAATATCTGCTTAAGTAGGTTCCTTCATCTCAATATGTTTATACATATATACATATACACATATTTACACACATATGTGTTGGTAGGCTTTCTTTATTAATTTTGTTTCTATCATATATATAATACACATAAAATAATATAGGTAGGTGTAGCTGCTTAGATTAGCTTCTGTATCACCAGTTAACCTGTCAACAGCTCTCCTATAAGATGGCTACCATTCCAGCATGAAGTTGCCTACATATATACTGAGATACACTTATGGACTCTGTTGCCAAAATACTCATGAAAACAATTATTACTTTAGAATATATCTGAGTTTTCTGACTGGTTAATCACAAAAATATCATTCCACTTATTCACCAAAAATCTTCAAAGGTTTTATACAGGGTTATCAGATCCTTAGAACTAAAGGAACTTATATGAAAAGAATAATTATTGGATGCATTAGAGAAATTTTATATCACAGAATGGTAATAATAGGAAATCACATTAATTTGTTCCTACTGTTAAGAATGAATGATAAAAAGTTACAGACTTTGGTTAGAAATAAAAGCAGTGAATTATTTGTTTACTCTTGATATTGTCTCATGGTTTACTGATAGTAAAACACAATCAACATTTTGCTTACAAATAGTGTTTAACTTTTTTTTTCTTAGTATGATTCTTTGTTTTGACCAAGAAGAAAAAAAAGTCTTCAGAGCTAAGAAGAAAAAGGAACTAGAGTTAAATTGTCACTCTCAGTCAGAAATAGAAGAGAGTACATAGATCAGACACTGTCAACCAGAGCCAGTTACTACCTGAGAGAATATTAGCTGACGGAAAGTAAGCTAATACAACTGATGGGAGAGAGGATTGAGAGAGCCACAGGCTGTCTTTGGATCTTTCTGCAATTCCTGGCTATGCATACTACAGTTTATTCAACTGAGGACTCATCTCTATCCTCTACCCCACTCCTGATCTTTTATAGTTCTTTCTTCCAGTACTCCATGATCTCCTTGGAACTCCCCAACATACAATCTGCAAAATGGTTATGAGATAAAAGCATAAAATGTCTAAGCATCAAGTACATGCAAGGTACTAAGAACATGAAAAGTTCCATAAAACCTGGGCTTCCTCCCAAGTATCACATGAAATGATCAAGCATTCCCAGTCAATTTTCCAATAGAAGGGAATTCTGTATACACCGAACAAGCAACCTTTGGGGAGCTTTTTTAGAGAAAGGACTTGAGATATCACTTGAATCACACCATACAGGATAGAGATGCCAATTTTATGTAGGATCTTTTATGAATCTGAATTTAAAAATCAAGGAGGCATCCAGGCAGTGGGACCTGGACCTGTCCTTAGTGCATGAGCTGGCTGTTTGGAACCTTGGGCTTACACAGGGACACTTTGCTCAGCCTGGAAGGAGGGGACTGGACCTGCCTATACTGAATCCACCAGGGGAGTCTTGGCCCTGGAGGAGATGGGAATGGAGGGGAGGGGCTGGGGAGAAGGTGGGAGTGGGGTCGGGAGAGGGGAGGATAGGGGAACCTATGGCTGATGTATAAAATTTAAAACACAAATATAATAAATTTTAAAAAATCAAGGAGATAATTAATGCTTATTTCTGTATCATACAGGGCATAGAAAATAATAATACTTGGGCAATAATAGGAGTCACACATCAATAAATACTTTGTATCCTTCAATGTGACCCTTAATTTCTTTAGTTGGTGCTTTTACACAGAAATACTTCTCCATTCTGTTTAAGAACATTATGCCCTCAAATACATAAGGTGTTCATTCTGATTTCTAAGAATAGGAACACTCGCACCCACACCTAACTGGAAGGTAATTTAAAGGCTAATAGGTATACTCTAGAATCTCAAGGTAGCAATAAACACTTTCATTTTCGGTTTGGTTGCAACTGAGAAATAAAATGGATATGCATAAATCATTTGGCAAAAACTTGCCTTTTTATCATTTAAATAGCATCTCAAAAATGTGAAATTTGACAAATGTAGACCTTAACTTAGCTTATTTTCCTTAAACTAACTCCATAAATACATTGAAAATGATAGCTCTTCAGATGCTATCATTCTTCTGACCATTAGATAGAGCAATAAGGACCTGCAGTCACTACCAAAGGCAACCACAAGCACCCCCTTTTTAAACTGCAGTGTCTGATCTTAATGAAATTTATTCAACTCCAGAATGGTGAAGAGCCCCCTACCAGACAGGAATCTCTGCTCTTTCATTCTTTTGACTTGAAGATCATTATTCTAGTGAGCCTGGTGGTAAAACTTGTACAAAAAACAAAACCATGAGAGCAACAAAGTTACTCTTTAGAAAGTAATTACTTGAACTTTGATAACCTTCATCATTTTCTAAGAGGAAAAGAAGTGAATGTGAAATTTGCTTGCCTTCTTAAGGTCTTGTTATTCTAAATAACATGTACAGATTTTCATGAATAAAGCCCTTATGATATTTCAGTTCTGTATCATACTATTGTCATCTACTGTTTATTTAAAAATAACAAGGGAAAAAAAGCACAAATTTCAGCTACTTGGTTTTTGTTTTTACTTAATTCATTTTAATTTTTCTTGTTTTAGATTCAGGCTTAATTTAGTACCTACAGTGAATACTGTAGTTTGCTGTTGAGACTCCCAAGAATAAGGCATGGAAATTATTTGATGACTTTCAGCCTAGTCCTTGCCGACAGCCACACCCTTCTGGTGTCAACAGGTTATCCAGGTAGAGGCAAAACCATCTAATCCTATTGTTCAAGAAAGGAGCAGCTTTCAACCTCAAAGTACTTTCTCATGACTCTCTTAATTTAACTCTTCCCTCTGCCCAAATCCATTACCTATACTCTCCCATAAATTTTTCTAATAAGATTTTTGTATGCAAATATTTGCTTCTTGGGAAGCATTAATGTATAAATTTGATAACCTTTGACTCCTTAGATGAGCATTTCAAGGAAAAATATATGTTACAGGGCAGAATGATCACAAAAATCTTTTTTTGAAAATCCTTTTCAATGAGAACATGTAGCCTGTATATAATACTTTCCCACACTATCCTGCTGAGCAGACTCTGCTCCCTTCCTTACATCTTTGTTTATTCCCCTGAGAAGAATGCTTCCACCTTCCCAAGGAATGCCCCAGGCAAGACATTTCCTTTCTCCAGCTTGGCACATTCAAGGACATTATGCAAACAGCCTTCAAATGGCAATGAGACTTTCTGCCCCTGAGTACATCTGGTGAAAGTGATGAGAATGACTTCATATGCTTATCCTTGCTTCCCTGGCCCTGCTTTGAACTCTGAGCTATCTTGTAATAAAAGCTTCAGAGAAGTCCAGTAAAAGTTCTTACTCTGTGTCATTTAGAGTTCCCTGGTAAAGGTTCTTGATCTGTATCAACTAGCATCCCCTGGTTCTGCTGAATCTGGAATTTGACTTCAATTCCTTGGCACAGGTCACTGGTTGGTCACAATAAGAACATTATAGATAGATAATGCAAAGCCTCCCATGAACTGATGGATGTACCACAGGCAAGAGTTTTGAAAAGGACACTGGATGGGAAGTAAGTGATCATCAAGATGTACAGACTGATTTGTCTCTTTCCCAGTTGCATGGGTTGTGTGTTTTTTCAAGACTGTGGAAGAACTACTTACAAAAGTTCAGCTGTTACAAATCAATAGAAACACATGTGTTTCTTCAATGAGAGTGTCAGGGTCCACAACAAGATGAATGACATATTTGTAAATAATGATGATGATGATGATGATGTCCATAATTCATGCAACAAGGAGGCATCAGAGCAACCATAATGGTCCTAAAAGACTGCCCATGAGAGGGAAGTACAAGTTGGTGGCATCATAAGGAAGCATGTAGGGATACGTCATGTCAACAAGTGGTAAAAGAAAATACCACAGAAGAAACAAAATGGAAACCACAAGCCACAGAAGGATGGAGTCTATTCTGAATGTCCTTTTCCATGGCTTGTGTTTAGTGAGCTGGCTCTGTTTGAAAATGACCACCATGACTTACAGCTATAGTGGACTACTTTGCAACACACTGACAATTCCTCCAAGAAAAACTAAAGCTATAGAAAGGACATTATAATTACATAGTCTTTGTTTGAGGACATCAGATAGATGCCAGTGTGGGAAATATTTGAGGTCCAGATTGATGGAAAGAAGGAAAAAAATGAATGAGTGTTATCACCCAGCACTTTTTCTCCCTTAAAGCATTTTTCAACATCCAGACATTTAATATTCTTACTAAGAGTTGTCTGTTTTAGGAGGCATGACTCAGAAAAATACAATTTGAGATTACCAGGGAGGAGAGATCTAATGATGAATCCAGGATCTCAGCTGGGATTCCTGATGGTGTGTCCCTTAGAGGAAAACTAGACACACATTTGTTCACAGAGAAAGCCTCGAGTTCAAACCAGCTCAATTTTAATTTCACTGAAATTTGGTGAATTTTTGTTATTCTAATTGCTTATCTAAAGCAAAATTTCTCTAGAATTCTTTAATTACCACAGGAAACAAGGGCAGAAAAAATTAATAGAAGAGAAAAAAATGCTAAAGGTGTTTTTAGACATCCCAGGTACTGGATTTATTATATAATCTCCTTCCATATGTGATTCTGTGCATTCCTGGGTTCCTTGTGTCTTAGGAGAATATGTGATGCATTGAAGATAAAAGCTCAGTTATTTTGTAACCCAAGGTATGAGTTATGGATAAAGAGAACTATTTGCCATCTCCTTTAGTCATTTGATAATTTTTTAACATAATTTTTTCTATTTTTAAATCTTAATTTCTATTTATTCATTGACAATGGTGACTATTTAGAAACATGACTTCAATAGGCTCTCTTGTGGGACCTATGACTTCTGTAGCCATGGGTTTTGACCATGTTTACAGCACAGGCAGGAATTCTCTCCTGTAAAGCACACCTTACCACCACACATAACCATGCCCTTACCACACTAGTGGGACATTTTGTCTTGCCGGTTGGTATTATAGCAGGCAGCGTCCAGCACTAGAGAGTAGTGCTCTGAAGCAAATAACTATTTGCATAATATAAAAGGCTATTAGACTAAGTAAGAGATTTGTGTATGATAGCCACTTTTTAAGACTTTCTGTATTTCACACCAATCTCTTGTTTTAAAACACACACAAAAGGTATGATGTACTTTCAGACAAGAGGTCCTCAACCCATTATATCTACAATAACCAGTCCCAAGGTCATAAGGTCAGGACAAAGGTACTAGGAATGCAGATGACCTAGTTAGTCATGCTTAGATGACTTCCTTGACTTTACTCAAGGAAGGTGTGCATCTGAAAAGATGGTCAACATGGGGATCTTGCTTTGCTTTTAGAGAAAGGAGTCCAGACATAAAATAGTATTTCTAGGTCTAGTACAAAAAGACTTTTTTTTTTTTTTTGTAAGTTACAGTGTCAAAAAACCTAAGAAAGTAAGAGGTAAAATAAGGAATTCAGTTTGAAGAATAAATGGTTGTGCCCAACAGAGCCATTGTTCTGTCAGTGTTGGCATTATAAATCCTCATCCTTGGGTGTTTATAAAATCCAGTTAGACCTGAACAAAATACACTAGAATCTAGCAGCAAGCAATTTTTAAAAAATTGAATAATGTACCTCATTCACTTTTAACTGTAGGCTTTGCAAATTGCTCTGCCATCAAACCACCCTGAATGTGCCCAACTTTGTTTGACCTGAGATGAAAGTTGATTTCTTTCAGACACATTTTGGTTTATAAAAGTATGGTTAAAACACTCCTCAAAGGTACTTTAATTTAGATAAGTGTAGAAATTAAGCTTCATCACAGCTTACAGAGGGTATTTTCTTCAGAATAGAGCTACTACTGGGTACAGCTTGAACTAAGCACTTTGAGTAAATACTGTATTTACTACATCAGATTTCATTTACAGAGATGCTCTACATTTAAAAACCTTCACTGAAAGTAATGCCTTAGATAAGGATTGACAGATGATGAGAATGAAATATGACAGCCCTCAGTGTGGCCACAGTTGCCTGCATAGTATACTCAGGACTCAGGAACTATGAACAGAATCAATCCACCCTGCCTTGATCCAGCATCACTGCATAAATGTTTCAGTGGGCTATTGATCTTT
Source organism: Onychomys torridus (assembly GCF_903995425.1). NCBI lineage: Eukaryota > Metazoa > Chordata > Mammalia > Rodentia > Cricetidae > Onychomys > Onychomys torridus. The sequence continues at coordinate 45,792,944 of NC_050445.1, forward strand.
GTCTGAGAGACAAGAATAGGAAAAAACATGGGAAAGTCAATTGAATAGGTACTCAAGGATAGTAAAAGAAAGAACTAGAAAGATGATGTGAGGGAAGAGACATGGTGAAGGTAGAGGTGACTTAGAGCAGATGGACATTATGACCGCCACCTTGCTTGGGATTTTTCTCTAAAGGTTTTGTGGAGGTCACATTATGTGGGCATGATTGATTAAATCATTGGTCACTTATGATTAAATGAATCGCTAGCCACTGTCTCCTAAGACTGGGAAGGGAATATTATGTTCCTATAATTATAATCAAGAACATTATTTAACTGTTACAATATTTATAGCAGTTCATTCGTTTAGCAGATAATCTAACACTGAATACACACCAGGAAATTTTCTAAGTGCTAAGGATATGTCAGTGAAATAAATATGAAAATTCCTCTCCATGAATATATGTGTTCATCTGTGGGTGAATTATTGAGCAAAATATGATATATGGTCATATATATATACATATATGATATCATTTAGTCTGAAGGAGGAAGGGTATTCTAGTGTGCTACAATATGAACAATACTTCAAGGCATTGAACTAAGTGAAATAAACCAATTACACAAAAATCAAGTACTAGGATTCCACTTATGTGACATATATAGCAACAGAGTAGAGTAGTGGCTTATTCCTGGAAGGAGGGGGAGAGTAGGGGGTTGTCGAACTGACGTAAAGACTAGCTGGTGCAGTAGGTGTTAGAAAAATAACAATGACCCTCACATCACACATTTAATGTAAGCAGTGTATGTGAACATGATTCAAGTAGACAACTGGAAAACTAAAGCAAAGGAGAGTCCAAACAGCCAAGGGGCTACTAGCCAAATGGCCAGTGCCTTCTCTTGTATCCTTCTGTAGAACTGAACAAAGAGAAACTTGTGGATCCTGATATTCTCATCTTGAGAAATTTGTTTGTAAGGGTCTTTAAAATGAAAGACACATGCTACATTGGCCACAAAGAGACCTTTCCTGCATTGAGTTACTCCTTACTCTTGCCTTCTCTCACACTTCTTTTCCCTTTTGAAGGTCAGTGATGCTTCTACGAGCCACCTGCTTCAGATTCAGCTGGATGGTTTCTGAACTGCCAGGATTGATCCCTTAGAACTTAGGAGTCTGCTTATGTACAAACTTCTTAGATAACTGGGAAATGTGAACGCTTGAGAATCATTACTAATGAAAGAAATTCCCTATTGTTGCCAAATTCAGCTGGGCCTAAGCCTCATGGTCATAATTTGGCTTGAAGCATGGCTGTTACTTTTTAACAGATACCTGCACAAAGATCACACAAGCTACTGGAAATGACTGCGACACAACAATGTTTCCCAGAGTACTGTTAGTATTTTGTTGCTGACTATTTACTTTGTCTCCTGGTGTCAGGGAACAAGCATTCCAGGAAGCACGGCACTGCTCACATCCTAGCAGTCAGAAAGTGGAGGGAAGGTCTGTGCTGATATGCGCTCTCCTTCTTCATCCTTTACTCTAGTCGTCCTCCATGTCCTTAGCTGGTGCTACCCATAACCAGGCAGGTTCCCCTGCCCACTCCAAATGAATTCTTTCTGGAAACATGCTCATAGACACACCCAGAAGTGTTCTGTGATGTTCTCCCATGGTCTTCTCAGTCCAACCCAGCTGTTCATTAAGACAAGCCACAGTGCTTGACAATGAAAACCTCTCTCTTCAGGAATGGCTGCTTTGCACAGCGAATGGTTTTGGTTGCTGCAGACCCCTCTGATGTTTCTTCTCATGTAAGTGGATTAAACAACATTTGATAGTATAACTTTAAAACTTCAATACTTAATGGACATAAATAAAAAGGGTACAATAATGGGGAATGATCATGTTTCTGTGACACACTGGAAAAATGACAAAGATAATTTACTTCAGGTGGATAAACTCCTTTAAATTAATTAGCAAATGATGTTGGAAAATGGTCTTTTAAATGTTCAACCATAAGCTTTACATTACTCCTGAGTTCATTGAGCATTTAATAATCATACAACTCAACTGGTAAACTGTTATATCCTTGCATCACTTGGTACCACAGTGTGTCTAGCTACTTAGTTAGATTATAAATTTCTAGAGGGGAGATACTGGCATGAGATATCTAGAATAAGAACTCAGAATAGGTTAGCCCTGCTTCCTAAACAAATATGGCTGTATCCTTGGTGCTTCATACTATATCTTGTATCTTTGAGGCATTTGGGAAGTTTCATTTGAGTTAATATAAGATATGAGCATTGGCGGCCAGCCTGGAAGGCATGGACTTGGCAAAGGTGCTCAGGAACAATGCCAGCAGCCTATTCCTGAGAGTCCTGGGGTGTCAGATTCTGCTGCCTTAAAGAATATGCTAGAAGATAATCTACAAGTGAACAAGCTCCTTGGGGATGAAAAAAATTCAATGTCAAAAGTGGAGATATCTTGCTAGAAGGTTCTGTTACTCAGACATCACTTTTCTAACTAAGCAGTTTCTTAGCACAAATAAAAAAGAGGACCAAGGGAATATATTCAAAAGCTATGGCTTTGGTTTGCAGGAAAACTGAGTGACTTCAAATTCAATAAGGAGTTTTGTGGCTTGATATTGGAGATTCAAATTTCTCTGTATTGCATATCATGTTGGCATATGCATTTATGTAGAATGTCCATTTTCAACTAATGTAAATTTATAATGTTACCACTTGCTCAAAGTCTGTTACTCAGTTTGTTGAATATTTTGTCTCTGTTAGGAAACAAGGCCAACAGAGCAGAAGAGAAATAAAGGTGGTGGCAACTTGGAAGCTGATATTTATTTTCCTCTACAAATGCCGACAAAATTCCCAGCGTGTGAGAAAGCCTATGACTTACGTTCTTTGTCTCTAACAAAGGATAATTTGGGAGGGTTAAATTTAGACCAATGTTCAAAATAAATTATTTTAATGGGTAAATAAATGTCATATGCATTTTCCTTACATGACTTGTTGTTTTTACATGTATGGGTACAGCAGAAAGGAGAAGTAAGCCATGAACACACATGCTACCCTTGTAGTTCTTTGTGATGAGAACATTTGAAATAAGCTCTCAGCATTTTTTTTTTTTTTTTTTTTTTTTTTTAGGATATACCTTGCCACTAACTGTAGTTGCTGTGGTACAGTCAATCTGTGGTGCTTAATCCTGATTGTCACCTTGAGTGGATGAAGAGATGCCAGGATCAGTAAAGCACAGTTCTCAGTGTGTCCTTAAGGATATTTCCAGAGATGGCTGACATGTGGAATGGTAGTTAAGGGGTAAAGACTCGCCCCAGAAACTAGCAGCCCTGTCTCCCATCTCTCTGGGGCCCAGATGGACTAAAAGTACAATAGGAAGACAGCTGACATGTACAAGCTCCAGTCTTCCTTAGTAAGTGTATGTATTACTGGTGATGTAACCTGTGCACACCAGATCCCAGCTTCTTTAGTCTCTCAAGACAGATTCATACCAATTTACCCTCTTAGAAACTCCTGAGCCATCAGATTGGCTGGGGCCTGCATTGGTGGTCTCCTCTTGCTCTGACACTTCTAAATTCTCAGACTATGTGTCTGCTGGGCTCTCTACCTTTCCAGAATTCACACAACCATTGTTGTACTATCTTCCAATAGTTTAGTATGCAGTATATACTCCAATCAAATAAATCCCCATATATCACATTACAGACACAAAATACAAACTCCTTCCCGTGTGTGTGTGTGTGTGTGTGTGTGTGTGTGTGTGTGTGTGTGTGTGTGTCTACTGTTGGTTCTGTGCCTCTAGGGAATCTTAATTAATAAAAGAGCTCTTAAATGTATTCCTTCTACTTTCAATCAATATCTTTCAATCTCCAACCTCAAACCACCCACCCTCTGGAAACCACAATTCTATTTTATACTTTTTTGAGCTCAGTGTTTTTATTCTTTCCATTACTTGAAGTAAAAGCCCAGGTATTCTTTTTTTTTCTTTTTTCCCCCCAAGACAGGGTTTTTCTGTGTAGCTTTGCACCTTTCCTGGAACTCACTCTGTAGCCCAGGCTGGCCTCGAACTCACAGAGATCCACCTGCTTCTGCCTCCTGAGTGCTGTGATGAAAGGTGTGTGCCACTGCCGCCCGGGACATATGTTTTCTTATAAAAGGCAAATGGTTGATGATTCACAATTTTGTAACTTTAAAGGAATAAATGTTAAATTTTATAGAAATTAACTATATTGATTTGTTGGGGTTTCCATAACAAAATATTACATGATGCATAGCTTAAACATTAGACGTTGAGTCTAGTGTACAGAATAACTATGGACAATAATGTACTGTTATTTTTCAACACCTAGAAGTTTTAACCATAAAAATATGATACATGGGGAGGAAGCATGGTCCTTCCCAGAGCCATGACAGATTGAGTGGACAAGGAAACCCACACACAGGCCTGAGGTGGTCTGTCCCGGGTTCTGAAGAGAAAACACAGGTCCACCCAATACCTTATGGTGCCAAGCAGACAGGTGCTGCTATTATGGTGAGCAAATGTATGGTGTGGTATGGAAGAGAAAGAGATAGGAGGTTCAAATCCTGTGGACAGAGGCTATCTGAAGAGATGAAAGTGGTGAGAAGTGGGGTGAGGTGAATGGCTTGATTGCTATCCAGGACCATAGTGAAGTCTGGGCCTGGGTTGCTGCTGGGGCCCACATCTGGGTTCATGGCTCTAATGCAGCCATGGTCTCTGTTGATGTCTACGGATCCCAATACCACCAAAGGCAGAGAGGATAGGACTGCACAGTGTTGGCCCCACATCTCACTGGATGTAACACTAGGGAAAACTGGTCCTGCCCCTCATCAACTGAAGCACTTAGTAGAGAGGGTCCTACACCTCACCTGGGCAGCACAAGAGAGCCAACCCTGTTTGCAGGGGTATGGGTGAGCTGGCTCTGAGGCATGAGAATGGGAGAGCAGGTCATACCCCTATCATCTGCCATGTAGTGTCCTAGGTGAAGGAAAAATGCCTTTTCCACTTGCCCCCTGTGGTCTGCAGCAAGTGGGAGACATGACCCAACTTTTTACCAGCTGCAACTGTCAGGAAAATGGGCCCTGTGCCTCACCTGGCAGCACAGTAGAGCCGACCCTGTTGACAGGGGCACAAGTAAATTGGCCCAAGAATTTGAGCATGGGAGATCTGGCCTTACCTTTCATCTGAAATATGGTGGTGTGACCAGGTGAGAGATGCCCTCTGCCCTGACCTTTACTACCTGTGATGAGTAGTAGAGCCGGCCCTGAGATCATAAGAGCAGGAGAGCTGTCCCTGCCCCTCACCAGCTGCAGCACTTAGGAGATTGACCCTTTTACCTAAGCAATAGAGTAGAGCTGGTCCTGATGTGGGAAAGCCAGCTCTGAGGGCATGAAAGCAGGAGAACTAACACTGCCTTTTGCTCATCACTTGGAACAGGGTGAACCAGTCAGAGCAAGGCTGGAGAGTTCACCCTGGTGGTGAGGACAAGGGAGAGCTGGTGGGCTGACCATCCCTGCAACTACCTAGGCCCAGAACCAGGGTTGTGAGTTGGCTCACCCCAACTTCTACCCCATTTATGATCTGCTGGAGCATATGAAATGACCTGCCCTGCAGACCCAAAGCTGCAGGATCTCCATGACACAGGAGAACAACAGGATATCCAAGAAGAATCCTAGTGAGGGCCCAGCATCAATAATGTAGCAGAAACCAGAGACCCTGAACCCGATCAATGACTCTTTGCAATGAACACTCACAAGTAAAGATATATGGATAAAAGGGTTTACTGCGTGACTCACTGTGTCACACTACATCTCCCATGACAAGGTTTTTCCTTTTTTTTTTGTTAAATTTTATTTTATTTTGGAGGTGGGAAAGTTGCAAGGGCAGAAGACAGATACAGAGGGATGAAACAATGAATGGGATCGAGATGCTTGATGTGAAAGACACAAAAAATAAATAAGGTTTAAAAATTTTTAAAAAGATATGTTTGAGGAGATAAATGTATGTACTGGTTGCTTTTTGTCAACTTGACACAGCTAGAATCAACTTGAAAGAGAGAACCTCAGCTGAGAAAATGTCTCCATCGGTTTGGCCTGTAGGCAAGTCTGTGGAGGGTGGGCATTTTCTTGATAGATTGATGTAGGAGGGCTCACCCCTGAGCAGGTGGTCCTGGGTTGTGTAAGAGAACAGGCTGAACAAGCCATAGAATGCAAGCTAATAAGCAGTGTTCCTTCATGGTCTCTGCCTCAGTTCCTGACTTTAGGTTCCTACTTGAGCTCCTGCCTAATTCCCTCAGTGATAGAGACTGTGACCTGGACAAGAAAGAACCCCTTTCCTCCATTACTTTTGGTCATAGTGTTTATCACAGCAATGGATGGCAGACCAGGTCATTATGTTGAATCTGATTTTAAAACTATGTGGTATACATATGTCCAAAGTTAAATGGTACATCATGATCATGTACAGCATGGACGTTTTATTATATTAGTTAAAATAGATGGAATATCAATTTATTTGATCATAGTTGTGGAGGAGAGAAAGTCCTAGATAAAGATACTGGCTTGTTTTCACTGGGAGTCCTCTGCCTTGGGCTTGTAGACATCTGATTTATTTGGATGTCTCTATATGACCTTCTATCTGTGTCCAACCAATCACTTTTTTTCTCTCCTTTTTGATTTATTATATTTGTGTTTTAATTTTACACATCAGCCATGGGTTCCCCTGTCCTCCCCCCTCCCGCCCCCACCCCTCAACTTCCCCCCAGCCCCTCCCCTCCATTCCCATCTCCTCCAGGGCCAATGGCTTCCAGTGATTCTGGATCAGGATCCATCCATAAGCTCTCACTATTCATATTTAAATGTATCACATTCTAAGGGAGGGAGGATTAGGATTCCAATGGAATCTTTCATGATAGACAACATTATTTACAATCACAAATAATTTTCTTCATAGATAAGTTGACTACATGTCCTAGTTTGCTCAGAATAGAGCATTTCTACTTGTGGTATTTAATCATAAGCTTAAAAGGTCTGTACCCCACTCTCTACAATATCCTTGTTTGGATGACAAATTTATGGTCATTTTATTTACAAAGAATCCATACACATTTTATAAGAGACCAATTAGTCATTCTTTATCAGATGTAAACAGATTAAATCTAAATAAATTAAATAATGTTAATAATCAATGAGGCAGTCAAAAGAAAAATATGTAATAAAATATTTAATAAATTGGAATAATAAAGTTCAATCACACCCACTAAATATTTATTGTCATCTCTGTAGCTGCTGTTGAAGATTCTGCTCCTGAATGTAATTTCCTACTGTTGTGGCATTTCTGTACAGCTCAAATAGATCTAATTAACACAGTCAATAAGCAAAATGTAAGAGAAAATGACACATAAGAAGTCATTAATATAAATGATAGAATTTCCTGAAAATAGAGTAAAAGAAAGAGTAAATTACCAACGTATACTTGAAGAGTACAACTTAAATTAAAATTTAGAGCAAAATTGTTATATGAAAAAGTTATATATAAAATTATATTGTAAAATAATTATAATATCAATTATGTTTTCTGGAGAGGGCTAGTGATATGGGCTCAGCAAATAAAGATGCTTGCACCTAAGCCTGATGAGCTGAATGTGATCCCTGGGACACACAACATGGAGTGTGGAATATTTGTACACTATGTGAAAATGTATTGCTGTGATTGGTGTAAGAAATAATGGCCAATAGCTAGGCAGAAGAGAATAGGCAGGATTTCCAGGGAGAGAGGAAGAGGAGGAGAAATCTAGGCATGCAGATTTAACCTGCAGACTCAGAGAAAGTTGGACATGCTGTATTGAGCAGAAGTAATCCAGCCACATAGCAGAACATAGATAAAAAAATATGGGTTAATTAAGTTAAAAGAGCTAGTTTGAGACAAGCCTAAGTTAAAGGCCAGACTTTCATAATTGATAATAAGCCTCTGTGTCATTATTTGGGAGTTGTCGATCCAAAGATAATCTGACAAGCAAACTTATTACAGTGGAAGCTAAGACACTAACTCTGAAAAGTCATTATCTGACTTCTTCTTGTGCTCCTTGGTATTCGTTCATACATGTACCCCATAAATAAAAAAGATGATAAAATAAAATATTAAAAGCAGGGACTAGAGAAATGGTTCAGTTAGGAGGACCTGAGTTCAGTTCATATTGCTTATGTTAAGTGGTTCTTAATGACCTATAACTTCAGCTCTAGGAGATCTGCTGCTTCTGGCTTCCTAAGAACACCTGCCCTACACACACACACACACACACACACACACACACACACACACACACACAAAGTCTTAACAAGAAATAAAAAGGTTTTGAATTTTTAACAAAGATTAAACTTGAGACAAAATTCTCTGTCTGAAAAACAAGCTTGTTTCTCTGGAGGGAGGACTATGCATTTTTGTCACTCTCAGAGATCTTTGACTCAAAAGAAAAACCATAGTTACAGTAGATGATGGCATCCACAATTTTTAAGATTACCTTTAAAAATAAAACTCTCAAGCTGAAAGTATGTTAAGAGCTTAAGTGTAACCTAGGGTTACAAACTATTTTTTTTTTTTTTTTTTTGGTGACATTACTAGGAGACACAATCTCATAGCAAATTCACCTGTCTTTTGGTACTTACAATCTTTCCACTCCCTCTTCTGCAATGTTTCCTAAGCTTAGGTGTGGGGTTGTTTTGTAAATGTATCTGTTGATACTGGGCTCCACAACTGTGTATTCTGATTGACAGGGGAAAGACCCCCAGGCCTCAAGCTCACACAGAGAATTACTGGCAACTAAGGAATGCTGAGCATGGGAGAAACAGTCTTCTCCAGAGAAGAATCCTCCAATCGGTTATTCAATACCAAAAGACTAGCCCTGAAAAATATACATACAAGTAGCAATAGACTGATCAGGTTATATTCAGGAAAATGCATATATATGCATATTCATATATATATATATATATATACACATACATAGATACATGCATGGATTTGAAAGCCAAAAAAGAATATATGGGAAGGTTTGGAGGGAAGAAATGGTATAATTATAAACTCAAAATTAAAAGAAATAATAAATTTATTTTGGAGTTGGAGTGATAGCTTAGTTAGTAAAGTACACTCGCCTCAAAACCATGAAGACGTGAATAATATCCTAGGAATCCACAACAACAGAAACCAAAACCCAAACTAGCAACCACTATAACAGAAACCTGGACATGATGTTGCATGCTTGCAATCTCAGCACTGAAGAGATGGAGACATTAGCTCTCTGGGCTCACTGTCCAGCCTACTCAGCAAATGCCAGGTCAGTGAGAGATCCTGCCTCAATTCATACTATGATTTTATATTCTCCACTGTCACAACTTATTTTATTATTTCATCTCAATTATGAGGAATTCTAACAATCCAGTCCTGTTTTCCATGGTGTTAGTAAGGACAGAGGACACAGCCAGAGCTCTGTTCTGTTGTTCCTGGATCCATGCAAAGGGTTCTCCTGCTGTATCCTGTCACCCTTTTACCACCCTGTGGAACCACAGGTTAACTTCCAAGGAGCTCCACATTCTTCTAGGGGTCTCAGGCTCCTACCAGGCTACTGTGAGTGCTTACCATGACAGAAACTTCCAAGAAAATTTCACTCAACAAAGACAACCTTAAATTGGTTAGTAGGTGCCAGAGCTACGGACTGACACCTCTGTCCTTATATAAAAATATCCAATCTCATGAGTTTTTGGGAGCCACAGGTCCTACAAGCACTTGCCCTCTTTGATGTCACCTTTCTTTGGAGGCTCTTCCACCAGAGCACTTGATCCTTTTATTTCTCTTATTTCTTCTTGAAAAACCATAATTTATTGTCTTCATAACAAAACCAGAACTGGATCACCAGGTCCTTTCTCTTCTTGTCACCTCTCCATTCAAAATACTCTCATCTCTTTATAGTCAACATCTCTTAGCTCTGCAACAGAGCTCAACACACTCAAGCCTTAGGGCCAACACCTTCTTCTGATCCTCTCCTCCTTCTCTCCCCCTTCCTCCCTTCTCCTCTTCTTTTGTCTTTATTATTTTTATTTTGTAGACCATAGTCCTAGCCTACCTACCATAGCCTCTCTGCTTCTGGTCATAATGCTACCTTTCCTGGGAATAAGAGAGACCCCTTGCCCTTCTTGTGCTGTGCCATTTTGTGGGGTTGGTGATTGCCACAATTCTTGCAGAGTCAAGTGAGTTTCCAGAACTTTCAGCATGTTTACAGGAGCGTGATGAGCACAGCAAGGCCTCCTCTAGTTGTAAGTCATATCTTTGTGCAGCTGTCAATATGAACAAAATTGTACTTCCTGCTGTTCTGTTCATCATTTGGTTTAGTCATAACTCTCAGTCTCTTTCCAGAAGTCTTGCTTGGCCATGCTCATGTTTTATTTTTTCATCTCTTTATTTTTCTTTTTCATTTCTATTTTTGTGTTGCTAGGATTTGAACTAAGTGTCTTGCACAAGCTAGGCACATAAGCACATGTTCTAAACAAAACTATAGATTCCACACAGCCCAGTAATGAAAACAAAACAAACAAGCAAACAAACCCTGTCATTCATTAAAAGCACCATTTTGTTTTCTGATTGAAGAAATTTAACTAAAAGGAAACCATGGAGCTGGCAAATAAGATAATGCTGGGACAATCAGAAATTAATGATTAAGAAAAGGGAGGAAATGTAGTTGATTATAACAGATAATCAACAGGCCAAAATCAGGATTCAACTGAACTCCTTCTCATCACCAACTAAAAGGGCCTGCAGATTAAACTACATCAGACAAAAGGGGAAAACCAAAAACTCAATAGCTTCCTCTACTGTGAAAGAGATCAAAGTTGTTGAGAGTTTGTGAGAGAAAAGAAAATAATGATTAACTTGGAAAGAGTTCATGTGATTTAAAATGTGTTTTCAAAAAAAGCATTATGAAAGCTCTAATGTCACAAAATGAAGCAAAACATCTATGTTCCAAATGCACTCAGATGATGGCCTCCATGAAAGCTGTCACCTAAAAATAAAACAGATATAGATTTCCAAGTGATAGCACTGGCCTAGCAATAAGTTATGTGAATGAAAAGGTCTAAATTACTTATCAAAAATAATATATTGCATTCAAATCCATACTTAAATGCAACAATTGCATTAATAGACAGACAACTAAAATATCAGTGAATAAGAAAAACTGCAAAAAAAGGTAGCATTCAAGTGGAGTTCAAGAAAATACAGCAAAAACATCTAACACATGCACAGTGCTGGTCTTATGTGTATCTCAAGTTTATCTCCTAAATATTTAATTCTCACATAAACCCTAGGAGGCAAATACTGTTATTATCCTCATTTTTTTAGATGTGTGGTGGAAGCACTTAGAAAGGCCAGGTAACTTGGCCAAGGTCACATAAAGGTCCAATGTCTGAAGCCAAGTAGCTCTTCTCTATAGCATATTGTTTTTGTCTCATTACTATTTGTGGAAAAACCCCAATTGAAACAAACACATAGAGAAAATACATGATGATTAAAGAGAATTGGAACATAGATAAACAAATATTGATTATTTGTGCATTCCTAAACCAAAATATGAGTTTTGTCTATATAACAGAAAAAATAAGCTTACATAAAAAATAAAGTAAGGTACAAATATGGTCATGAGATGGCTTACCAGGCAAAGATGCTTACTACCAATGAGGAAGCCTGATGGCTTGAGTTTGTTTGCCAGAACCCACATAAAGGTGAAAGAGAAAACTAACTCCATGAAAGTGTCCTCTGACCTCGACATACATACCAAGGCATACACACCCACACATCTCTCTCTCTCTCTCTCTCTCTCTCTCTCTCTCTCTCTCTCACACACACACACACACACACACACACACACACACATACACACACACATACACACACATACACACACTGATTAAAAAAAACCAAAGATACAAAAGGATGAAAGTATCTGATTTAAAAATTATCCAATATTGTAGAATATTATTTTAAGGTGTGTTTCTTTTGTTTATGTGGCATTTGTTTAACTCTGTGCAGCTGAGTGACTATGCCTGTCTAAAACACTTGATGATCTAATAAAGAGCTGAATGGCCAATGGCAAGGCAGAAGAAAGTATAGGAGGGACTGGCAGGCAGAGAGAATATATAGAAGGAGAAATCTGGTAGGAGAAAAAAAAAGAAAGAAGTAACCAGAGAAGGAGGAGGACCCAGGGGCCAACCACCCAGTTACACAGCAAGCCATGGAGTAAGAGTAAGATTTACAGAAGTAAGAGAACAGGAAAAGCCCAGAGGCAAAAGATAGGCAGGATAAGTTAAGTTAAGGAAAGCTGGTAAGAAACAAGCCAAGCTAAGGCCAGGCATTCATAATTAAGAATAAGCTTCAGTGTGGGATTTATTTGGGTGCTGGATGCGAGTCCCCCCAAAAGATCAAAGACAAACATCAACAATCCAAAGTGACAGCTGGACCAAAAATTCAAGGAAGATTAAAAGAGACAAGATTAAAAACCAATTAACAGAATGGTTCTGAAGCAATAAAAATTTAACCTTGCCACGGGCCTACTTGCCACCATTAGGACAGGGTGGGCAGAGATGGACACACACATAAGCCTGCCTGGGACAGTTTGCCCTGGGGTAGAGAGAGAAGCCATGGGCTGGTATCATTATGGCGAGCAAATTTATAGTGGGGTATGTGTGTATGAGAAAGACACAGAGTGGTTCATGTCCTGTGAGGAGGGGCAGACCTGAAGAGGCAAAGGTGGTGAGGAATGGGTTGATGTGAGAGGCCTGCATGCCACCTTGGGTCCTTGGTGACATCCTTTCCTGGGCTGCTACTGAGGGCTGTGTTTTGGTCCTTAGCTGTGATGCAGCATGGTCTGTATTGATGTCTATGGGTCCTGTTACTACCAAAGACTTTGAGGATGCCCTGGGGTCTGGGCCACCACATGTGGCCACATTGGTGCCCGAGGGCAATGCCACCATGCTGGATGTCTCAATCTGAATAGCCTGGGCTGCCACCTGGAGCCATGGAGATCATCTGTGATTGAGCTTTTGCCCAGGACCATGTCTGGGTCTGTGGCTCTACCTTAACCAGGGTCTGCATTGATGTCATTAGCTTTTGTTACCCCAAAGGCTGAACCAGTTCCCATGGTAGGGGCTGACATCAGGGCCATGTTGGAGCTCCAGGGTCATGCTGCCACCAAGGCCATACAGATTGGAGTGGACTTCCCTGCCACCTGGGGACATGAAGATGTCAGGGCTTGAGATGTGGCTTGGGGCTGTGTCTGGGTCCAGGGCCATGTGGCAGCCAGAGTCTGTGTTGCGGTCATCAACTTCTATTATCATTGGGTGCTGTGGGACTGTGTGTGATCTGCTCATGACCTGAAGCCATGTTGGAGTCTGGGGACCACCATGCTGCTGGGACCATCCTGATCTGAGAGGCCTGAAAATCCAGGCCCAATGCTGCCCATGACAAGATGGCCATGTCTGGGTTCATGGGCCTGCCGCAGCTGGTGTCTGTGTTGATGTCCATTCCCATGTTTTCACAGGGCACCATACAAACCATGTGTTGAAGTACTAGGACTTTGCTGAGCTGACCTGCCCCTCACTGGAGTGCTGACATTGACCCTCCCTGGCCCTGGTTTAACCGACTCCAATGCCAGGTGCATGGGAAAGATGGCCCCACCCCTTACCTGAGGAGAATAGTCCCAGAGGACTAGACTGACCAACAAACTCAGCTGCCATCCAGGCACACATCCAGGGCTTTGAGTTAGTACACTCCAACATCTAAGACTTGCTGGAGCTCATGAAGTGACTGGTCCTATGAAACCACAGCTGCTGGATCTCCATGACTTGAGGCAACAACAGGATACCCAGGAAGAGTTTTGATGAGGATCCAGTGTTAATGGTGTACCAGAAGCCAGAGGCCTAGAACCTGACCTACAACACATTAAACTATGAACATCTGCAAGTAAAGCTGTTGGAATACCACAGATCTCAAGGCCACTAAGACAAATGAAGGGTCAATGAGGAAGCAGGGAAGACAGGAGCAATGTGGGTTTTTGTTTGTTTTTTAATTGATATTCTTATTTGTATTGTTTATTTGTTTGCTTATTTTTTAGCTTATGTTTTCTTTCTTAGTGTTCCTTTGATGGGGGGCACAATACAAAGGTAAGGGGCAGATATGGAGGGACTGGGAGATGAGTGGGATTGGGATGCATAATGTAAAATTCCCAAAGAATCAATAAAAAAAATTATATTAGCTGGGCGGTGGTGACACATGCCTTTAATCCCAGCACTCAGGAGATAAAGCCAGGCAAATCTCTCTGAGTTCGAGGCCAGCCTGGTCTACAGAGTGAGATCCAGGACAGGCACCAAAACTACACAGAGAAATGCTGTCTCAAAAACAAACAAACAAACAAAAATTATATTTAAAAAAAATAAAGAAAGAAAATACCTCTGTTAGATCTGGCTTCAGGCAACCTGCAGGGCATTCCCAACCCATGGTGAGTGGTGCCATACCTAGGCTGGTGGTCCTGGATTCTATAAGAAAGTAGACTAAGCAGGCCATGTGGAATAAGCCAATAAGCAGCATTCCTCCCCTGACCTCTGCGTCAGCTCCTGCCTCCAAGCTCCTGCCCTAGTTCCTGTCCTGACTTTCTTCAGTAATGGGCTATGAAGTCGAAGAGTAAGCCAAATAAAGGCTTTCCTCTGCACACTGTTTTTGTCATGGTGTTTCATCACAACAATAGTGACTCTAAGAAAGATATATTAAATTTCTTTCCTCCTACTAGTGAATGAAGATTCCTCTGGTATCAAAAACAAACAAACAAACATATAAATAAACAAAAAAAAACCCTCACCTATGTAAAAACTGAAGCCCTGTGGAATATAAAGGCCAATGATATGATCAAACTGAACTTAATTTTTTAAAATAACACTATCTAATTTTTAAAACAGAAAATAACTAAGCAAACATTCAGCTTAAATTTTATAATTGTTGTAAAATAATCTCAAACACATAAAAAATGGAGGACAAAAATTACATCAAATCAAAACAATATGACGTCTTTAATGTGAATTGCCAGAGGCCCCCAGTGCTCTGCACCTTCATCCAGATGGGGACCTCATGAGTATATTTGTCTTCTAGAGAGATTGCTATGAATTCTCTATCATTCTTTTAAGATACCATATTAATTTTTAATTAAATAACTTTACAGAAATATATATATAGAAATCCCTCAAATTTCTGTTCCAACTGTTAAACACACATTTTTTCTACTTTACAAATTGCTGTATTTTCCAAATATTTTAGAGTTACATTTTACCATTCTTGAGGGGAAAAAAATCAACTCTTAATTAAGATCTGAGTTGTTCTTTTTTATGTACTAAGAAAAAAATTTTACTCAGACAAATATAATAGTCTTACATATTAACAAATAATTTAATTAAAGATACAAGTGAATTTCAGTGTTACACAGTCAGTATTTTAAGGAACATTTCTTGTGGATTTGATGATTGAAACCGTGAATTGCTAAAGATTACCTTACAATAATATTAAAAGAATCATCAGATGGGCAGTGGTGGCACAAACCTCAGGTGAATCAGGCAGATCTCTGAGTTCAAAGCCAGCCTGGTCTGGAGAGCAAGTTCCAGGGCAGCCAAGGCTACACAGAGAAACCCTGTCTGGAAACAAAACTAAAGCAAACCAGAATTATCATGGGTAAGACACCTAGAACACAGGCTCTTAGGGACCAATAGTCCTGTACTATTTTGTAATTATTTCCTAGCACCATGGTTAGCACACTATGTAATATTAAGACACTTACTGACTGAATATATAAGAGAAAAGATAAGAAAATGCCCTGGCAGAAATGGAGCCAGGGGACATAGAAAGATGGAAACGTGCCAGTGTTTGCAATTCCTCGGCTGTGTTTCCTGAGATTCTGGAAAAGGTGATAACATTCAGTTGTAATGAACACTCCTAATGCGCATGTGCAATTTTTTTAAAAATAGGTTTTACTTTTACAGAACATGTCGATTCTGGACTAAGTTGACTAAAATGTTCAGGAGACCCTCAGCTTATAATGTAGTGACTTTCTGAGAAGCTATTTGTAAATTGTGGTTTAGTTACATTTTTGTGTGTGTTCTAAGAGCCCTGAGAAAAAGAACATGATGTTATGTGGGTAGAGAGATGGGAAAGATCTGGGAGGAGTTGAGGAAGGAAAAATGTGATTAAAATATAGTATATGAAAATATTTCATAAAAAAACCACTTTAGAACACTTAAGCTAGTAAACATCATAGCCTAACACACAGAGAACCCTGTGACTTCCTACTCATGATCTTGCAGCCAACTGGGAGCTTGACTCACGGCCCTTCTCCAGTGTCATGAAAAATTCTTCTATCATATACAGCACCAGCTCAGATCAACATGAAAAATTTTAAGTCTGGTTTGCTTTGAATGTTTTTTCACTTGCTTTCCCCGCCATCACTGTGATGAAAGATCTGATGAAAGCTATATAAGGACAGATGTGTTTCTTGGGACTCACAGTTTGAGGGTACCCTCCACCATGGCAGAGAAGACACCGAGTCAAGTGTGTGAGGTGGCTGGTCACATTGTATCTGTAACCAGGATAAAAGAGAGATGAATGCTGGTGCTCAGCTCTCTCTTCTTCCCCCTCCAGCTGTGCACCCCCTCCACTTTCTCTAGGTCAGAACTATAGCATGAAATGTTAGAAGGACTTATAATAATATCAAACCTGAGGCCAGTTATTGGGGTGAATGCTGGAAGATCAGAGAAGCAGAACAAGCAACAGCCACCTCACCTCACCAGTTCCTTAGCTGATCCTGTTTCCTCAGCCTCTGTGTCCTCATCTGAATGGGTGTCAGCTGAACTGTTGCTCAAAAGCCTAAAAGCTTAACCAGGCAAATGCTTCTAGTTTCTGGTCTTCACACCTTATATATCTTTCTGGTTTTGCCATCACTCCCTGGGATTAAAGGCTCACTTCTTGGGACTAAAGGCATTTTTCACCATGTGTGGCCTTGAACTCACAGAGATCCAGAGAGATTTCTGCCTCTGGAATGCTAGGATTAGAGGCATGTGCTACCACTGCCTAACCTCTATGTTTAATATTGTGGCTGTTCTGTCTCTGACTCTAGATAAGTTTATTAGGGTGCACAATATTTTGGGGAACATAATACTACCACACAGAACTCCTGCTCATTGCTGGTGCTACCCAAATTCAGGGTGGGTATTTCCTTCTCAGTTAAAATTCTCTGGAAACATTCTCAAAGGTATGTCTTCTTGGTGATTTCCACTCCCATCTAGCCGACAATGAAAATGAACCATCCAAAATGTGCATTAATTTCATGCTATAAAAAAGCTATAATCAAATCATTGTTGAAGGACCATCTTTATAAACATTTCAACTTACCACCTGAGCATCCCATGAATAGCCTCACATATCAGCAGTACAAGTGATAGATGAGTGTCTCATAATCACCAAAGTTTGTGTTAGAGTTCACCCTTGGTTATATACATCATAATGGTTTGGAAAAATGTATAATGAGATGTATTCATCATGATAGCATTATGCAGATCTGTGTCACTGTCCTAAAAATCCTATGTATCCTGTATCCGAAAATCCCCTCATACATTGCTTTTTAAACACCATTGCCTACTAAAATGTCAAGAATCCACAGAGAAAAGCCCAATTATAGGGCCAAGACTTATCAAAAACAGAAAGATCTATCATGTTAGTCAACTTTATGTTATTGTAACAAATGCCTACAGAAGCAACTTCAAAAAGCAAAAAGTCAGTGTGGATTCACAAGTGAAGATGATTTAGTCCATCATCTGTCTCCCATTGTTTTGAGCTTGTAGCATCACACCACAGAAAGAGAACATGGTAGAACAAATACACCTCACTATGAGTTAGGGAGCAAAAGAGAGAGAACAGAATGGGCAGTGGTCCCACTCTGTCCATTGAGAGCACTCAAAATGGCCCGAGCACCTCTCATAGGATGCCACTCAAAGTTTCCATTACCTCCAAGTAGCACCAAGATGGGGTTCACCCTTTACACGTATTTGGGGAACATTCTAGATCTAAATTACAGTACTCATGAAAACCAAAAGGAGGAAAGGATATGCCTATTTGAGTATGATAACATACCTGCAATCCCAGTACTAGAAGGCTAAGGCAGGAAGATTGTTGCACATTTGAGAATAGCCTACATTGAATTCAAGGCCAGCCTAGGCTGCATAACAAAATCTTATTTTAAGACAGTCCCCAATGTACCTAACCAAACAAAACCTGAAATGCTTGCATTAATCTCATGCAAAAAAACATACAAGTTAAAGGATAAAATAAATGCTACTAACTGTCTTAGGGTTTTCATTGCTGTGGAGAAACACCATGACCATAGCAAAAATGTTAAAGGATGACATATTTGTTACTATCTGTCTTATTTAGGGTTTTCATTGCTGTGAAGAAACTCTGTGAACACAGCAACTCTTATAAAGGAAACGTTTAATTGGGGTGGCTTGTTTACAGTTTCAGAGGTTCAATCCATTATCATCATGATGGGTAGCATGGCAGCATGCAGCCAAATGTGGTGCTAGAGCTGAGAGTCCTTACATCTTGACTCAGAGGCAACAAGAAGACAACTGAAAGTCACACTGAGGGAAGCTTGAACAAAAGAGACCTCAAAGCCCAGCCTCAAAGTGACACACTTCTTCCAACAAGGCCACACCTCTTAATAGTACCACTCCCTTTGGGGACGATTTTCTTTCAAACCACCACACTAACCAAATACAAGTAATTTATATAAGTGTCATTCAAAGAAAAAAAAATAAGTTAAAAAGTGTAGAATTGAAGATTAACAAGATATTGTTTTTAAAAGGATTTGCTCAACATATTTTAAATTAAGATGTATTAAATAAGACTTCAAAATACACAAGAACTAAAACACTCAAGAATTATATCTTTAAAAATATAGAGAAATTGATCTGGAACAGAGGTGAGTGCCTGGGTTATAGTCAGAGAGGCAACTGCGCCTGGGTCCACTGCTGGACACAGGTCATCCCGGGAGGACCTGACCAACTTGGCCCCAGTTTCCTGCCAATCAGCGGGCCCTGCAGGAAGGCTCCCCTTTTCCAAGACTGCAGGCAGACACTGCAGTCTCCACAACCTGCCCCCACACCCATTTGCCCCAGACTGCAGCAACTTCCTGAGACTCAGAGACCAGCCCCCAGCTTCTGTCCACCCTGGAACTCCCATCTGGACCAGAGGTGAGTGCCTGGGGTTATAGCCAAAGAGTCAACTGCACCTGGGTCCCACTGCTGAACACAGGCCACCCTGGGAGGACCTGACCAACTTGGCTCCCCTTTTCCAAGACTGCAGGCAGACAATAAAGTCTCCACACCCTGTCCCCATAACCATCTGCTGGAGATCCCAGCCACTTCCTGAGAATCAGAGACCACCTCCAAGCTTCCATCCTGCCCTGGAACTCCCATCTGGACAAGAGACCAGAGGAACTCCCATCTGGACAAGAGGAGCTCCCATCTGGACAAAATAAGGAGAACCCAGGGACTTCCCCAGACTCAGAGTCCAGCCCCCCAGCTCCTATCCGGCCAGCACTCTCATCTGGACCAGTGCTCTCATCTGGCCCAGAGCTTCCATCTGGACCAGAGAGAGGCTCCCTAAATCTGTCAACTCCCTCTGGACCAAGTACACTGATAAGACCAAGAACGAACACAAGAGGAGATGGGCAGACGTCAAGGCAGAGGTACATACAACAAAATAAAGAGCAATACAGCATGACCAGAACCCAGCCCTTCTCCAACAGCTAGAACTGAACATCACAGAATAGAAGAAGAAGAAGAAAACAACTTTATAAGTAACATCATGAAGAGGTTAGAGCCTTATATAGAAGAAATCAAAAATAAAGTAGAGGAACAGACAACCAAAAAATGGGAAGAATGCTATAAAAAAACTAGAGGAAAGGACAATTAAAGCAGAAGAAAACAATAAATCCTTGAAAGAAAATCATGAAAAAGCAAGGGAGACAATCCAAGACCTGAAGAGGGAAATAGAAAAAATGAAGAAGACACTAGCAGAAGGAATGTTGGAAATAGAAAATCTGAGTAAACAAACAGGAACTTCAGAGGCAAGTATAACCAACAGAATGCAAGAGATGGAAGAGAGGATCTCTGGTGTTGAAGATACGGTAGAAGAAATAGATTCATCAGTCAAAGAAAACACTAAAACCAACAAAGTCATGACCCAAAATGTCCAAGAAATTTGGGACACCATGAAAGACCAAAACTACGAATAATAGGGATTGAGGAAGGAGAAGAATACCAACTCAAAGGCACAGAAAATATATTTAACAAGATCATAGAAGAAAACTTTCCCAACTTAAAGAACGAAATGCCTATGAAGATACAAGAAGCCTATAGAACACCAAACAGACTAGACCCCCCAAAAAAATCCCCTTGCCACATAATAATTAAACAACTAAACGTACAGGATAAAGAAAGAATATTAAGAGCAGCAAAGGAAAAAGGCCAAGTGACTTATAAAGGCAAACACATCATAATAACACCCGATTTCTCAATGGAGACTTTGAAAGCCAGAAGGACCTGGACAGATACAATGCAGACACTAAGAGACCATGGACACCAGCCTAGACTAATATACCCAGCAAAACTTTCAATCATCATAGATGGAATGAACAAGACCTTCCAAGACAAAACCAGATTTAAACAATACTTATCCACAAACCCAGCCCTACAGAAAGCACTAGAAGGAAAATTCCAACCTAAGGAAGGCAGATACACCCATGAAAACACAGGCAATAGATAACACCACAGCAGTAAACCCAAAAGAAGAGAAGTACACACACACACTACCACCAAAAAATAAAAATAATAACAGGAACGAACAATCACTGCTCATTAATATCCCTTAATATCAATGGATTTAATTCACCTATAAAAAGACACAGACTAACAGAATGGATACAAAACAGGATCCATCTTTCTGGTGCATACAAGAAACACACCTCAAATTCAAAGACAGATACCTCCTAAGAATAAAAGGCTTGGAAAAGACTTTCCAATCAAATGGTCTTAAGAAGCAAGCTGGTGTAGCCATCCTAATATCCAGCAAAATAGACTTCAAACTAAAATCAATCAAAAGAGATGCTGAAGGACATTACATACTCATCACAGGAAAGATCCACCAAGATGAAGTTTCAATTCTGAACATTTATGCCCCAAACACAAGGGCACCCACATATGTAAAAGAAACATTACTAAAGCTTAAATCACATATAAAACCACACATTAATAGTGGGAGACTTCAACACTCCACTTTCACCTCTGGACAGATCGGCCAAATTGAAACTTAACAGAGACATAATGGACTTAACTGATGTTATGGCTCAAATGGACTTAATCGATATCTACAGAAGATTCCACCCAAACAAAAAAGAATATACCTTCTTCTCAGCACCCCATGGAACCTTATCTAAAATCGACCACATACTTGGCCAAAAAGCAAATCTCAACAGATACAAAACAATTGGAATAACCTCCTGTGTTCTACCAGACCACCAAAGTTAGATTTCAACAACAGAAAAAACTACAGAAATCTAACAATCTCATAAAAACTGAACAATGCTCAACTGAATCACCAATGGGTTAAGAAAGAAATAAAGAAAAAAATTAAAGACTTCCTAGAGATCAATGAAAATGAATACACCACATACCCAAACTCATGGGATCCTATGAAAGCAGTGCTAAGAGGGAAATTCATAGCACTGAATGCCCACATAAAGAAGCTGGAGAAATCTCATGCTAGTGACTTGACAGCACAGCTGAAAGCCCTTGAAGAGGAAGAAGCAAAGTCTCCCAGGAGGAACAGATGCCAAGAAATTATCAAATTAAGAGCTGAAATCAATGAAATAGAAATAAAGAGAACAATACAAAGGATAAATGAAACAAAGAGTTGGTTCTTTGAGAAGATCAACAAGATAGACAAGCCCTTATGCAAACTAACCAAAAGACAGAGAGAGAGCATCCAAATTAACAAAATCAGAAATGAAAAGGCGGACATAACAACAGACAATGAGGAAATCAAGAGAATCATCAGGTCATATTTCAAAAACCTCTACTCCACAAAACTGGAAAAATCTAAAAGAAATGGATAATTTTCTGGATAGGTACCACATACCTAAGTTAAATCAAGACCAGATAAACCATTTAAATAGTCCAATAACCCCTAAGGAAATGGAATCAGTCATTAAAAGTCTCCCAACCAAAAAAGCCCTGGACCAGATGGTTTCATTGCAGAATTCTACCAGATCTTCAAAGAAGACTTAATACCAATACTCTTTAAATTGTTACACACAATAGAAGAAGAAGGCATATTACCAAACTCCTTCTATGAGGCTACAATTACACTGATTCCCAAACCAAACAAAGATCAACAAAGAAAGAGAACTACAGACCAACCTCCCTCATGAACATTAATGCAAAAATACTCAATAAAATTCTGGCAAACAGACTCCAAGAACACATCAAAACAATTATCCACCATGATCAACTACGCTTCATCCCAGGGATACAAGGGTGGTTCAACATACAAAAGTCCATCAATGTAATACACCATATAAACAAACTCAAAGAAAAAAACCACATGATCATCTCACTAGATGCAGAAAAGGTATTTGACAAAATCCAACACCCCTTCATGATAAAGGTCTTGGAGCGATCAGGAATACAGGGAACATACCCAAACATAATAAAGGCAAACTACAGCAAGCCAAAAGCCAACATCAAATTAAATGGAGAGAAACTCAAAGCAAAACCACTAAAATCAGGAACAAGGCAAGGCTGTCCCCTCTCCCCCTACTTATTCAATATAGTACTTGAAGTTCTAGCCAGAGCTATAAGACACCATGAAGAGATTAAGGGGATACAAATTGGAAAGGAGGAAGTCAAGCTCTCCTTATTTGCAGATGACATGTTAGTATACATAAGTGACCCCAAAAATTCAACCAAGGAACTGATACAGCTAATAAAAACCTTCAGCAACATAGCAGGATACAAGATGAACTCAAAAAAATCAGTAGCCCTTCTATATATAGTAGACAAACAGGCTGAGAAGGAAATCAGAGATACATCACCCTTTACAATAGCCACAAATGATATAAAATACCTTAGGGTTATGCTAACTAAGCATGTGAAGGACCTATATGACAAGAACTTTAAGTCCCTGAAAAAAGAAATTGAAGAAGATGTCAGAAAATGGAAAGATCTCCCATGCTCATGGATAGGCAGGTTTAACATAGTAAAAATGGCGATCTTACCAAAAGCAATCTACAGATTCCACGCAATTCCCATCAAATCACCAACACAATTCTTCACAGATCTGGACAGAATAATACTCAATTTCATATGGAAAAACACAATACCCAGGATACCCAAAAGAATCCTGTACAATAAAACAACCTCTGGAGGCATCACAATCCCCGACCTCAAGCTCTACTATAGAGCTATTGTAATAAAAACAGCTTGGTACTAGCATGAAAACCAACATGTGGATCAATGGATTCAAACTGAAGACCCTGACATTAACCCGCACACCTATGAACATATAATTTTTGACAAAGAAGCCAAAAATGTACAATGGAAAAAAGAAAGCATCTTCAACAAATGGTGCTGGCATAACTGGATGTCAATGTGTAGAAGGCTGCAAATAGATCCATGTCTGTCACCGGGCACAAAACTTAAATCCAAGTGGATCAAAGAGCTCAACATAAATCCAGTTACTCCAGGGAGGCTACCTAGAAAACGGGATCCTAGGAAAGACCCAAAGATCACCCAATGACAGAGAAATGGATGAGATCTACATGAACAACCTGGATGACAGTGGGAGTAATGAAGGGCAAGATTTGAGGGAAAGAAAGTTTAGGGGATCAGGAGATCCCAGCTGGATCAAGAACAGAAAGGGAGAATGAGTAATAATAGACCATGATAAATGAAGACAACATGAGAACAGGAATAGGCAGAGTGGTGGAGACGTCCCCAAAAATCCACAATGATATATCCTCTGTAGACTGCTGGCAATGGTGGAGAGAAAGCCTGATCTGACCTAGTCTGGTGATCAGATGACTAAACACCCTAACTGTCATGCTGGAACTCTCATCCAATAACTGATGGAAGTGGATGCAGAGATCCTCAGCCAGGCCCCAGGTGGATCTCCAGGTGTCCAACTGTCAAGAAAGAGGAGTGTCTTCAAGAGCATGAATTGTTGAATCCAAGATTGGAAAAAGCACAGGGACAAATAGCCAAACAAATGGAAGCACATGAATTTTGAACCAAAGGCTGTGGAGCCCCCAGCTGGATCAGGCCCTCTGAATAAGTGAGACAATTGAATAGCTTGATCTGTTTGGGAGGCACCCAATCTGTGGGACCAGGACCTGTCCTTAGTGCATGAGCTGGATGTTTGAAACCTTGGGCTTACACAGCGACACTTTGCTCAGTCTGGAAGGAGGTGACAGGACCTGCCTGTACTGAATCTACCAGGTTTAAATGAATCCCCAGGAGTTCCCTGATCCTGGAGTACATGGCAATGGAGGGGACGGGCTGGGAGGAAGGTGGGGGTGGGGGCGGGAAGGGGGAGGACAGGGGAACCCATGGCTGATGTATAAAATTTAAAACACATAATAATAAAGAAATATAAGGAAATAAAAAAGAAATAAAATATAAAATAAAAATATAGAGAAATCTAAATCACAATAGGATATTTAATTTTTTCACTAGTTGCCAAAACAAGCAAAACAAAAAATTACTTCAGTTAACACATTTCAATATTTAGGTTTTACTTGCTTAGTCACATGAACATTAATTTAAAATGTAGGCTAATTGTTCTGAGCTTGCATGTCATTGCGTTATTTTGCTTTCAGAAAACTTACCTAACTATAAAGACTTTCTCTTTGCAAATATGTGCTGGACAAAAGTAATGATATAGACAAAACATTGACATTTCAGATGTAATTCTCTTAAAATTAAGTGAAGTTTAGCATGGTTTATGAATAAATCAATGCACACAGAGGCTAAGTATGACAGATATGGCATATACAATGAAGAACATATGCTTCTTCATATTTCCCAAACAGTTTGATATTCTAGATGTGAAGGTTAATAGCTAGAGCCCAAGTTGGTCTTAACAAGTCAAATTTTTATGCACATTCCAGCATCAGATCACTGACATATTTCTTGTTCTATTCATTTGTACATAGAAGTAAAAACTATGGACCAGTACTTTTCATTATTGATTTACATGTGATGAGCAATATTTTTGTTACCTAATTTTATTTTAATGAAAGTGTGGCAACTTAGCCATACACATGTGGCCATTCTGTGAGGAGAACACATCCTTGAACTGTTTTCATTTCTTCACCTTGTCCAGCTGTGATTCAAACATATCCACATCCTCTGCCTCACTGGGCTTCAGCTGTGTGCCCTCCTTGCTGGTCACCTAGCATTTGGACATTTTCCTTAACTACTCCTAACTGAAACTACCTCACACATAGAGCAGAAATCATAGTATCTCACTGATTGCATGGTTTGAATATTAAGTGTGATACCACATAAAGAAAGCACTGTGCATGCATATTAATATTCTCCTTATCTGCCTCTATTCCTATTCTCTGAGACTGATGTTTCACTAATCATTACCAAGAAAAGATTAGGTAAGGGCACTAAGAATTACAACCATTACCTTACAGCCTGATGTGCTCAGCTGTTTTCCCTGTGTCAGACACCACCTCTTAATGTCTACCATGTTCCTGTTGTGTTCATAGTCTGAGTTACTTAGACACCAACCTTACCAGCCAGGGGACCTGTATTGTTCTTTTCTGTTTATGGCCAATGCTATAACTAGCATGGTATTTTGTGCTCACAGAACACTAGATCATAATCATTATCATTGAGATTGTGACTAATGATAATAATAAAACAGTCTTGAATTCACAGACGATGCAGGAATTTCTCAAGCTGTCTGACTGTTTCTGATATTTTCTCAGCCTGGTCTAAAACAGATCCCTAAGCTGTCTCTGAGCTGATAATGCCTCTCTTCACTCATTTGCTTTCGCTCATTTTTACCCTCCAGATTTTAAATGATGAACAAGTTTTATACAGACTCTGCTGAGAACTGATTTAGTTTAGATTCAGTAGCAGTCTTGCAGGATCATGGAGCGACTGCTAAGTTTAATGCCACAATCATCTCGGCTCCTACAGTGTATTCATTTCATTGTCAGCTGGTGGGAACAGGCAATTGCTGTAGTGTAAGGCTGGTTCCCTTCAGTAATGAAGCAAGGCACAGGGAAATTTTCATTTTTGAATTCCAAGTGACTACACATTGTCATTTCAGATACTATTCCAAGAGCTATCATTTGCTGGAGTACATCTTGTACCACGTTTATTTACAGCTTTCTAATTTTTCTTTAAATCTTGGGGAATGTGGGAAGAGATTTAGGTTATTGCTTTGGGGTATACAGTGCTCATCTTGCAAGACAGGATCAACTTATATTCTCCAAGGGGAAAAAGTCTCAATTTCTCATCATTTCTGATACCAAAAACAGCACTAGAAAGAATAATTTAAAATAAGTAATGGACGATCAGCCAGAGGGTTCATTTGATAGCAACAAGACATCTAAGTCCCAGAGAGAGAAAATCAAGTTACAGGAACAGAGTGACCCATACAGTAATAAAGAGGACCATGGCAATTCTTACTTTCATATTAAAACCCCTCTTATCTTGCACTGGATGACAGTGAATAGTATTTTCCCATTCCTTAAGATGAGAAAAGAACATGGAAGGTTTCTATAGGATAATGATAATTGTATGGCCCCAAGAAGAAGCCATAAGGAAAGTAAAATTGTAACACAATACTGAATTGAATATAGCTAACAAGGGATTTAAGATATTAAAGCAAGCTGTAAATCAGAAATGTTGAAGTTCAGAAACTGTCATTACTTACATTAAAATGATAGATAAAGTTGCAAACACTCCTGAGAAGTTAAAAAACTCATGTGAACCATAGCTTTATACACTGACCTTCAGTTTTCATAGTCATAGAGAACAAACTTCTATCACTTCTGGAATATTGTACCAACAAGTTCTCCTTAAGGTTTTTTTAATAGGACTGTCTTTATCTAATAAGGCATGCTTTTAGTGAAACGACTACTGGAAAGTGTCATACATGTGTTTAGTTGTACATCTATGACTAAAACAAAGATGAGAACAAAAGTGAGTTTAGAATTTAAATGTTCAGTACACTAACAATCAGAAATAACACCATGAAAAATCAAGAAAGGAAAACAAATTGAACATGTACAAAACAGGCATTGAAATGTAAAATATACATGGTATCTGAACATGTGGAAAACCATTCAATGCTCTCAGAAAGGATAGATTAATATCATAGGAATATTAATTCTACACAAAGTCATCTGTGACTACAAAAATTGTAACATAATGTACGTAAGTTTAAATACTGTGGATTGCACAGAAATACTAGTAGTCCAAAGGAGAACAATAGACCTAAATGCCACTTGGGGAAAGCTACTGGAAAAAACAGAACATGGGGCCAAAGAGTTTGCTAAGAGTGCTTGCTGTCTTTTAGAGGACCAGAGTTTGATTGCCAGCATGCATTTCAGATGACTTACAACCACCAATAACTTCAGCTCCATGGGGTCCCAGGGCATCTTTTGGGTTCTGTGGACACCCCCACACAAGAGCACATACTCATATATTCATACAAATAAATAAAATAAATCTTTTTTCATAAGAAAAAAGATTAGATTCTTCATATTTTATATAGGAATAGCTCCTTTTATTGATCAGAAACCATAATAGTATAATATGAATAAATTATATATGTATAAGAAATAAGTAAATAATTGTACAAGTTGGAAACAGTGAA
The DNA here is from genome assembly GCF_903995425.1 of Onychomys torridus. Lineage (NCBI taxonomy): Eukaryota > Metazoa > Chordata > Mammalia > Rodentia > Cricetidae > Onychomys > Onychomys torridus. The sequence goes on from NC_050445.1 coordinate 45,820,991, forward strand.
AATTTTCATAATTAAGATTTATTAAAAAACTGATAAATAACCTCCCAATTTTTCAAGGCAAATAAATATGAGTAAGTTTAAGAAAAAAACAACTTTGAAGAGGAAGAGAAAATATTTTTGTTTTGCACTATGGTTCATTTCCTCTTTCTAATTTAAGGTAAAATTACTTAAAATTAAAAGTTGGGTAACAATATCTAAAAAGTGGCTTTAAAATCAATACTGTACAATTTTACTATTTTTGGCCTACATATATGTTCATGATCCTACAATTTAGACCTTGAATTCATTTAAAAGGCCCATGAATGACTGGGGTAGTCCCCAAATTGATGCTGTGAAGTAGTGGTGGGCATTGGAAGATGCGGTGGTGATACAAGGCTCTGGTGGCTCTTTGGCTTCTTTCTTTCAGTGCACTCTTTCTCTGTACACACTCTCCCCACCGAGATACTATGTGCTGTGGCAACTTCAGTTATATCAAGTCTCTGATGGCTCTAGATCCTTTCTCCTGAACTGTGAGGAAAACAAACCTCCTTTCTTCCCCAAACAACACAGGCTATTGCCACTTCTCTTTATTGTCTACCAAAGCTAAATGGTAAGGACCTATTGCTGAAGACACCCACCCACTTTGAATGTAGGACCTACAGAAATCAGCCTGACCTGCCTGGTAAGGTTCCTGACTGTAAAATACTGGTGTGATGTTTAAGGGGTTAACAAAGCACTTTTTCATTTCCTGTTCCACAGGAGGGACTTCATGCCTGGCACCATAGTAAACCTGGCCAAATGCCCTTGACTGGGGAGATTGTGAGCCCTAGAGGTAAATGTACGACTGTTGCTTTGCTAAATCATCAGACTTTCAATTTGCCCTCTAAATATTGATGTTTCTCCACATAGGTTTGTGTTGTTTTCAACTTTGGTCAATAAAGCTTCTGTTTTCAGTGGGTAGTAGCTATTGCAGAGACTTATAGCTGGTTGATGCACCTAGCATAAATAACACTTAGTGCTCAGTTATAGGTGAATCATTTCTATTAACCTACCCTCATCCAAGGCTCAGGAAATAATGTAGGAGGAGGCAGAACAACATGGTTGCTAGAGCACAGTGAAGGAAACTGGGAAATACTGATTTCCAGTCATGATGGGACTGTTGCATTCATCAACTCACAACATCTGTGGTTACCTGCAAAGATCTACACAAGATTAAGCCAATGAAAATGACAACAGCCATGGGGAAGGAACTTTCCAGGCCTTGCCTTTAGTAAATGTGCTAATAATGGTCATTGGTGGCTGCTAAGGGAGGGAGGAAAAGTCACTGCTCTGATGATGTGGCCACCGGTGTGCTGCCTACTTCCACATCCTCAGTGGATAGTCCTACATCCTTTTTAAAAAAATTTTCATTCATTTTACACATTAAAGATTCCCCTCTTCCCTCCTCCTACCCCCTAGCCTCTTCTTCCCAACCCATCCTCCACTCTCTCCCACAAGAAGGCAAGGCTTCCCATGGGGAAGCACATCTAGTAGAGGCAAGTCCAAGCCATTCCCCATGTCTCAAGGCTGCACGAGGTGTCCCATTATAGGTAGTGGGGCTCCAAAAAGCCCACTCATGCACCAGGGATGAATCCTGATCCCACTGCCAGGGGATGCCCCGCCCCCCCAAGCAGATCAAGCTACACAGTTGTCTCACCATGCAGAGGGCCTAGTCCAGTCCCATGTAGGTTCCACAGCCATTGATTCAACTTTCATGAGTTCCCACCTGTTTGGTATGGTACTCTTTGCAGGTTTCCCCATCATGATCCCAGTGCCCTTGCTCATGGACTCCCTCTTCTCTCTCTTTGACTAGACTCCTAGAGCTCTGCCTGGTGTTTGGCTGGGGATCTCTGCATCTGCTTTCATCAGTCATTGGAGAAAAGGTCTATGATGACAGGGTATTCACCAGTCTGATCACTGGGGTAAGCCAGTTCAGTTCAGGCACCCTCTCCACTATTTCTAGTATTGCATACTGGGGTCATCCTTGGGGATTCCTGGAAACGTCCTTAGCACCAGGTTTCTCTCTATCCCTATAATACCTCCATTTATCATGGTATCTCTTTCATATTTTCTCACTCTATCCCTGTTCCAGTTTGACCATCCCATACCCTTATGTTCTCATCCCCTATCCCTTCCCCTCTATTGTCCACCACACATCCCCAGTCTCTGAGAAAGAAACTGAAAAATATATCAGAAAATGGAAAGATCTCCCATGCCCATGGATAGGTAGGATTAACATAGTAAAAATGGCAATCTTACCAAAAGCAATCTACAGATTCAATGCAATTCCCACCAAAATCCCAACTCAATTCTTCACAGACCTGGAAAGAACAATACTCAACTTCATTTGGAAAAACTTAAAACCCAAGCTAGCTGAAACAATCCTGTACAAACAAATCTGGAGGCATCACCATCCCTGACATCAAGCTCTACTAATAGAGCTACACAGATTAAAAAAAAAAAAAAAGCCAGCTTGGTATTAGCATAAAAATCACCATGTGGACCAGTGGAATTGAATTGAAGACCCTGACATTAACCCACACACCTATGAAAACCTGATTTTTGACAAAGAAGCCAAAACTGTACAATGGAAAAAAGAAAGCATCTTAACCAAATGGTGCTGGCATAACTGGATGTCAACATGTAGAAGATTGCAAATAGATACATATCTTTGGCCATGCACAAAATTCAAGTCCAAGTGGATCAAAGACCTCAACATAAAACCAGTTACACTGACATAATAGAAGAGAAAGTAGAAAGTAGCCTAGAATGCATTGGCACAGGAGACCACTTCCTAAATATAACACCAGTAGCACAGACACTGAGAGCAACAACTAACAAATGGGACCTCCTGAAACTGAGAAGCTTCTATAAGGCAAAGGAAACAGTAAATAAGACAAAACCTGATAGCCTACAGAATGGGAAAAGATTTTCACCAACCCAACATCTGACAGAGGACTAATCTCCAAAATATATAAAGAACAAGAAACTAGACATCAAAATACTGAACAATCCAATTAAAAATGGGCTATAGAGCTAAACAGAGAATTCTCAACAGAAGAATCTCAAATGGCCGAAAGACATTTAAGGAATTGCTCAACATCCTTAGTCACCAAGGAAATGCAAATAAAAATGACTCTGAGATACCATCTTACACCTGTCAGAATGGCTAAGCTAAAACAAAACAAAACAAAACACGGCAGACAGCTTATGTTGGAGAGGATGTAGAGCGAGGGTAACACTCCTCCACTGTTGGTGGGAGTGCAAACTTGTACAGCCACTTTGGAAATCAGTGTGGCGATTTCTCAGAAAATTGGGAAATAATCTTCCTTATGACCCAGTATATCACTCTTGGGCATATACCCAAGGAATTCTCAATCATACCACAAGGACACATTCTCAACTATGTACAGCAGCATTATTCATAATAGCCAGAACCTAGAAACAACCTAGATGTCCCTCAACTGAAGAATGGATTAAGGAAATGTGATACATATACACAATGGAGTACTACTCAGCAGGGAAAAACAATGACATGAAATTTGCAGGCAAATGGAAGGAACTAGAAAATACCATTCTGAGTGAGGTAACTCAGACTCAGAAGGACAAACATGATATATACTCACTCATAAGTGGATACTAGATGTAAAAGAAAGGATAACCAGACACAACCCACAACGCCAGAGAAGCTAGCTGACAAGGAAGGCCCAAAGAGGGATGTGTGGATAGCTCTGAGAAAGGAAAATAGATGAGGTCCTACATCTTTGTGCATATGACTAGCAGTAATTTTACTCAGGGATTATTTATTTTAAAAAAGGAAGGCATGAATTTGGGAGGAAAATGGATTAGTATGTACTAAGGGTTATAGGAGGGAAGTAGGTAATAGTACATCTATATGATCAAAATGCATTGTAAATGTATGAAATTTTCAAATAATAAATAGAAAATATTATTTTAAAAAACTTTTCTTTCAAAAGTTATTCAACTTTAGATATTTCATTGTGATTTTAGAAAACTGCCATGTATGTCTGTATAAAATATTATAGATTAATTTTATTATCATGATTTTACTTATTTATATTAATGTAAACATGTTTGCATATATATAAGATTACTAATTTATATAATCATGCATATGTTAAATATTCATTATCTATATACATATTTATTATGATTTTGTAGAAGTGAATATGCACACAAAGACAAAGAAAGAAGTAGACACATTGAGTTATAGAATTCTTCTTTCTAGATAAAAGTAAGCACAACTGGGCATGCAAACTCTGCCCTTGGGAGGCACAGGCAGGCAGATCTTTGTGAGCTCAAGACCAGCCAGGGTTACACAGTAAGACCCTGTCTTAAATCAAAGTAAAATAAAAATAAACATAATTGATTTTCCAAAAGAATATGTATACTTATTGCCATTTTTTAATAGTTTATTTACTTCAAGGACCCTACACAGGAAATGGAGAGAAAACCTTTAACCATGAGCCTGTTATAAATCTCCTTCCTCCTCCAGGATGCCTGAGGTAAGATTATCCTGAAGTAGTATGCAAACTGAAGAGACAGATAAAGGTCTTATAGCAGTAATTACAGGAAGGTCTGCACCATTTGTCTACTTTAATTGCTATAAGTAATCTGAAATTTAAAGATTTTATTCTGGTACTCTGATCAAAGAATTCAATTCAGCTACATAACCAGAACAGGTCTGTGTGATTAATGAGGCATTTAATTAAAAGACATCCCAAACTCAATGGTTGCTCAGTGATAGTTTGACTGACATTTTATTACATAGTATAATACGAAAACAAAATGAACCTAAGCAACCAAAATATTATTTGAAAATTGCACCTGATGTTTAGGGCCTTATGCATATAGATGTTCCTGGTATTATTGTTTTGTATTCTTTGTTGATCTTTAATAAATCTGTGGCGGACGAAGATAACTATTTCATAAGTCAGGCCTTTGCACTGCAGAGATAAGATAATAAGCTCCATAAGCAACAGTGCATCCAATTTTCTTAGCAAGGAAGGCTGATACATCCTTACATCGTTGATTACTGTTACAAACCTTTCTAACAGGTTAGGGCCCAGCAGAATGAAAACAAAATGCTTCTATGGAACTTGGAGCTCCCAGGTGGAAATATGCAGCTTCTTGAAGGTTGAGTTAATCTTAAGGACAGAATTTCAAAAGCCAAATGTGTGCTTTATAGATTCTTTCTTTAAATCTTATGATCTCAGGGAGTATGTCAAGAGCTCTACAGGGATCTGTTTGGGACAGAACATTTTGGAGAGTACCTGCAAAGCAAGTATTTGCTGATTGAGAAGAAAATGACTTAAGATTTAGATGTGCATACAAGGTCTGCAGGGTGAAACTTGACTTTGTTACACTCCTTTTAAACAGAAGTTCTTTGAGGGTATTGGAGTTTGTAGCATGAGCTGGCCTGGAACTATGTAGCCCAGGCTGGCTTGAAACCTGCAGTTCTCCTGCCTCGGTGTCATAAATGCTGAGATTATAGGTGTGCCATCGTCTTCAGGTTGGGATTAGATGTAATTATTTACATATAATATAAATAAATAAATAAATAAATAAATAAATATATATATATATATATATATATAATTTGTACTAGATCACTGTACACAGAATATCAATTCTAGATGCATCAAAACAGAGAGACTCATTAGTTTGAGTGCTATTTGATTGTGAAATTTCCTTTTTCATACATTTTATAATTGCAAATTATCATATCACCTTTGTTTTCCAAGTGTTGTACCCAAAGAAAATATTTTCCTGCCCAACAAAGTGTGATCCATATTGAAAAAAAATCATGCTCCCTGACATAATTCTTACTATAAATTAAAAGGTGGTCCTTTGTCCAGCCAACATCAAATCCACAGAGCTTTTTGCATTAAATTTGTGTTTTCTTTACTGTGAGTGTCCAACTCTGGACCTCTGGGGACACTACTAAAATACAGACGCCCTAGGAGAGCGTACCTGTAGTCCTGGATATATCCAGTAGGAAAATGCCTCCTTATCAGGAAAGACAAGGAAAACAACACAATGAAACAAGAGAGCAGACAATGTGGGTTGAGAACAGGAGTTTCAGAAATCTCTTGAGTATCCAGGCCCCTGATACTGAGGAAGTAATGCTTTGTTACTCTCTGAATACATTAGTATTTTATTGTCTATCTCACAATTAAAATGGTGAATTTACTCAAATCCAGTCAATGGACAAATGTTTTTTAATGTGGTTTAATACTAGGGAGACAAGTAGTTGGCAAGGTTGGCAGAGCTCCTGCTCCCTGGGAAACGATTACTTAAATGAAAGACATAGGTTTAATTAAGTACTCAATTGGTTATGCAATTATAATTGTGATAAATCTTCAAAAGGAGATCACTATGTGCAATGGAAGGTCCAGGGGGAGTGGAAGTCTGAGAACTTTTTTTTTGTTTGTTTGTTTTGTTTTTTAACTTCCTGAGGTCATAAAGCCAAATCAACAGAGCAGAATCCCTGAAGCCAGGTCCAACTCACTCCTTTAATTGCCTCCAAGTACACAAATCCAGCAGTGGCACAAAACACCACGTGAGGAAAAACAAGAAAGATGATGCATTGGATTTCCTATAGATTCAATAACAAATCACTACGGCCTGCAAGGTCAGTGACATAACAGGTACAAATATATTTCCTTACAGTTCCATGGAAGCCCAGAACAGACCTCACTAAGTTAAAACAAAGCTGTTAGGTTTGTGCCTCTTCTGGGATCCCCGAGGAAGAATCTGCCTTTGCCACTGGGGAGTAGGGGTCCCATTTCATGCTGTCTTCTTCCTGATGTGTGATTCTTTTTTCATGTCTCACCACTCTGACTTGCTCTCCTGATTACTTATTCCATTTCTGTACATTATTTTCACATTTTATTTTATTTACTCTCTCTCTCTCTCTCTCTCTCTCTCTCTCTCTCTCTCTCTCTCTCTCTGTGTGTGTGTGTGTGTGTGTGTGTGTGTGTGTATATATGTGTGTGTGCGCGCGCGCAGTATGTGGGGGTCATAAGACAACTTGAGGGAATCACTGTTCTTTTACTGTGTGAGTCCCAGGGATTGTACTCAGGTTAGTAGTCTTGGCAGCAAATATCTCTACCCACAGAGCCATCTCTCTATCCCCTACACACCTCTTTCCATTTTAGGGGCACGTTTGATGTTATCTAGCTCAATTGGATAATCTAGAAAAATTTCTCACTTTAAGGTAAGTGGATTAGGTACATTCAGTCTTAATTCTTCTCTGCCATGTGTTGGCACCATTTGCAATAGTTTCAGGAATGAGGATATGGACATCTTTGGAGATCAGTTCTCCCTTGGAGGAGAATACTAACCATAAGACGTTATTAGCTGTGTCACAAAAGTAAAGGAATCAGATGCAGCATTCAGTGAGAAGGAAACCAGACGAAGAGATATGCACAGGAGAAATCTGGGAAGGGGAGTTTAAGTATGACTAGAAAGGAGGAAAGTTTGGTTGGCTTTTCCTGGTTACAGCCATTCTACTGGGAAGGTGGTGAGAGAAACATAGTGGGTACTTGTTAGGATAGAGTACGTGAGATTATAGCAGGCTTGAGGTCAATTCCATGAGTACTGGTCAGCAAGATGGTATGGGTGAACATTAGCTTTTCCTCTAAGATATAGATGGAAAGATGTTCTTCTCTGTGACTCACTAAACTACATTCAGACATTTCCCAGGCTGAATACCAAGCTGGAGGATTCTGAGCAGCATGCCCTTATTGGGAACATGGAAGCCATTGAAGGGGCAGGAATGGTCCCCACATTATCACTGGTGCTGAGTACATGGAATCCTCCTCTTGGTCACAGTCTACAGTCTCCCTTCATGTTTCAACTTTACGTTAAATAAGTTAATAAAAGCTCACCACGCCGGGTGGTGATGTCACATGCCTGTAATCCCAGCACTCGAGAGGCAGAGGCAGATGGATATCTGTGACTTTGAGGCCAGCCTGGTCTACAGAGTGAGTTCTAGGACAGCCTCCAAAGCTACAGAGAAACCCTGTCTCGGGGGGAAAAAAAAACAAACCTCACCATATATTCTGTTACAGGTAAAAAAGAAGTATTTCTCCCTGTAAGGAGATTTTTAATTTGAATGACCAACTAGTAATCAAAACAAAATACACAGTATACAAAAAGTGTACTGTCTGTAACATCTGGACTGTCCGTATTCATCTTTGGTTATTTTTTAAAAATTAATTTGTTTCTTTATTAATTTGGAGAACATTAAAAATGCAAATCACATATCAATGGATGGACACCAAGTATGCATGAACCTGAAATAATCTAAAAATAATTCTAATATAATGAAGTTTATATTAAAATTTAAAAAATTAAAATGAATATTTCCTCACCAATTTATATAACTTAGTTCTCAGTTTGCATTTTCAATGCCACGAAAATAAAAGTCAAGGGAAAACACAGGAACATTTTTATGAAAGTGTTACAAAATACTGAAAAAAATCAGCTAAGTAAAAGCAATGAACAAACAGCTATTAACCACAATAAACACTGAAATTGCTGGGCGGTGGTGGTGCATGCCTTTGATCCCAGCACTTGGGAGGCAGAGGCAGACAGATCTCTGTGAGTTCTAGGCCAACCTGGTCTACAGAGTTAGTTCCAGGAAAGGCGCAAAGCTACACAGAGAAACCCTGTCTTGGGGAGAAACAAAAACAAAAACAAAAACAAAAAACAAACAAACAAACAAACAAACACTAAAATTAACAATAAAGGTTTAACACTCTCATAAAACTGCTCGTACCTGTCATCAAAGAAACTTCCCTTTGCAACCGAAAAAGACCATTACAGGAAACCATATGATCAAAACTTTGGAAAATAGGAGAGAGTGTTGGTATTGTGCCCAGTCCCAACTGATACATCTATAACACGTTTCCTTCACCTAAGGCTCAGGAACCATCATAAGCAGAAAGATTTTAATAGAAGTTTGCTGTGATATTGTGTCTCCTAAAAAACCAGAGAGGTTATCCCTGTGAAGTCACTTCAACATTGCTTTCTAAACAATACCTGAACAATTAGGATGCCAACAGACATGCTAGCATGAAGGAGGGAAAATTTCATAGTGCCTCAACACTGGACAAAGAACTAAGGGCAGCTAGGGAATGCAGAGAACAGGAGAAATGGTCTTCCTCAAGGAAGAGTCTCCCAATTGGTTATTCAATATTCAGCCATATACAGGTAATATGGTGTATGGACTGAATAGGTTGTACTTATATGTCGTATTTAGATATAGATACCCAATGTGTGTATGTATATATATAATATATACCTCATATTATTTATATATAATATATTAATCTAAAAAAATTAAAAGTTATAATGTAAGAAACAAAATAAGTCACTCACAACAAGCAAACAGCCCTACTGGAAACAGGAGCAAAGGAGCACTCACATGTAATTTCACAGACTGAAAAGGCTGCGCATTCCCTATCAGTTAATGAAGAGCATATAAATTTTAAGTTTATAAACTTAAAAAGAGACAGTATGTAAAGCAACAATTTTGTACTCTACACAGATTTGTTTAAAGAATTCCTGAATTTTAATATGAATAATAACCTTTATAGTAGTTTTAAACTGAAAGCCTCTTAATTGGCAACAGTTGGAAATTAGTAAATAAAGCAAAGATTGAATCATTTATTCCATTTTTCCTATTAAACTCATTGGTTTAAGAAATGTTTCTTCTTATACAGGAAGTTCACATTATAGAAGTAAAGAGTTATCCCTTAACTCTTAATGGATTCATGGTAGTAGGCACTCACCGATGATGTTGTACCACAGAAAGGAGTAACCATCAGACAGCATGTGCCTTTGATGCTATAACACAACCACACCTGTGACTCCCATCAGACAGCATGTGCCTTTTGATGCTATAAGAACCACACCTGTGACATACTCTGGCAGGAGCGGAAGAGCCCTGATTGGCACAGGCTTTTAGATTCAACTGCGAATTGAAAAGAAATGGATTACTTATTAATCCAGACTTGGAGCATGGTAAATGATACAGATGATTCAGTGACAAAGTTCAGACCACAATGCAAACAACTTAGTTTCTTTAAGTAATTAAGTTGGGATGAAAAGAAAATTAGGGGTAAAGTGCTTACAAGTTAACTGAAATTCAAGAAATAAAGCAATGTAATTACCAGGTGAATTCTATTGCATCCAGACTCAAGGAAACAACCAGAAAAATAGATACTTTATAATTATTATATACTGAAAGTGTAAAAACTAAGATATATTATATCTTATATCTGATAATACTGAAAGTTTGATTCCTTATTGTTTAGGTATAAGTTCAATGCCACAATGTCATAACCTAAATGTTTCAGAGATTTATTTTATTTTTAATTTATTATATGTATTTATGGATGTATGTGTATGTACATATGAGTGTTGGTGTCTAAAAAGCCTGGAGAAGGTGCTGGATTTCTGCAACTAAATTTTCAGACAGTTGTGAGCTACCCAATGTGACCAATAGGAAGCAAACTCAGATACATGTTTTTAACCAATGGGACATCTCTTCAGCACCCTAAATGTTTAATATATACATATTGTGGTTATATGAATAAAATTTTTCAGTCATACACATGAAACGTTACCAAATGAGGTCACATGACATCTGAGTTTTGCTTCCAGTGTAGAGAAGGGTAGATTCAGGAAAGAACTGGCAACTGGCTGATGATTATTAAATGAGAATTGTGAGAACATGGGGATTCATCTCACTCTTTGTTTAAAATATTTCATACTAAAAATTTAAACTTAAAAATAAAGATAACATATTATAATTTTGCTTATTAAGTAATTTATCAAATACTACATTATTGTGAGTTCTCCATTAATGTTTTCAGATGTCATATTTCTTCTGGACACTTATTGATCATTCAAGTAATTTTCTCTAAAGCATATACATCTTTGCTTTCTAAATAAGGATCTTATTTAAGGTTGACACCATACCATAAATTGAGTCTATTGGCAGAGACTTTGAGCTTAATTATCAATATACTCAATGACTTCTTATTCCATCTCATGGACTTATGCTATAATTGGCATAGCTAATGAAAGATTCTTGACCTTTAACCTTAGATATTATAAAAGTACTGAGATAACTCTCAGCATCATGGTCTTTGAGTCATTACCTGTGCCACAGCCTTGCCCTCACCTATCATAAAGCATTTTTTCATGGTCATGTTGATGACTTGCTTTGGGAACAAGCTAAAAACATTCATTTAATGGAGAATTACAGGAAATGGCATAGACTTTGAGAGTTCTCTGTGTTAGATTTGATGAAAACCAAAAGATCAATAAGTGCTTCTACAGAAAACAATACCAAATTAAAGGTTTGTCTCCTATCTTTTTCTCATGACAAGTCATGGACACAACTGAGAACATTAAAGACAGACAGGCACATGTCTTCTACACACAGTGAGAGTGAGCACTAAGACATTAAGCAGTGACCAACTACCACTTCAGTTGTTTATACAGGACCTCATTCTCTGAGTTTGTTCTTCTTTTTCAACTTTACATGATCAAAAACTCACTTGGCTTTGAAGCTAAGATTAACATCTAAAACTTTAAGTTCACAGAGTCAGTTTGGTTTTCTTCTTTGATGTAGATGCTTTAAGCTAATGGGTCATAGAAGCAGTCCTATGGCTTTGGGCAGAGTGTTTAGAGCAGTGGTCCTCAACCTGTGGGTTGCAACCCCTCTGAGGGTCAAACAATTCTTTCACAGGGGTCACAACAACCATTGGAAAGCACAGGCGCTTACATTATGATTCATAATAGTAGCAAAATTAGAGTTATGAAGTAGCAATGAAAATAACTCTATGGTTGGGGTGACCACAACATGGGGAATTGTATAAAAGGTTGCAGTATTAAAGATGTTGAGAACCACTGCTTCCGATGATCTCCTGAAGTCAGGAACTCAGAGCAACTCCTTCATGCTTATGCATCACCTAATACAACCTATTGTTTGAATGTAAAGTTGTTGCGGGTCCTTTATCACAGGAGCAAACCATAAGGTACTGTAGAAGTAGTGCTTATAGATTTGTACTGTAATAGTCACAACCTAGTTTCCAGACTTTTCTGAGAAACTTGAATTCTCAGGAAACCAAGCTAGAAACACTACCACCATCTATTGCTGCAAAGGAATTTGGTCTGTCTGTAATATCAGTCATGAAATGGAATATTCTAGAGGCTATGACCTCATTACTGACTCATTCATATTAGGAAAGGGATCTCTATTTTTAATTTGTTTTTTAAAAAATTCTATTATAGAAATTGCAAATAAAAAAATCACACATGGAAATAAACCAGATGCATGGAAATAAAGTCTATGCATCTCAATGAACAGCCACACAGTTAGAACAGCTATTCTGAAGTTACAGGGCTTCACATTGGATTTTACACCTTCACCGTCAAATGCGTTCTTATGCACTACAGGAAATGAAAACTTCATGATCGTTAGAAGTAGAAAAACAATTAGCTTCATATCCCCCTTCACAACTTGCTTCCATTACCTGTGCTCCGTCCTTCCTCATCCTTTGCTATGTAGCCTCACTCCTTCTCTTTTCTGCAGGTTCTACTGAGCCCATTTGTTTGCATATATACAGATATTACTGGCTGTGCTCCACATACGAGCAAGGCCCTGTGGGTTTTTTTTCTCCCTGCACCTGTGGAGTATTCTGGAGGCTATGACCTCACTATGTCTTACACTTTCTTATCAGAAAGGGAGTCTCTAATTTGTTTTAAAAACCATTTCAAATGTATTATTGACAGTTTCACATCGTATACATTTATTTTGATTGTGCTCACTTCCATTAACCTCTCTTATTCCTATCTCATTCCTGATGATTACCTTCTTCTCAACCAGTTCCTCTACTTTCATGTCACTTATTTCTTTATGTTTGTCATAACCCAGTGTGTTTAAATAGGATGACTTGCATGTGGAGCATGAGTGAGTTACCAGTGGCTATACCACTGATATAAAAATGACTCATCAGGCCTAAGCAACCATTAATGGCCAATAGTTCCCCAAGGACAGGTCAGGCCTCTTGAGCCCCTTTCATCCATGATGAAATGTTGGCAAGCTCAATCTTGTATAGGATTTTATAATCTATACAAAATCACCAAGTTTAGGAGAGTACCAGCCATGTCATATCCAGAAGAAAGCATTTCACAGCACTGAAATGATGTCTCTTATTCTTTGCACACCTTCTTCTTTTTTATTATGTGTTTTAATTTTATACATCAGCCATGGGTTCCCCTGTACTCCACCCTCCCACCCCCACCCCCACCTTCCCCCCACCCCGTCCCCTCCATTCCCATGTCCTCCAGGACCAAGACACCACTGAGGATTCATTTAAACCTGGTGGATTCAGTACAGGCAGGTCCTGTCTCCTCCTTGCAGGCTGAGCATATGTCCCTGTGTAAGCCCAAGGTTCCAAACAGCCAGCTCATACACTAAGGACAGGTCCTGGTCCTACAGCCTGGGTGCCTCCCAAACAGACCAAGCTATTTAATTGTCTCACTTATCCAGAGGGCCTGATCTAGCTGGGGTCTCCACAGCCGTTGGTTCATAATTCATGTGCTTTCTTTCAGTTGGCTATTTGTCCCTGTGTTTTTTGCAATCTTGGATTCAACAATTCATGCTCTTGCAGTCCCTCCTCTTTGTCGACAGCTGGACACCTGGGGCCTGGCTGAGGATCTCTGCATCCACTTCCATCAGTTATTGGATGAGAGTTCCAAGTCTACTGTTAGGGTGTTTAGTCATCTGATCACCAGACTAGGTCAGATCAGGCTTTCTCTCCACCATTGCCAGCAGTCTACAGAGGATATATCATTGTGGATTTCTGGGGACCTCTCCAGTACTCTGCCTATTCCTGTTCTCATGTGGTCTTCATTTATCATGGTCTATTATTCCTCATTTTCCCTTTCTGTTCTTGATCCAGCTGGGATCTCCTGCTCTCCTAAGCTTTCTTTCCCTCAAACCTTGCCTTTCATTACTCCCACTGTTGTCCAGGTTGTTCATGTAGATCTCATCCATTTCTCTGTCATTGGGTGATTCCTGGGTCTTTCCTAGGGTCCTGTTTTCTAGGTAGCATCGCTGGATTTGTGTAGCAGTCTAGTCATCATTGTTTTACATCTAGTATCCTCCTATGAGTGAGTACATACCTTGTTTGTCCTTCTGAGTCTGGGTTACCTCACTCAGGATGATTTTTTTCTAGATCCATCCATTTGCCTGCAAACCTCATGATGTCATTGTTTTTCTCTGCTGAGTAGTACTCCATTGTGGATATGTACCATATTTTCTTTATTCATTCTTCAGTTGAAGGGCATCTAGGTTGTTTCCAGGTTCTGGCTATTACAAACAATGCTGATATGAACATAGCTGAGCAAATGTCCTTGTGGTATGATTGAGCATTCCTTGGGTATATACCCAAGAGTTTTCACACCTTCTTTTGAGATGCTCTCAGAGCTGAGTAGGGGGTGATACATATGGTCCCATTTAGGGCTAAACACTCAATAGTCACACATTCTTAGTATCTTCCAGTTATGAATCTCTGCATTAGCTACTGTCCACTTCAAAAAGACTTTCTCTGACCAAGACACAGAGTAGCATTAATTCATAGGTATGAATATAAATATTCAGGAGATAATTTAACACATCCATTTAGTAAAAACAACAGTAGTAGGCTCCTCAGGGGGTCTCTGACCTCTAGACTATATGCTCTATGTATATGTATATTGTTAGTATCTGTTTGATAAATATGTGGCATATGGAGCTATTTGTGTGAGTGTATGTACAGGTACATGCAGTAGACATGCACCCATGTGTGTATATGCGTGAAGGTCAGAAACTAAAGTTCAGTGTACTTCCTGATTGCTCTCCACCATCATATGTTTTTGAGACAGGGGAATCTGGTAAACCTGAAGTTCATCGACTGGGCAGTATTGACTGGCCAGTGAGATTCAGGAATATATACACATTTTAGTGTTTCCTATTGCTTCCTGTATTGGAATTACAGGCATGTGCCCTGTGCCAATCTTTTTTAGGTAGGTTCTAGTGATCCAAGTTTTCATGGCAGGCACTTTACAAATGATCCATCTCTTCAGCCCTCAGCTATAGGCTTTTGACCAGACATAAAATTTCCTCCCGTGGAATGGGCCTCATATTCAGTCAGAAAGCAGTTAGTTTCATGCTTATCAAGTCATTTAACCAGCAGACACATCTTGCCAGCTAGGTCAGGACTGCAGCCCATGAGGCCTACAGCTGGGTAAGACAATTAACAATTTCTCTCCCCTCAGTCTACAGAGCATCTTTTGGCAATGAGTGGTAGCCAGGAGGGAGGAAGCATCCAGCTCAGTTTTGGCTTGATTTCCCTTTGTCTTGTAATCAAAATGTGTGGCGTTCTCAGCAGTAAAATAGGGGACCATCTATCTACAACTATCCAGTTAACTCAGAATGAATCCTGGATTGCTGAGACTCGTGAAATGGTTTGAATCCATTTAGCATGGAAGATTTACCATTTAGTATACATATAACCTCAGAGTATAGAGTTACTTTCCTGGGATATGACCAAGAACAAATTTCACTTACAATATTTAATTGGCTGGTTCACTGTCTCGAATATAATCCATATACTAGAGATTTTAGTGATTAAGGACTGAGCCCCCAAGTAAAGGAAAAGAACCTGTACAGTGACTTGCATATTTACAAGAAAATGATTGTTCATTATGTATCAGTTTAATAATGCTTGATATCTTCACTACAGGATTCCAAAAGGAAACAGGAACAGTTGTTTTGCAAAATAGGAAGAAACTCATTTATTCCATTATAATTTGAATTCACAATCATTACAAATAACTTTAAAGCCATGTTTATGAGGAACAGAATGAGAGTCACCATAGTCTCATCATGGAAAGATAACTTCTACTCCACATTCTGTATATATTTCCCCAGATTTTAACAACATTTATTTCTCATTATACAAATATGGCTATATTGTATTACATGGACTACTTTTTCCTGACTCAAGTTGCACCCAGAAACTCACTCTCTCCTCCCTCACCTTCCAGTTCAAGATGTACTTACATACATCTAGAACTTAAAGCTGTTGAATATTGTCCAGCCAGAGATTTTCTGTTTAGGAGCAAACAAGGTAGTGAAGGACTATTTCCAGAGCATTAGAAATATCACAAGTATGTGTCACAAAGATGTTTCCCACATGGTTAGAAATCACATTCCTGAATTCTGTCTTATAATTTGAACTCCGCATTCACATTTTATGTGAAAATATTTCTGGCTACTGACAACTATGCATATGTATTGGTTA
This sequence comes from Onychomys torridus, assembly GCF_903995425.1. NCBI lineage: Eukaryota > Metazoa > Chordata > Mammalia > Rodentia > Cricetidae > Onychomys > Onychomys torridus. The sequence continues at coordinate 45,837,400 of NC_050445.1, forward strand.
ACAGTTAATGAATACAAAGGTTCCTTTATATGGCAAGAATAAGTTAGAGAGAGAAAGAGAGAGAGACAGAGAGAGGCAGAGACAGACAGAGAGACATAGAGTTGCCAAGGGAAGCTTGGACTAGGCAGTGGGAGAGAGGAAACTGTGAGGTAGAAGTTGATTCAAATTCAAGATGCAGTTTGTTGATCTGAACATTGCAGGCCTCAAGCTGACTACTGAGAACATACATACAAATAACACTATACAGACTGAGCAGGTTATACTTGGGTATTTAGGTATATATATATGGTAGATGGGATTCTTTGCAGAGAGGATGTGGGTGGAGAAAATTATGCAATTATATAATAATCTCAAAGTAATTTTTTAATAGCCAGCCGTGTTTCAACTTTGCTTTCTTACCTCAGATTAAACTTACTAGGAATTTGTAATCTAATTTCTTGTCCTGTTACTTTATCAAATATAATAAGTAACCTTTTGTCATGTGATCATGGACAAAAATACTGTCAATAACCAAAATGTATTAAGGATTCACCTAGTCAGATAAAATCTCTTCAAAAGTGGAGGAATTCAAAGCTGGACAAGTGCCTTTGAAAGTTACACATATAATTATTCAGAGCAATGATAGGAGCTCATAGCCCTTGACATCTAACAAGTTCTCTAGACAATCTAGCCAGCTAATTATGTCTTATTTTCTGTATTCTGATGCTTTGACATTAGGATCCTTGCCAGCCTAGAAAGCAGTGCTTTGGGAGAGTCTGGCCAAGTACTCTTCTGTCAGCCTTGTTTTCAATTACAAACTGGTCAATACAGAATTTAAATTCTTAATGACCTTTTATCAGGCTACCTCTGTATGCCTGGGAAACTCTTTTCAACCACTTTAAGACTGGGTACCAGAAAAATAAGGCTGGGTACCAGCAAAATACCGGCAGATCTTATATCCACTAAATTATTTAAATTGATTGATCTTACCCATGGAACCCTTTCTCCAGCCATTTTTTCTTGAAAACCATAATAAAGGTTCCTCTTCTCTACATCTCTTCTCGCTATACCTCTTGACTGACTTTGGACTTCCATGGCTTGCCCCCTCAGAAGTCTCCATCCTTGGATTATTCTTATTGATTGTCTCTATGATGGAAAGAAGACTATCTTTTCAGTGGAAATCTACCCCTGGTCTATTGGTTTTGTCATACCTGAATAGTAATTTAAAAAACCTATGCACTTAACATGTAAACCTTTCATAACTATGGAGACCTCAGTTTTCTACTACCATCAAATAAGGAGTATATATATATATATATATATATATATATATATATATATATATATTAATCATAGCCTCTGATTATGCTTCATAAGAATATTTTGCTATGTTCAATTATTCACATGTACTGAAGAGAACTCATGACTTCTAGTTGCACTATTATGTTTATATTTAATAGAAAAAACATTACACTATAAAATACACATGAATTATATATTTAAATTGTTCCTTTTTATTAATCAATTCATTGTTTCCCTCTTCCACAGTTACAGACTTAGAAAATCAGGTTTGATATTAAAATCTCTGGTTAACTGATGCACACAATTAATCTCGCGTTAATTCAGTCCACACAGGACAAATACACATTTGGCTCTGATTTAGTAGTCTGGCTACTTCTGGGAGACTGATTGCACTGTAGGGAGGGAGCATGCACCTGACATTCACATCCACAAGCTGTACTTCCTTGAGCGTGTTGATACTTCCATCACCAGATAAGAAAATAGGAAGAGCTGCAGAAAGGATTTGGGAAGGCATTTGGGAATTTTCAGAGTGAGTAATTATATTCATATCAGATTTTTAAAAAATTGTTTGAGCTATAATTTTTAAATGTTTTTCTTAGTTTTTGCTTTGATGGGAACTATAGGAAATTTCTTTTCTTATATGTGTAAAGTGCTCAAATGTTGATAATTCTCTCATTCTACCTAATAGTGAAGTAAGGAGGTTTTTTTCCTCTGCAAAGCACTCACTTTCTGTCAAAGTCAAAACTGGAGCAATGAGTCCTTAATTACCAAAGGCAAGCTCTTTGCATACTCATATTTTAATTTCCCACTTAAATTACAGATGGGAAATTACATTACATATATAATTGCCACTGGCATAGTCTCATAGGAACAGTGGCTCTTGGGCTCATAAATAGAGGAGAAAGAAAAGAGAGCAGATAACATTTCATTCTAAAAATTTTATAGCTAAGAAGACAGAAAATTATACTATTATTTCTGAGTGGTTTGTAGCCCTGACATTATTATTTACTTCCATTGTCCCTAATCTTAAAATTACCAAACTCTGGTAGTGTCTATAGATGGTCACAGGGCATTATTTCTGCACTGTCCCACAGCATTTACAGATGGTGAATTTCATAGTGGTCATAAGAAAATGCCGACTATTAAGTGACTGCACTTTCCTCAGTATTTTCTCCCCTGCTGTTGCATTTTAACACCAGCGTTTGCAAAACGGATAGAGCAGCTGGTAAATACAGATTATGTTAGTAAAGATCTGTGCCTTCTTGGAGGAAAGGGAATTGATTGAAGTGAGAAAGAATTTCTGCAGTGTTTACCTTAAAGCTAACATTAGTATAACACATCTCCCAGGACATCTGTGTGCCTCCACAACCTCTTCTGCTTTTGCTTCTAATCTTTGGTGTCAAAAAACACCCTGAATTCATAAGCAGTGGACCTTGCTCTTTCCTCCTGACATTTGGATAGTTGGAAAACACTAATGAATCTACTCATATATATTCCATATGCTCTTCTATCCACAGTGAGCAATAGAGTGGACGACCCAGGAGACTCATCTTGGAAGGTTCTTCAGGAAATTGTCTCACTTGAATTATTCTCACGGACAGCTCATAAGTACCATATTACAATTTTGCATACTTTGCCTTCTCCTGTGAGAGAAAGGCATATTTTCTAGTTTCCTGTGAATCTAAAATCTCAAGTCAGCCACGTATGCAGTATGGCTTTGACCATAGTAATAGCTCCACAATTTACACTTCATGGTCTAAAAGGTAATAATCTGACCAGCTGTTGCCAAGGACTTAGTCAGTTGTGTCTTATCTACATATTTATTAAAATGGCCATAGTGTCAGCCTGCAGGTTTATTCTATTAACAGAGGCAATGAAGTAGTGTCCTAGTGTTTTGTAAAGCCATGGCCTGTGTCCTAGGCAGATTCCCTGGGCACTACAGCCTTTGCTCTCCCCCCTTGGCTAAATTTTTGCTGTATTTTAAACATGTTGGTTCCTCCTGACTTTTATAGTATGCTCTCCACTTTCTGATGCCTCTAATCTTTAATACCACAAATTGTTACAAATACCCAAAATTGCTGCTCTGATTTCTTTGCTTAAATTTCCCAGGTGTTCAAACGTATCTCAGGACATCATGTCAACAAAGAGCTTATTGAAGAAATGAGAGCCCTGAAGATATCTTCTTTATTTTTTATTTCAAAAATTACACCTTACTTTATGACTATTGGTATAAATTCAATTGCTAGGAAGTTTCTAATCTCATTTTCATCATTAAAAAAATTATTTAGAATTTCAGATAATGTGGTTTTTGTCATATTCATCCACTCCTCCTCCCCCTACTTCTCTCCAGTCCACCCTACACCCTCATCACTCTCCCTGACTTCATACTCTCTTTTTCAAACAAACGTAAATTACCAAGTCCAATTTGTTTTGTCAATACACTACTGAGTGGGAGCCATCAACTAGAGTTGGCACAACCCACTCGAGGCCACACTCTTAAAGAATACTGGGGGCTGGAGAGATGGCTCAGCGGTTAAGAGCACTGACTGCTCTTCCACAGGTCCTGAGTTCAATTCCCAGCACCCACATAGTGGCTCACAACCATCTGTAGTGAGATCTGGTGCCCCTCTTCTGGCCTGCAGGGAAACATGCAGGCAGAATGCTGTATACATAATAAAAATAAATAAATAGAACTCCCAACTGGACCAGAGGTGAGTGCCTGGGATATAGTCAGAGAGGCAACTGCGCCTGGGTCCCACAGCTGGAAACAGGCCACTCTGGGAGGACCTGACCAACTTGGCCCCAGTTGACTTGGCCCCAGTTTCCTGCCAATCTGCGGGGCTGCTGGAAGGCTCCCCTTTTCCCAGACTGCAGGCAGACACTGCAGTCTCCACAACCTGCCCCCACACGCATCTGCTGGAGACCCCAGCCACTTCCTGAGAATCAGAGACCAGCCCCCAGCTTCCATCCTGCCCTAGAGTTCCCATCTGGACCAGAGACCAGAGGAACTCACAAATGGACAAGAGCAACTCCCATCTGGACAAAATAAGGAGACATCAGGGACTTCTGGAGACACAGAGCCCAGCCCCCTAGCTCCTATCCCACCAGCACTCTCATCTGGACCAGCGCTCCCATCTGGCCCAGAGATTCCATCTGGACAAGAGAGAGGCTCCCTAAATCTGTCAGCTCTCTCTGGACCAACGACATTGATAAGACCAAGAACGAACACAAGAGGAGATGGGCAGACATCAAGGCAGAAGTACATATAACAAAATAAAGAGCAATACAGCATCACCAGAACCTAGCCCTTCTCCAACAGCTAGACCTGAACATCACAGAATGGAAGAAGAAGAAGAAGAAAACAACCTTATAAGTAACATCATGAAGAGGCTACAGCCTTATATAGAAGAAATAAAAAATAAAGTAGAGGAACAGACAACCAAAAAATGGGAAGAATTCTATAAAAAACTAGAGGAACAGACAATTAAAGCAGAAGAAAACAATAAATCCTTGAATGAAAATCATGAAAAAGCAAGGGAGACAATCCAAGACCAAAAGAGGGAAATAGAAAAAATGAAGAAGACACTAGCAGAAGGAATGTTGGAAATAGAAAATCTGAGTAAACAAACAGGAACTTCAGAGGCAAGTATAACCAACAGAATGCAAGAGATGGAAGAGAGGATCTCTGATGTTGAAGATACATTAGAAGAAATAGATTCATCAGTCAAAGAAAACACTAAAACCAACAAAGTCATGACCCAAAATGTCCAAGAAATTTGGGACACCATGAAAAGACCAAACCTACAAATAATAGTGATAGAGGAAGGAGAAGAATACCAACTAAAAGGCACAGAAAATATATTTAACAAGATCATAGAAGATAACTTTCCCAACTTAAAGAAGGAAATGCCTATGAAGATACAAGAAGCCTATAGAACACCAAACAGACTAGACCCCCAAAAAAGTCCCCTCGCCACATAATAATTAAACAACTAAAGATACAGAATAAAGAAAGAATATTAAGGGCAGCAAAGGAAAAAGGCCAAGTGACCTATAAAGGCAAACCCATCATAATAACACCCGATTTCTCAATGGAGACTTTGAAAGCCAGAAGGACCTGGTCAGATATAATGCAGACACTAAGAGACCATGGACGCCAGCCTAGACTAATATACCCAGCAAAATTTTCAATCATCATAGATGGAGTGAACAAGACCTTCCAAGAAAAAACCAGATTTAAACAATACTTACCCACAAACCCAGCCCTACAGAAAGCACTAGAAGGAAAATTCCAACCTAAGGAAGGCAGACACACCCATGAAAACACAGGCAATAGATAACACCACAGCAGTAAACCCCAAAGAAGAGAAGTACACACACACTACCACCAAAAAATAAAAATAACAACAGGAACGAACAATCACTGGTCATTAATATCCCTTAATATCAATGGACTTAATCCACCTATAAAAAGACACAGACTAACAGACTGGATACAAAAACAGGACCCATCTTTCTGTTGCATACAAGAAACACACCTCAAATTCAAAGACAGACACCTCCTAAGAATAAAAGGCTTGGAAAAGACTTTCCAATCAAATGGTCTTAAGAAGCAAGCTGGTGTAGCCATCCTAATATCCACCAAAATAGACTTCAAACTAAAATCAATCAAAAGAGACGCTGAAGGACATTACATACTCATCACAGGAAAGATCCACCAAGATGAAGTTTCAATTCTGAACATTTATGCCCCAAACACAACAGCACCCACATATGTAAAAGAAACATTACTAAAGCTTAAATCACATATAAAACCCCACACATTAATAGTCGGAGACTTCAACACCCCACTTTCACCTCTGGACAGATCAACCAAATTGAAACTTAACAGAGACATAATGGACTTAACTGATGTTATGGCACAAATGGACTTAATCGATATCTACAGAACATTCCACCCAAACAAAAAGAATATACCTTCTTCTCAGCACCCCATGGAACCTTCTCTAAAATCAACCACATACTTGGCCACAAAGCAAATATCAACAGATACAAAACAATTGGAATAACCCACTGTGTTCTATCAGACCACCATGGTTTAAAGTTAGATTTCAACAACAACAACAAAAAAACTACAGAAATCCTGCAAACTCATGGAAACTGAACAATGCTCAACTGAATCACCAATGGGTTAAGGAAGAAATAAAGAAAGAAATTAAAGACATCCTAGAGATCAATGAAAATGAATACACCACATACCCAAACTTATGGGATACTATGAAAGCAGTGCTAAGAGGGAAATTCATAGCACTTAATGTACACATAAAGAAGCTGGAGAAATCTCATGCTAGTGACTTGACAGCACAGCTGAAAGCCCTTGAAGAGGAAGAAGCAAAGTCTCCCAGGAGGAACAGATGCCAGGAAATTACGAAATTGAGAGCTGAAATCAATAAAATAGAAATAAATAGAACAATACAAAGGATAAATGAAACAAAGAGTTGGTTCTTTGAGAAGATCAACAAGATAGACAAGCCCTTATCCAAACTAACCAAAAGACAGAGGGAGAGCATCCAAATTAACAAAATCAGAAATGAAAAGGGGGACATAACAACAGACAATGAGGAAATCCAGAGCATCATCAGGTCATACTTCAAAAACCTCTACTCCACAAAACTAGAAAATCTAAAAGAAATGGATAATTTTCTGGATAGGTACCACATACCTAAGTTAAATCAAGACCAGATAAACCATTTAAATAGTCCAATAACCCCTAAGGAAATAGAATCAGTCATTAAAAGTCTCCCAACCAAAAAAAGCACTGGACCAGATGGTTTCATTGCAGAATTCTACCAGATCTTCAAAGAAGACTTAATACCAATACTCTTTAAATTGTTCCACACAATAGAAGAAGAAGGCATATTACCAAACTCCTTCTATGAGGCTACAATTACACTGATTCCTAAACCAAACAAAGATGCAACAAAGAAAGAGAACTACAGACCGATCTCCCTCATGAACATTGATGCAAAAATACTCAATAAAATTCTGGCAAACAGACTCCAAGAACACATCAAAACAATTATCCACCATGATCAAGTAGGCTTTATCCCAGGGATGCAAGGGTGGTTCAACATACAAAAGTCCATCAATGTAATACACCATATAAAAAATTCAAGGAAAAAACCACATGATCATCTCACTAGATGTAGAAAAGGCAGTTGACAAAATCCAACACCCCTTTATGATAAAGGTCTTGGAGTGATCAGGAATACAGGGAACATACATAAACATAATAAAGGCAATCTACAGCAAGCCAACAGCCAACATCAAATTAAATGGAGAGAAACTCAAATCAAAACCACTAAAATCAGGAACAAGGCAAGGCTGTCCCCTCTCCCCCTACTTATTCAATATAGTACTTGAAGTTCTAACTAGAGCTATAAGACAACATAAGGAGATTAAGTGGATACAAATTGGAAAGGAAGAAGTCAAGCTTTCCCTATTTGCAGATGATATGATAGTATACATGAGTGAACCCAAAAATCCAACCAAGGAACTGATACAGCTGATAAAAACCTTCAGCAACATAGCACGATACAAGAACAACTCAAAAAAATCAGTAGCCCTCCTATATACAGTAGATAAACAGGTTGAGAAGGAAATCATCATGAGATACATCACCCTTTACAATAGCCACAAATGATATAAAATACCTTGGAGTTACTCTAACTAAGCATGTAAAGGACCTATATGACAAGAACTTTAAGTCCCTGAAAAAAGAAACTGAAGAAGATGTCAGAAAATGGAAAGATCTCCCATGCTCATGGATAGGCAGGATTAACATAGTAAAAAATGGCGCTCTTACCAAAAGCAATCTACAGATTCAATGCAATTCCCATCAAATTTCCAACACAATTCTTCACAGATCTGGAAAGAATAATACTCAATTTCATATGGAAAAACAAAAACCCAGGATAGCCAAAGGAATCCTGTACAATAAAACAACCTCTGGAGGTCACAATCCCTGACCTCAAGCTCTACTATAGAGCTACTGTAATAAAACCAGCTTGGTACTGGCATAAAAACCGACATGTGGACCAATGGAATCATTGGACCCTGACATTAACCCTTACACCTATGAACATATAATTTTTGACAAAGAAGCCAAAAATGTACAACGGAAAAAAGAAAGCATCTTCAACAATTGGTGCTGGCATAACTGGATGTCAATGTGTAGAAGACTGCAAATAGATTCATATCTGTCACCGTGCACAAAACTTAAATCCAAGTGGATCAAAGACCTCAACATAAATCCAGATATTCTGAACCTGATAGTAGAGAAAGTAGGAAGTACTCTTGAATGCATTGGCACTGGAGATCACTTTCTAAATATAACACCATTAGCAGAGACACTGAGAGAAACAATCAGTCAATGGGACCTGTTGAAACTGAGAAGCTTTTTAGAGCAACGGACATGGTCAACAAGACAAAATGACAGCCTACAGAGTGGGAAAAGGTCTTCACCAACCCCACATCTGACAGAGGGCTGATATCCAGAATGTATAAAGAGCTCAAGAAATTAGACATCAAAATGCCCAACAGTCCAATTAAGAAATGGGCCAAGGAACTAAACAGAGAATTCGCTACAGAGGAAGTTCAAATGGCTGAAAGACATTTAAGGAATTGCTCAACATCCCTAATTATCCAGGAAATGCAAATCAAAACGACTCTGAGATACCACCTTACATGTGTCAGAATGGCTAAGTTCAAAAGCACAGAAGACAGCTTATGCTGGAGAGGATGTGGAGCAAGGGGAACTCTCCTCCACTGCAGGTGGGAATGCAAGCTTGTACAGCCACTTTGGAAATCAATATGGTGCTTCCTTAGAAAATTGGGAATCCATTTCCCTCAATACCCAGCTGTAGCACTCTTGAGCATATACCCAATGAATGCTCAATCATACCACAAGGGCATTTGTTCAGCTATGTTCATATCGGCATTGTTTGTAATAGCCAGAACCTGAAAACAACCTAGATGCCCTTCAATTGAAGAATGGATACTGAAAATATGGTACATATACACAATGGAGTACTACTCAGCAGAGAAAAACAATGACATCATGAGGTTTGCAGGCAAATGGATGGAACTAGAAAAAATCATCCTGAGTAAGGTAACCCAGACTCAGAAGGACAAACAAGGTATGTACTCACTCATAGGAGGATACTAGATGTAAAACAATGATGACTAGACTCCTGCACAACTCCAGGGAGGGTACCTAGAAAATGGGATCCTAGGAAAGACCCAAGGATCACCCAATGACAGAGAAATGGATGAGATCTACATGAACAACCTGGATGACAGTGGGAGTAGTGAAGGGCAAGATTTGAGGGAAAGAAAGCTTAGGGGAGCAGGAGATCCCAGCTGGATCAAGAACAGAAAGGGAGAACGAGGAATAACAGACCATGATAAATGATGACCACATGAGACCAGGAATAGGCAGAGTGCTCGAGTAATCCCCAGAAATCCACAATGATATATCCTCTGTAGTCTGCTGGCAATGGTGGAGAGCAAGCCTGATCTGACCTAGACTGGTGATCAGAGGGCCAAACACCCCAACAGTCGTCTTGGAACTCTCATCCAATAACTGATGGAAGTGGATGCAGAGATCCTCAGCCAGGCCCCAGGTGGAGCTCCAGGTGTCCAACTGTCAAGAAAGAGGAGGGTCTGCAAGAGCGTGAATTGTTGAATCTAAGATTGCAAAAAAGCACAGGGACAAATAGCCAAAGGAATGGAAGCACATGAATTATGAACCAAAGGCTGTGGAGACCCCAGCTGGATCATGCCCTCTGGACAAATGAGACAATTGAATAGCTTGATGTGTTTGGGAGGCACCCAGTCTGTGGGACCAGGACCTGTCCTTAGTGCATGAGCTGGCTGTTTGAAATCTTGGGCTTACACAGGGACATTTTGTTCAGTCTGGAAGGAGGTGACAGGACCTGCCTGTACTGAATCTACCAGGTTTAAATGAATCCCCAGGGGTGCCTTGATCCTGGAGGACATGGGAATGGAGGGGAGTGGATGGGAGGGGGAGGACAGGGGAACCCATGGCTGATGTATAAAATTTAAAACACATAATAATAAAGAAAGAAATTATTTATTAAAAATTAATTAATTAATTAATTAATAATAAATAAATAAATCTTTAGCCAGGTGTTGGTAGTGCACACCTTTAATCCCAGTACTCAGGAGGCAGAGGAAGGTGGATCTCTGTGAGTTCGAGGCCAGCCTGGTCTACAACGCGAGTTCCAGGAAATGCGTAAAGCTACACATAGAAATCTTGTCTTGAAATACCAAAAATAAATAAACAAATAAGTAAATACTAATACTGACTCTCCTCCAGAGGCATCAGCTGTTAATTACTCCTCATTTGGAAGTAGGAGACCATGAGCTCCTTCCCACTCCATGATAGAATGTTGAACTGCTTGATGTCTCTCTCTCTCTCACACACACACACACATACACACACACACACTCTTTAATAAATGAAAATTTAATAAATGAAGATGTATTAAAAAAAGCAAGCAATTAACTTTAAAAATAGCTGTCAGCATTTTATATTAACTTAAATAAAAAAGCAACCTTCCACTCAGGCCAGAGAAGTGCAGAACAGGCTTTATTCAGACATCCTCAGAAAACCTGTAGCAGATGGAAACAAATATAGAGCCCCACAGCTAGATTTTATGCTGAGAGAGACCTTGGGACACTCAGTCCTAAACAGGATGTCTCTATCAAATCACTGCCCTCAGCGCTCAGGGTACCCCAAGGAAGAGGAGGCAGAAAGAGTCTAAGAGCCAGAGGGGATGGAGGACACCAAAAAAACAAGGTCCCCTTTATCAACATGACCAACACAAACATGAGCTCACAGAGACTGAGGCAGCAGGCACAGGTCCTACATAGGTCTTCATTTGATGGGGTCCTAGAGCCAAAAGGTGAAGTTGGCACATGCCCTTATTTCTAACCCCAAAGCAATCTCCAATTGATAACCACTTGCAAATGAAAAAGTATTTCCCTCCAAGGGAATCTCATTGAGGAGGCAGACTACTCTCAAGAGGAGGCTAATGCCCAGCAGTAGATGGCCAACAACAAACAAGTCAATGGCATCTTTGGAGGTACCTTGTCTCATCATGTCATGTCAGGGCTCTTCCTGTTTTTTTTTTTTTTTTCTTTAATCTACACACACACACACACACACACACACACACACACACACACACACACACACACACCTCTTTTTACCCTACTGGTCTTTTGTGTATATTTTTGTGGTTTCCAGTTTAGAGTTTATATAGGATTCCAGGGTGTTCAAACAAGTGGATATCTGTTTCCTGTACCTTCTCTTGGGTTCTTTCCTTTGTTTTGTCCAATTCAAATATGTTTAATACTAATCCATGGAAGCCTGTTTGCTTTCTAATGAGAAACTAAAAGGAGTGCATACAGGTAGGAGGGCAGGTAGGGAGACATTGGGAAGAGTAGAAGAAGAGGAAACCATAATCAGGTTATAAAATGTAAGAAAAAAATCTATTTTTAATAAATGAGAAAAAAAGAAGGAAAATTACAAATGAGGACTGAGATCTCTGAGATTAAGAGCATACCAACTGTTTGTCCACTGCCAGTAAGTCAGCTCTGAAGACATACAAATAACATTATACAGAAGAAACAGGTTATCTATGAATATATATGTATGTAAACATATATGTATGCAATAACAATTGGTGAAGAAGGAGGCCATGGGTTTGAAGGAGAACAAAGAAGGTTGTAGGGTAAAGTTTGGTAGGAGGAAGGAGAAGGGAGAAAATTTGTAATTCAGTCTTTCCTGCACAGTCTGGCATAGGTTAATTTCAGTTACTGTGCTTTAAATAATTCTAGACCCCCATCTGTGCCAAATAAATCCTTTGCTGCCCTAATTGCTCTAGTACATGGCTTGAACTTTCATAGGTCCTGAGCAAGCAGTCATAGCTACCATGAGTTCATGAGTGCAGAAGCCCTATTATGCTCAGAAGAGAGTTTCTTCCTGGTCCTCCCTGAAATCTGTACTTACAATCCTCCCACCCTGTCTCCCATGATGGTTACCTAGTCTTTGGAAAGGGGTGTGTTACAGATGTCACATTTGTGCTTGAGCGTCATTACTGCAGTTCACATGGTTTTCAGCTGGATAAACTGCTGCTCATGGCCCCACACTCCCAGAAGCCAGCATAGCAATCTTCCAGAACTGTGAAAGGTGGCTATCAGGAAGTAGCTTTCTGACCAATACTGAATTGCTTTCTACATATACTTTGATTAAGTATTTGGCAAAAGAGTCTTACCATTAATTTCTGGTGGTTGACCAAGAGCAATAGCAATAGCCTATATTGACTTGGTGGTCTGATCAACAACTTGAAGGGTGGTATTTCATACTGGCACTTTTTTAAAATTTGGTAACCTATGGCTTTTGGAATGAGCATAATCCCATGGGAAGGGTAACTCAAATTGCAATTTTTTAACTGGAGCTTTCCATATAGCTTTTCCAAACATCTTTAGTATTGGGTATCCCTCTTTCAACATCTTCCCTGTTCCACCTTCCCATCTCTCTCCCCATGTATTTCAGTTGTGGTGGTGCAGCCTGGTAGGATATGCTGAGGAGGCAGAGGCAGGAGGAGAATGAGGATGGACATCATCATAAAATTTACAATAGAATGTCAGGAGTGACTTCATTGTCATCTCGATTGACCATTAGATATCTGTTCAGTAGTAAAACGTTGTGCTAAGGAACTGGTAACAAACTGACAGTGCCATCAGCCTCTGTGAGCTGACTGGGAATTAGAAGGGACCCTTAGGAAACCATGAAAGTCTTCTGTTCTGGGCCTCAGTAGAAGGAGGCCTAATTAGAGATTCAGAGATAAGTAACTAGAGGAATATTGCAGAAACAGCAGACTGAAGGAGGATGGTACACAAAGGAAATTTCAGTATATCAGCCTGAGTTGACCTATATGGTATTTGGACATCAGACCTCAAAGGGCTATTAAATCTTGCTTCAGACATGGCTAGCCAAGCTGATGCTGTGGAATTTATCTGATGTTTGAGTCCAGTCCTCATGCTTAGAGAATGCCAACATGTGAAAGGACATTGGGTGCATTTGACTCCTTCAGTTGTGAACAGTGCTATGATTGGGGTTTCAAACCTCTCTTTGCTGATAGAATGTGAGTTATCACTGAGATCATGAAAGATAATTTATTATGGCTTTGTTTTGTTACTTGTTTGTTTTTTGAGGTCATTGTGTAACCCTATTTCATTATGTAGACCATAGTATAGCTGGCCTGGAACACTCCCTGAGATCTGCCTGCCTCTGCCTCCCAAATGTTGTTAATAAAGCCATGTACTATCACATCCAGCTTTGTTAACTTTTTAAATATTTTAGAAGATGTAAAAGCTGTGCTATTTATGTTTAGGATGTGTTATTTTTGGAGACCAAAAGGTGATTTAAATAAATTTAATTTAAAAATAAAATTACTTTATTTATTTATTATTTGTGCATGCACATATGTATGTGCACACACCTGAACTTATGCCACAGCATGGGTGTGGAAATCAGAAAGCAACTTGCATGAGTCAGTTCTCTCTTTGTACCATATATATATATGTACACACACACACACACACACACACACACACACACACACACACACACACACGGGACTGAACTCAGATTTTGAGCCTTGATGGCAAGTACTTTTACCTGCTAAGCCATCTCACTAGCCAGGAAAGATTATTTTTGAACTGGAAATTATGACATGACCATTCAGACATTTAAGTTTCAAGCATCAACTAACATTTTTTTCTCCCTAAATAAAATACTGAAGTTGGGGAATATGAGTTGATAGTAAAGGGTAGTGTACTACAGAGAATAGGAGTAGATAGTGAGGCAAAGAAAGGAAAAAAGATAACACCTTCTAGTCTTGATCTAGAATGATCAGAATAGCCATGTAATAGTTCCCAAAAATAAGAAGAGGATTGCTTGAGCCTTCCACACTAGGCCAGTGAACTCAAATTACTCTCAACCAGCACCTGTGTAAGGTTGCAGTCATCAGGGCTAGAAGCACACGTGCAGCAGTAAATTTGCCTGTCATGCAGGAAATGCACACCAAAATAGTCTCTGAAAATAGCCACAGTGCCCACTGCCCCAAACTATTCCAGGTGTGTGTAAGCATACTACTTAAAGTGTTTAATCCCTTCTTATTTCAGATAAACTCCTGACTTTGACCAAATTCTTCATCATGTGGGATATAGTAGATGGGGCTACTCTGTCTTCATTTGACTCAGCAGCAATTCACTTTAGCTAAAATTAAACTATTGTTTCTGAATTATTGTTGTTTCCAGAAATGTGTTGTCATTTTTCTCTTCTGGGAAGCACAGGACCATCATTTGTTTGGTGTGGTTTTGTTTTCTCCAGGTGACTCTGGGATAGTAGGTGTTCAACTTTTCTTTCCAAAATCATTTCAGATGATTTTTACTTAAATAATATCTTATTTATGTAAATAATATTTCCCCCTGTTGTTGATACTATAAAGACTTTAATTTTGCTCCTTAATTTCTGAGCGTTTTGCCTCTTTCTCTAAGGCAATGGTCTGTTCTTTTCTGGTTGGTCTTCACCAGAGTTCATCTTTCTCATATTTGGGATCTGGAGGGCCCTTTCTATCCTCTACTAGCTTAAGCTTTAGATTGTTAGACTTTAAAGTGGGAACCATCCTAGGCTCCTGTTGCCTTTAGATTTTTATAATTAAAATGCTGTTACACCATTTCTCCTTCTTCCCTTCCCTTTCCTTCTTCTAACCTCTCCCATGTTCCCCTTTACTCCTCAAATTCATTGACCTCTTTTCCTTTGATTATTATAGTCAAACAAGCACACACATAAATATCTACATACAACCAGCTCAGTTCATTTGGTGTTATTTGTATGCCTATGATTCTAGGGCTGACCACTCAGTATTAAGTAACCAATTTATGGGTGTCATTCTTGGGGAAAACCAATTCTCTCTTTGTCAACAGTCATTAGTTGCTTTTAGTTCCTTGTCTACAGGTGACACCCTTTGAGATTTTCACTTTCCATGTTAGCATGTCTATCATTGTCATTGTTTGGGTGTTGTTTAAGCAGCCACATTGTGGGGTGTTAATTCCCAGTTATTTTTAGGGGACACAACCTCATAGTGGACTTCTTGGCCCTCTGATTCTTACATTCTTTCAGTTTCCTGTTCTTTGGGCATCACTGAGCATCAGATGCTAGAGTCATGTTGTAGATGCATCTGTTGGGGCTGGGTACCCCACAATTTGTTGATCTCTGCATTTTGACCATTTGTGGTTTCTGATGATTTCTTGACTTATAAACACTGGATACTTATACTTTTGAGTAATTGCTTTCTAGGGACTTCATGATTTCTCCCATGTTTGCTTGTTTATTTATTTGTTTATTTTAACAACTTGAATCTCATTGTGTTCCTGTATGTTCTTATTTAGAAGCATTTGTGGGTAATTCACATCATCTCTTCCTTTTCTACTCCAGCTTTCTTTACCAGCTTCCAGTATGGAGTACTCAGCTAACATGGCTTTCGTGAAGTTCCTTGTCTATTTTGCACTCATAGTGAAGTCTGTGCTGCTGTCCTCTTTGCTCCTGGATCATTTTGCTTACATGTCTTTCTTATCACCTCCCAGGCAACCTTCTATGATTGTTGTGTTCATTTTCCCTAGCAGACCATAAGTGTCTTTAAGATAGAGAATATGGAACTTGTATTTCCTGCAGTGACAAGCATAAGCCTTGAACACATCAGGAAGTCAGACAGTACTGTGTGAGTTACATTACTAAGAATATCTGTGATAGACTGCACAATGCCTCCTTAGCATGGGAAATATTGCTATTCAGACTAACACGGGGTTTGTGTTTTTTCTCTTTAATTAATGTCTTCCAGCTAATGATTCCCACTTGGATTTATGCAAATTTCATTTAAATTAGCATTGCTTTTATGGTTTGAGATGCCACATTATATCTTTTAGAGTCCGGGCATATAATAAGTGTCACATTTGTTCTAATCATAACATGAAATACAACAGGGAGCTTTATTTTGCTTTTCTTAAAAAAAAAAAAAGATAATTGGATGTTTCTCTCCTGGTGTTTAAGATTCTGATTGCTTTTGTTTTGATGGATCTAAATGTTTACTCGTAGATTCTTCTAATTATTACATAAAATAGTGCAAGCACATTAGCATCGCGTCAGCCTCCTACCTTGTTTTGCCAGAGATTCTAGACTGATTGCACGGGTCTTCAGGCCTTTATAATTTTCTCCTAGTTTTTTATGATAATGTACTACACTCCAAGTTTAACAGCTTTGTGATTTCAAAGGCAGACCAAATGCAGTGTAAAAAATTTAAAGACATAAAAGCATGAATAATGAATTATAAACTTTAACTTATAGTCTATGATTCTTATAAATGTTTTAGAACAGTTTTCAATTCTCCATACAAATTGTTTAATAACTTTCTTTTTTGTCTAAAACACATATTCTAAGAAATTATTCTTCTAAAGGATCATTGCCAATATTTACTTATTATTCTGATTCTTTGACAGATCACATTTTGGATAAGAAGTAAAAATCATATGTTCAGTAAAAATATATGTTGTATATTACATGAATAATAAATAATAATGAAATTATGTTATTTGAAGGAAGCACATCGAATTTGGTGCCATTATATTTCATAAAATAACTTAGATTCAGAAAGGCATGCATGGCATGTTATATCTCTCATATGTAGAAGCTATGTTTCATATACATGCATCCCTCTATGCACCTACATGAACACATATGTCATGAAAAGAGAACAGACTATTTGGAAAGAAGAGGAGGAGAAAAAGAGGTTAAGGGAGCAACGGAGAAGATCAGGATTCCACGTGGGTGGTAAAATATGACGAAGACACTTGGAGAGATATTTGTTTTTGCTGCTGGAGAGCAGCTAGAGTCACTAGACACCCCAGATTATCTAAAGCTATGAAGACTAGGAATGATTGGAGGCTCAGTTTCCTGTAATTTCATTATTTCTTCACAGCCTCAAACTAAAGCTGTGGAAACTGACCACAGCCTCTGCATTTGGAGAGCCTTGGTATCTAATTTGTATTCCTTTAGCTCAGTCATTGTGTCATACAGAGATGCTTGTATGGAGGCAAGAGGTCAATCTCACATGTTCCTCAGGAGTTGCCTGCCTGCTTTGTGTTTTGAGACAGAGTTTCTTGCTGGTCCGTGTGGCTTACTGATAGGTTGTGGTCACTGGCCAGTGAGCCCACAAGCCTGCCTGCACCCACTTTCCCACCAAGCCTGTGTTTTCACAGGGGTGCTTGGGATCAACCCTGGCTTCATGTTGCACATTATGCTCTTTACTGATTGAGCTAACTCCTCACCCCATATATCCTGTTCTAGGTTCCACTGACTCCCATTATTCTGCATTTCTTCCAATAGAGCTACTTTTCATATTAAATAACTAACCCTTGTCTTTCTCCTCCATAATGAGTACTAGTGGTAATTTCTTTTCAACCTTAGAGATTTTGTCATCTTTTTTTTTTTTTTCTCTTGAAATGTTGGCAAAAGTGTAACAAGTACTTTGCTCAGTTCTCAGGGATGCTTTCTTCTGGGTCTTCACCTTATAATTTTTTAATTGATGTAGTACATCTCTGTTACAATTTTTTTTAAAATATTGTTCATCTTTTGGAAGTACATGCTTTTTGAACCACCCAATTTCTGGAAGGAATTCCTCATGCCTTGTTTTTAGGAGATTGTCCAAGATATTCACAAAGTGTTTTCCAGTTAGATGCATGATTGGTCACATGGCTACAGCTGGCTGGGCTGAGGTGAAACCTGGGAAATGTCCCCCTTAGCCTACCTGGCAACACACCCAGGTTAATTAAGAACTATGCTACTATAGAAAAACATGAGACTGAGCACTGAATGGAAATTAGCAGTGCATCACTGGAAACAAATGGACAATGCAAACAAGAAATAGGTATAGAAATACATTATTTAGAAAATCATGGAGAAGCAGTGTGAAAATAAGGGTGAGTGAATTTTTTTCCCTAGGAAATGAGATTCAAAAGTGAGAGAAGCAAGACAAGGGACTGCCTATACGTGCATGTGTGTGCACATGTATGTGCATACATGCATGCCTGTGTGTGTGTGTGTGAGTATGGGTGGGTGGGGTGTGCATTCATGTGTGTGTGCAGTGTGTATGTGTGTGTGTGTGTGTGTGTGTGCATATGTATGTGCATAAGTGTGTCCCAAATCTTACAGTTCTAAGAGATTATCTATCAACTCTCTACATCTCTATCCATGTGTTGCTTTGACACATATATAAAATCAATATAAGTGGAGACTCTAGCTTCTATTTGCCATGGCCATTTGGTCACTTTGTCTGTATGCTTCTCTTGGCCTTGGCTTCTTCTTTTAAATTTTCTTCATGTTTCTGGTAATGCTTTATCATTAACCAAATTAGAGGAAATGCTCTCCAATGTCTCTTCCACTCCTGATATTTTATGAATTCAACTCAGTGCAAAGCATATGGTTTAAAATGTAACCATCCCCATATTTAGACACCACACCTACCCACCCACCCATGTGTATCTGCAGGTGTTCCTCCAGAATCCGACCAGGTTCCTATTTTCCAGAGATAGAAAATGATTCAACATTTACATTTACTTTATGACAGAAATGTTGAAATCAGGAATTTTCCTCAAGAGCAAAGATAAGATTTCTGCTTTTTATTTAAATAAAAAAGTGAAAATAGCAGTTGAGACATCGTAACATATGCACATCATGTTTATTTTATGGTTTCTAATCCTGAGTGGTGTTAAAATCTGTACCTGATAGTTCTTAGACTTGCAACCATGAATTGTGCAAGATCACTGAGATAACATTTAGAAAGTAGTCCAGTCCTTCATAGAAAAATTTATAGTATGAAAAACAGCATTACTTAGGGGAAATTCAATTTTCCAATTTTTTTCTGTGAGATTGATAATAAAATTGTAATAGAGGTAAAATCAATAATTATATCACATGACCATGGAAGAGAGAACAGTTAATACACAGAGTTGACATCTGAAACTCCTTTATTGTTCCAGTGTGACTTATCCATTTTATGCCATTAAAACAGAATGCCACAGCTGAGGCAATTCATAAAGAAAAGAAACTGAGGAACTGGGGTGATGTCTCAGTAGGTAAAAGTGCTTCCTCTGAGAGCATGAAGACCTGATTCTAAATCCCAAAGTCAAATCCCATGACCAGGCATAGCTGCCTGTAACCCCAGCACCAGGGGGGTAGAGACAGGTAAATCAAGAGCTTGCTGGTTGGATGTTCAGCCATCTTAGCAAAGCTGCCCGCTTCCCATTCAGTGAGAGATCCTGTCTCAAGTCAGTAGGTACACAGTGACAGAAGAGAGCTGATAATGCCCTCTGGCCTCCACATACTTTGCATCTGCAGTGCATCCATTTACATGCATCGCGCATATGAACACAACTCACTCACCCACACATTCTCAGACGCGCACACACGAAGTTGGTTTTCCACAGTTCTGGAGGCTGAGATGTCTATGACTGAGGTGTTTCCTATGTTGAAGGGCTTCTTACTGCTCTGTGACATGGCAGAGAAAAAGAGACCAACACAGCCTCCATGCCTTTCGTGAGTGGCACTAGTCTGTTAATGCGGCCAGCACTCCCATGCTCTCACCCTCTCTTGACAACATTGCACAGGGACTAAGTTCCTATTAGGGTGTGCCTCTTAGGGGAAATAATACGATAAATAGCCCTCCAAAGATTGTCACATCTGCCACCAGATCCCTGTGTTCTGTGAAGGGCTGTGTTCTGTTTGCTGGCAGGAGTGATAGGTTTATGCTTGACTTAATGCTACCAGAATTGACTCTGACTTCTTCAGATACCCACAGCCATCAGTGTATGCAAAGTTTACTGGGATTCTTTACAGCTTTAAAGGTGATTTCATATTGTCAGAAAAGACCATAGAACATACTTGATGCCCCCAAAATGTACTCATGTTCAAAATTTTCATGATTTGTGCATCATTAGATACATCTTCTAAGATATTTTCTCTCTCTCTCTCTTTTTTTTTTTTCTAGAAGTAGGTGCAGTTTTACATTAGTCTTACTCATCTAGAACACCAGAGTTTCCTAAGTGGAGGCCAGTCTATACTGCCAGTAGCCAAGAAACAAAAACCAGTCAAGTGTGAGAATTAAGCTCCTACTTTAGCCTTTTCTAATCCTTTTCAATGACTGTGGGGGTGTTCATCAGAATTTTTGTTATACTGATGATGGTGTATAATTTAGTCATTTTAAAGGAACAAACAAAAAATCCAAACAGGCAAGCAAAATGTTTAGGGTGACATAGCAGAATACTGACTGCTGTCATCCCTTATGTTCAGAGCTGGGAACACCAGATCATCAGCCAGCCAGTTTGTGTGCTTCCCTCAGAGGCTCCAAGCCCGGACAGTCGAGGTCAGTGACTACCACTGGGAGAAGTGGTCGGGATGCAGTTTCAACCATTTCACTAAACATGTGGACTTCCATAAACAACCACCCTTCACCAACCATCAAATGGAGCAGAAAAATCTCAGTGTGAAATTTCAACATGAATTCAGTCTAGAACTAGAGTCCCAGCAAGGAAGCTAAGCTGCAATACAAAAGTGGAGATCCACATTTGTTCAATAAAGGAAACCAAATAGTTACAACTATGGAAGTGATTCTAAAGGTCCCATAAAAGGTTTGGGTAGCTGTGCTTTAGAGGGGTTTTGGACTGCTGTGAAACCAGCCAGAAAGAGAGTGGCGCTGCTGCTGGTGCCAGGGGAAGCCAGGGGTCCAGGCGGGAGGATTCATAGGTCAGCTGGAGCACTGGGGTAAGGAGCTGAACTCTGCCTACCCCAGTGTCCATCCTGGAGCTCTGGCTGTTCACAGCTTGGAGACATCAGAGGGGATCCTGTCCAGTGAGCTGATCGAAAGTTGATCCAGATCACCTAAGTCAGGAGGTTGTGAATGAGATGCATGAGCAAGCCCTCAGCCCTGTAAGCAAAATGGTACCCTCCAGGTCAAGTGATATATCTCTGTCCTACCTGACTGAACAGGGTCAAGTACTCATCAAATGCAGTGATGCTTTGGGGTCTGCACAGCTGGGGATTGGCGTCCTCTCAAAGGAGGACAATGCTCAGGAAAGGCCCACAAAGATCCTGCTGTCTCTTGCTCACAAATATTGGAGCCTCTCAACACCACACTTGTGATCTTTGGCATTCATATTATTCAGGAGAAGAGTTCCTGAAAATCAGACCAGTCTCAGGATACAAAGTAGGGAGTGCCATGGAAGTCCCCACAAGTGATTCCCCTCCAGGAGAGGGCAGAGTGACTCCTGGGCATTGAGGTAGCTGTGGAGTCCCTCTTGTCAGATGCCAGGGAAAAGGGAACAAAGTTCACTTCTTGAACCCTATTTAACTGCCTACAACCTGGTCATTCAAGAAGGACTCACTGCCCAGCTCAGCTGAACCAGCTCCAAAATGACTCCAATGCCTTTATGACAGTAAAAAGTGTGGCTGTACTGATAGTTACCTCTTTATAGGGAAAGGGACCCCAGGCTTCATTCTATATTCTTAGGTATGGATCATTCGCGGATAACCAGGCCAAAAACCTTGAGATTCAACTCATCCCTTTAGAGGGACAGTCGTCAAGGGAAAAGGACAAGAGGACAAGTTACCCTTCGGGTTCCATTTACTGGAAAGATCCCAAGTGTTGGGGCCTCAGATGTTCTTCCAAGGTGATTGAGGGTTTACAAGAGAAGCTGGCCCTGCCCAAGTGGAGTGAAGACTTAGGGAGGTGATCTCTGCCTCTCAGATGACATGTCTGAGGTCCTGGAGTGCAGACTCCATGGAGGGGGCTCAGCACCTAAAGGTCACCAGGAGCCAGGTTTGGCAGCCAGAAGGTCTTACATCTAGGAGACAGGTGGAAAGCAGGGTACCTGCCTTCTGTCTTTCAGAGTGTCATTTCTGATGAACAAAATGGGTACCCTCAAGCACCAAGAGAGAAGACAGAGGACCAAGACTTCTGGTGCCCAGATTCATATGATCCCAGCCTAGTAGTAAGGGTGTAATAGATGATGGTGAGGCCCCCACCACTTTAACTAGTAAAGTGTTCTCTGGATGACTTGATAGTGTCCAGGAAGAAGCTGTACACCACTTGTTTTTAGTGTACTGATTCCTCCTTTGTCCATCAGTGGAAATCCATAATCCCTAGAGAATTGTTGTGGGAGATTAAGTAGCAGTCAGCAGCTGAAACTACCTGCTTTCACAGTATAGATATCTAATGCCTATATGGGTCAATTAGCTTTTAAAGAGAAAAGGTCTGGAAAAAATAGTCCTTGTATTGCAATCTGCACAACTCCTCATATCTCAGTCTTCAGCCTCCTAAGGTTAGAATAGCATGAGTCACCAACAAATACTACTTAAAGAGTCCAGTGAGAAAGAAAAGAACTCAAAACATAAATGAAGCTTATTTACTGAAGCAAGATCTCTTTGGACCTGGGTTTTATGTCTCCTGTTTCCCTAACTCAATTATCTTAATTCTTCTCTTGCACCCTTGATTCTCTTAACCAATTATCTAGAGCCTGAAAAATACATAGCATGGCCTCACTACATCTCATTATACTCTTTGAAACAACTTGAAACTCCTCCTTGGGACCCATGCCCTGCAAACTAACAGTGACCCTATACATGTTCCAAATAACCACAATAGTCATAACTGTGTAATATATATATATATTTCCATGTGGCTTAAGTAATAAATGTGTTGAATAAGTAAAATGACAATTGGAATAATTTATGAAAGCATACCACTTTTAATAGCTTTAATCTTGATCTTGTCACACTCCAGTCTGTCCTGGTATTATTTTCAGGCTCTTCTCCCACCCTTATTTAAATTGGGTGGCTATCTTGATGACTTCTGTTTCTCTAGGACAAGTGTGGGAAGTGATGCTTTGGTTTCCTTTGACTCTAGGAATTCATGACAATTTGAGCTGATAATATAACTATTGAACTCCACTGTTTACTAATCTATGAAAGCAAGATAAGAATTTTTGCTGTATTCATCTCATAGTTTTCCAAAAAGAGTCCATATAAATCTTCATGACAGCATACCATCAGGTCATGGTCATACTGACCAAGTCCAGGGCTTGAGCTCATGGTCTCAGAAAGCAAGAGTGTCTTCTAGAAGGTCACTGGTTTTCTCCCCCTTCCCGAGAGCAGTCCTTGGTTTTACTAGTATGACCTTTTGTTCTGTAAGCTGAAACTTCATTTTCCCTCTCATCTCTCACTTTGTGTCTGCTCTTCTATCTTAACCGTTTCTTCTTTGATTTGCTGCTGTTGGTGCAGCTGCAGACTTAAGTCCGCACCATCCTTTTTCCCTTAGGCAACTGGGTCCAAAGAAATCGTGACTTACTTAGAATCCTCCCCAAGTTAACAGCTGACCACCCACCACCCTTTCTGATCTTATACACAGGTGTTTTCCCAAGAAGCTTTCCAATAAAATAAATATTTTTTTGAGTAGCTTGTCGTTGCCTCTCCACAATTAAGTCTCGTGATCTTTGCTCTTTTTTTTTTTGAACTTTAAACAAAATTATATTACACAAAAGTTGTCACACAATTGGATACTTCTCTACTTCGTACACAATTATCCTGACTCTCCACAGAAAGGCTGCTTCTGAACTTCTCATCTGGTGACACAGCGCTGCAATCCTGACTGTAACAGAAGAGTGGAAATGTCTCAGTAATTTAAGTTGAAAGCGGGACACTGGTACATGGCTCTTGCACCCAGTATCGGGAATGTACAAAAGTCTTTATTCAAAAATACAAAATAAATTCTCTGTTGGCATGGACAATGACAGCAGTAAACCATTATAGATCATCAATGGAAACCAGTAACTGATGGTCATAGTGACCAGCCAGTCTTCTCTTCAGTCACTTTCTTCAGGTGACTTCTCTGAAGTTAGAGGTGAAGAACCTGTCTTGAGCTTCCTGTCACAGTTCATTGATTAGGGCAAAACACTGTTCTAGGAGTTAGAACATACCACCTCCCAAACCCCCTCCCACTGCAGCTATGGCACCCCTTCCAGGGTCCTTCTCTTCCTTGGGAATTTCGGTCACTACAGCTTCTGCTGTAGTTAGCAAGGAGTCCACCCCAGCAGCATCCACTAAAGCAGTTCTCACAACCTTCGTTGGATCAATGATTCCCTTTTCACAAAATCTCTGAGCATAGCATCATAACCAACTTCCGAGGAACTGCATAACTTTCTCAACTGTCAAAGATCCTTCAACACCTGCATTCTTGGCAATAGTCATTGCAGGAATTTTGAGGGCTCTTTTAATAATTTCTATACCTATTTTCTGATCATCATTAGAAGGCTTTAAAGAATCTAAGGCTGGGATGCACCGAAGCAGAGCGCAGCCCCCTCCTTGAACAACGCCTTCTTCAACAGCTGCTCTTGTAGCATTGAGAGCATCTATAACTCTGTCTTTCTTCTCATTCACTTCAACATCACTCGTTCTTCCAACCTTCAACACTGCTACTCCAACGGAGAGTTTAGCGAGCCTCTCGTTCAGCTTTTCCTTTTCATATTCACTCGTGATGACTAGCTGCTCAGTGATTTCTTGAATGTGTTTCTCAATTTGAGCCTTGTCACCTTTTCCTTTCAAAAGCATATTGTCATCTTTGGTGACAATGACATCTCCAACTTTTCCTAAGTCATGAGCTTGAACATCTTCAAGATTTAGATTCAATCCCTCTTCTCCAAACACGGTTCCACCAGTGACGATAGCCATGTCTCTAAGCTGGCTATTCCTGTTGTCTCCAAACCCTGGAGCTTTGACTGCCACAACCTGGAGACCAACTTTTAGCCTGTTCAAAACCACTGTGCTTAGGGCTTCTCCATCCACATCTTCAGCAGTTATGACCAAGGGCTTCTGATGAGCATGATCCACCCAGAAGGTAGATTAAGAAAAGGAAGTGCTTGCATGGAGAAGCGAGGAGGCCTGAGGAGAGGTTCAGAAAGGAAGGGATGAAGGAGAAAAGAAAGACTGATGTCAAACATTTCCCTCTTCAACATTCCTCTCCACTGATTTTTGAAACAAACATGTTAATCTAAGCCTGCCAATGAGCCTATCTCCGGGTCATATCTACATGTTTAAAACTTTACTTTCAAATATTAGGAAAGATTTCTCTAAGATCAAGTAAATCACAGGTACTGAGAGATTTGGATGCATTAGGGGCTTGTGTGCGTATATGAGAGCCAGAGAAACCCTTGCCTATGACGTTTGATTAGTCTAGTGTTTAATAGACACTCGTTGGTTGTTTATTACCTAGGTACTCAGTTGTCAGAGACAAAGGGATGATCCAAAGTGTACTTTGTACTTATACTGTGAATCCTTTTAGCTTTAAGCTAAGCTTTTCTGGTTTCCTTGACATACTTAGTGGCAAACAAATAAAGATACTACTAGAAATTGCAGATATTACTTACTTAGTGACCTCCCTGTGACACATTTGGAACAATCTCTAAAAATATTGAGCACTTAACAAATGTGGCTTGTGAGAAGAAGAGGAAGATGCTAATATCCAAAAACTTGCATTAATTATTAGAGTTAGAAATAATGATTCATCCAGGGGCATGAAGTTGTGACATAAGCTGATGAGGAATTATCAAGTCACAATGGATGCAACTACCTTGAGCAAACTGTCTCATTTGAGCCTTTCACAATCATGTGTAAGGTGGGAAAATAAAGCAATATGTCTTTTCATTTCGTAAAAATTACATGGATCAAATAATATAAAATATTTCATAATAACTTGGGCCTGTAGAGATGGCTCAGCAGTTAAGAGCACCTGCTACTCTCTTGGAGTTCTCTTCCTGGGTTCTCTTCCTGGCACCCATATGACAGCTCAGTGTCTTCTGAAACTTCAGTTCAGGGAGTCCTCCATGGATACCAGGCATGTACATGGTGTACAAATGCAAGCAAACATTCACACACATAAAATAAATCTAAATAGTAATAATTTGGGGAGTTGTAAAAATACTACTAAATATGTGTTAATAACGTATATGCTAAATGTAAATTCAGATGTTTATAAATTCAAACGTAATTGATGTTTTAATAAGAAATATACCACACCCAATGGCCTGATTTTATTATTAAGTGGAAAATTATAATCTAAAATTACTTGTGAGAATACAAATATTATGAACATCCAAGATAGGTATAGTTTCTTTTTATGAGCATGAACAATTCTTAGTTGTTAGGATAATGGTCGATGCTGGTGACTCTGCTACCTCTGTAATCTCCATAGCAACAAACTCCGATGTACCAAACAGCTGAATTTGATGTGGATACCAAAAGTAGCTCAGAGCTATCACAATGGAAATTCAGAAATGTACTGGTAAAGTAAGAAAATGTCTCTGTATAGGTACTTTCTCTTCTACTCTGTTCTTAATTTGAAATAACCCTTAGGATATCACTCATTGGTATTCTTCCCTCTATTAAAAAGTGGGTTGTTGAAAAGTGAAGCATTTTTTTGAGGGGGGAAAAGAAAATATTGTAAGCACAATAATTCCCAGCTCACTTAAGGGGACTTGTGGTTTTTCATACAAGATTGTAAGAAAAAGATAGGCTTCTAGGCTACAACAGAGAGAAAGTCAGAGTGAGGCTGGGTTCTCTTCTGAGAACATGCCCCCATATTACCGAGGTATGCCCACTGGGACTCTGAAAAGTGCTATAACCTCACACCCCATAGTGGGGAATATGTTCTAAATGCATGGACCTTTGGGGAATATAGTCAAACCCTATCCAAACCACAACATTTGACAATGCTTTATTGTACTTTCATTTATTTATTGAAGAAAGTCTTTAGGGAGTAGCAACTCTAAACACACACCAAACCAAGTAAATAGGAGAGCAGAAATAACAAAACACCTTCCTCAGCTTAGATTGCTCAGAGTTGAGTGGGTGAGATGACAGACAAATAATGACATAGCTAAACACTCAGGATAAATCTCTTTTGGAGTGGTTGGAAAAGAAATGTCATAGAGGAAGTAGTGTCTGGCCAGTCTTCAAGGTCAAAATCCTTTTCTTCTCCTCAAGAAGTTTGGAGAAGAAGGCCAAGCTTCAACTTCTAAAAAAATGAGAATATTTAGCTTTAGATACCAGTTTGTGGGAAGGCAATAGAAAATATTTCCTTGGCTCAAGCCTGATCTTGTCTCTAAAACAATAGATTTTGTGCTTTTAAACAATTTTGAAAACATGTTTCTAACTACCTGATAAGAAAGACAGCTCCTTCTGGGGCAGTGTAGAGCTATTAGAACTCTAATGCACTCTCATTTCAGTTAAAGGCATTTATATAAGAAAGCTGTGCTGTATGATTGCTGGATTGCTCCTCTATATTGAAAAATTAAATATTTTCACCAAAAGAACAGTATATTGAATGTCAATGGTCATTTTGTAAATTTAGCATTCATGATGATAAACTCTCCATCCTAGACTTTCTGACAAATGTCAATTCACCCTGTCAAGAGTATGTGGATGCTACATCCTTTGTGACTTTCCCTGTTTCATAATTAATATGTCCCTAGCATATTCTCCTTCATCATCCAAATGAATGAAAGACCATAATACAACTAATACTCTAAGCCTGGTGAGCACCATCTCAGTGAAAAATGTGAACACAATCACAGCACTCTGGATGGTTTTGTGCCTTCTTTTGATGGAATTCTCTTGTTCTTTATAAATATGAAGATTGTTTTTCTGGGTGCCCAGGATCTGAAAATAGTGAGTTGATAGGTGAACTTGTCTCTCTTCAGAGGTTTTTTTTCCCCGAATTGTTTTCTTAATTGCTGATAAATTGCCTAATTCAATCATTTGATACTATTCACAGGGGCTATCAGTACGCATCTGCTAGAAATCACACACTCTATCCATCAACAGCACCATTGTACCAAGGCAAATTTCCTGGTGAGTATGTACACTTCTTTGGGGGGGGTGGGCCAAAGACAAACAAATCCTAGCCATCATAGAATCTTCAGATTTTAAGACAAGAAGAGAATTTAGAGATTATTTAGCCCAATATTTCATTTTGCTAAAGATCAGATTGAAAGCTAGAATCTCATAGCCAGTAGAGAAGACAAGAACAAGCAGCAGGACCACACAGTCTCTGGTGGGCCACGTTGCCCAGGCCTCTCCTAGTATATTTATGAAGTCAAGTGGGTCAGGCTCTATGTGAAAAATATGATTTTTTTTTTGTTATTTAAAGAGCTGGCCTAGAAGACACTGTTAGTCTGGTATATGTCAAGCAACTTCTCTCCTTCTTTCGCTCCTTCTGCCTCTCCATCTCTCTCTCTTTAGTACTAGGATTTGAATCCAGATCTTCATGGATGGTAGGTATGTGTATTATCATTGATCTGTCTGCAGAGCTGCAGTCTACCTCGCTCATTATAATCCCTCTCACTGGAGTAAAAGAGTAGTAGAAGGAGACAATATTTCAAATTATGATATCCTAAACACTGAAGCAATTTGCGGACTGGAGAATACAGATATATAAGATGTGAGGCTCCTAAAAGTAATCCCCAGGGTTTTATATAATCTAGGTGTCTATAGGGACAAGATTTAATTTTAGAGAAACTGACCTCTGCCACTTTAAGGCATGCCCCTTTGAAGGCTCTTGCTCTTACGGCTGGTATAAAAGTTGAGGAAGTGAAAGTCTGTAAGCATTCTTGTAGGAAGCACAGGTTAGAATAAGCACTGAAAAAAACAGGATTGACAATCACATGGGCCTGTTTTCTTCAATGGAAAGATATGAATGATGTCTGAACACCTAGAATTCTTTTTATTCTATTAGGAGCCAACCTCCACCTGAATCCCCCTATATCCTGAGCATTGTTTAGACCCTCATCCTGCAGTGAATAGAACACATCCTTATGAAAGAGTCCCCATGTACTTTGAATCCTCCACAAGTACAATCTTTATGCTAATGCTTATCACAGATCCTTCCTCTAGGCACTCGCCCTGAGCTCTGTTTAATCAGTCAATAGAATTCATTCTTATTGTAAAGGTCATATATCACAAGTTCTACTATGTTTAAATGTGCATGAAAAGTAAACCCCAAGGTCAGTTTCTGGAAGACTATGATCCAGTGTCTGCAAAGATGGCACCATTCTATAACACCTGATACAAAAGTTTAGATTAGCAAAGAGGAAGTATGAGGTAGGAGCACAGTCCCTGTTTCAGAGAACCGGAATGCTGCAGAGGAGCCTTGGATGACCCCAGAGGTTGCTGAAACAGGGTTAAGGTAGGGCACAAGTATGGTTCTTTGACCTCACAATGTTAGTATTGATATCTAGCTTCCTTTTCATCTTGATATTTGGCCATGTGCAATCAGTGCTATGTGTATAGCACACTGGGTTGAAGGTAGAAGAGACAGAGGCTTTGGCAGCTTTGTAGATTCTGTGAATGCCATTTGGGAACCTCTGTCCTTAAAGCCAATTATGTGTTTGACTTTGAACAAATAGCACTTGGCTTCTAAGGTGTGTCTATCACATAATGTGCAGGGTTCCTGGATGCTGAGTCATTGGGAACTGAGATGTGGACTCATACAACCAGAAAGCCTTAATCACTGACAAAATTCTCTGTGATTCTACCCCTGTATCAACATCTGACTCATCCTAGGGGAGAGATTATATTAGGAGAACAATCTGAATAAGTAATTAAATAATGGTTATATACTCACCATTTAACCTCAAGATCAGGCATCTTGCTAAGTATTACATTTTGACTATGTATTCATCATGGATCCTGGGGCCATTTTTACACAGTATAGACTCATTACATGAATTTAAATTTGACTGTATGCACTTAAAATTTTTATGGACATTTCTTTATTTAACTTTCATAATAACTTTATGAGATAGATATTCCTCTGATAACCATTTTATTACCTTTTTGATAATAGCCTAAATGTACTTTATGAATTATTTCAATTAAGAAACATTACTTAAAAGAACTGGCGATATGGCTCAGTGGTTAAAGGGCTTACTGTATAATCATGAGGATGGGAGGTCAGTTCCTTAGAGGTGGATGTGGAAGCCTACCTACAATTCCAGCACTCAGGATACAGAGACTGAAGATTCTTAGAGCAATCTGGCTAGCCAGACCAGTTTTACTCAGAGTTTACCTCAATGAATATAGTGGAGAGATGGAGTAAGACACCTTCTATTTTCATAGGGCCTTCACATGCCACACCCCCACATACACACACATCCCCCCCCCCACACACACACATACTCATGCATATGTAAGTATTCAGGAACACATACATACATACATACAACACACATGAAAAAATTTAAAAAATTACTTAAGTTTAAAACTGTTCAGCAAAATTATTCCTTATCCTCCTGCTCCAAAATGCCAGCCTTCTAATCCCTATGAATTATGAATATGGAAAAGTTACATGGCAAAAGGAATTAAGGTTGGCAATGGAAATAAGATTGCTCATCAGGTATTAACTTCTTAAGTACAGATCTTATTCTATATTACCCAGAAAGGAGGGGTTCTCTGGCAATGCAAGGGATCCTTGGAAGCTAAATACTGAGAGGAAAGAAAGGTCACCACGAAGCTACTAGGCCAGGTATTGAGACCAAGAGCTAAATGATGTAGGCAAGCTCTCAAAAGGAACAAGCAAAATGATAAGCTCTCCCCTCCTTCCTTCGAAAAGGGTTATAGTCCACCTGAAACCTTGCTATTTGTCCAGAAGGATTTCCACAGACTTATAGGACAAGCTATTCATACTGAGTATCAATCAAGAGAATGCTGTGGGAAAAAAAATTGATTGGCTGTTTTAATCTTTCAGAGAGAAACCTCTTTGGAAAGTATTTGCATGACTCTATCACACTGAAAAGTGTATCTTGGTTATGATTTAGCTTTTGGAGACATTCTACAACATAAAATGGATGCAGGGGTTTGAACTGCAATGATACAGATACATTTTTGATACATGAAAGTCTGATGGCCAGAGCACCAAAGGAGCCCGGCTCTTTTCGTTTTAAATTCTTAAGTTATTTTCTTTCTTGTGATTTCTCACTGTTAGCTGTTTATACATTTCTACCAGTCACTTTATAATGCTGCTTATCATCTATTTATGGTCAAATTGCTATTAGTAAGTAGAGTTGAAGTTACATTTAGTTCAATTTAGAAAATGCATTCTTAATATTCCTCATATATTTACATATATCCTTGGCTTTTCATGGTTAGAAAATAATATGAATGTAGCATATTTTAGCATTTAATTATACATTTGATACACATTAAGTATTATTTAGTGCATTGTTCTATAGACTCCTCTTGGATTCTGTTCTAATGGATAATATGCTATATTTTAACTCAACAGGGGAGCTCTCCCCTGACACATTTCCCACTGACAGAAGAAAAAGGGGCCTTAGATTTTAGAACAGAAGTAGACCTAGAATGAGATGTGGAATTTTCTAATCTTAGAGACATTTGAATGAAGATTGATTACCCAACTTCAGATCTGTAAGGTTAAAACTAGACACTCAACACACTCTCTTTGTTATCCAATCTCAGATATTTTGTTTTTTTCTCCTGCTGTGTTCAGTACTGGACTCTGACTGAGGGGTCACTCTGGTAGCAGGTTAGCATGCATCCCTGGTTAACTTTCTGAGGAAAGCTTAGAAAACTAATAGGAATATTCATATATGAATAGTCATACGTGACTTGCTCAGGGATTAATTAATCCTGTGCCCAAATATTGAATGATGAGACCTGAAGCATAAGAAAATCTAGAAGACAGATATGAGATACAATCCAGCTAAGCAATATGTACTTTACATGTTGTAAAAATTGTTAGAAAGCTCTTGTTCAAAAGAGGAAAAGGCCCGGGTATTAAGATGATATGATTCTTTTATGGCCTACATCCCTAGCTGTGACTATCAGATGCCAATGTTCTGAATAAAGTGATATTTTTCTAGTAAAAGCTCATATTGATCATTCAAATATAATTTTCATTTTTATAGGGATACATACAAATGAAATGAGTTTTTTTTGTTTGTTTGTTTTGTTTTGTTTTTCGAGACAGGGTTTCTCTGTGTAGCTTTGCTTTGCTCCTTTCCTAGAACTCACTCTGTAGCCCAGGCTGGCCTCAACTCACAGAGATGCACCTACCTCTGCCTCCCAAGTGCTGGGATTAAGGGCGTGCACCACCACTGCCCAGCTGAAATGAGTTTTTTAAAGCTACAAACTGGTTTTCTTGGAAGCCATGGCTTCTTATTGGGTTCTATATTCCCTTGAGTGCTGTGGATATCACTCTGTATAAATAAAATGCTGTTTGGCCAGTGGCCAGGCAGGAAATATAGGCGGGACAAGAGAGAAGAGAATTCTGGGAGGTAGAAGGCTGGGGTGGAGAGATATTGCCAGCCGCCGCCATGACAAGGAGGATGTAAGGTACTGGTAAGCCACGAGCCACGTGGCAAAGTATAGATTAATAGAAATGGGTTAATTTAAGATAGAAGAAGTAGATAACAAGAAGCCTACCACAGCCATAGAGTTTGTAAACAATGTAAATTTCTGTGTGTTTACTTGGTTGGTTCTGAGCGTCTATGGGCCTGGTGGGTGAGAGAGATTTGTCCTGACTGTGGGCCAGGCAGGAAAACTCTAACTACACTTGAGAGTTCCAGTTAGTGCTCCATCTCTATAATGAAAAAGAGACTTTAATGAGGCAGATAAAGGTCCCTTTTTATGATATTAGGAACTAGAAATAAATTGGAAATTTTATTATTTTGTATACTAAAAATATCCTACCTAATCACAAAAAAAATAAGAACATTTATAATCGCCTCTAAAAATCACAACTGAGAGTGGTTACAAAAAGGAAAACTTGAATATCCTTTCTAAATCTCTTTCAAGCAAAATTAGACTGATTTTTTAAAAAATCAACAAAAATTTTATCTTTTGTTCTATAGCAGGATTCTTCAACAGATCAATACAAAGAGAGATTTGGTGTGCATTAAGAATTCTAGCTTAATACTTGAGTAAGTAAAGTCAGAATACATGTTGAAAATAACAATTGAAGGCCAGAGGTGACTAACAAATACTAAGAAGTCATTGGCTGAAAAGTTTATAAGGCCTTGGCTAAGAGAGCTCAACTTTGAACTTCATGTTAGAGCCATCTGGGGAGTTTTGAAATGATCTCAGTCATGGGCCATACCCCAAAGTGGTTGAGTCAGAGTATCTGGACTCAGGAATCAAGACTATCAGGAAGAGTCAGGAACCATGTCTTTCCTAAGTAATCCCAACAAGTACCCAAGGCTGAACCATTGCTGCATGACCAGTGAATGTTATTTGGTCTCTAGGCATACCAGCATTAGCCTCATGATTTCTTCCAGGCTTATATGCTACTGAAGAGAACTGAAATTTAGACTACCTGAAGTTCTAAAAAGGTCATTCTGCAAGGTCACAAAGCTGGCATCACACACTGTTTAGTGGCAGTGAGCAGATGGGTTCTGTGTGGTCATTGAAGAAGTAAATAAAAACTACTCATGGCCACTTGAAGCTGCTCTCTCAATAGGCACTACCTTCTCATTTATTATCTTTTGCTTTTAATAATAACTGGAAATAAAAGCAAAGCATTGTCTCTAGGATAATGAGGAGGAAGTTAAGCAATTACTTACCCGTTACAACAGGTTCCAAGTTACCTGTGAATCACAGTAAGTTGGTGAATAAGCAGTAGTTATTAAGGAACTTGGCTTCCAGACAAAACTGAGGACCCTGTAAACCATTCATCATTGGACAATAGAAAGAGGCTGAGATTGTTTCTAAATGGAGGAAATAACCCTTCTATTCAAAAATAAAATCCACCTCACACATGCATAACGCATTCTCAGTCCCTCTCTCCGCCCTCCCTCTCTTCCCTTCCTCTCCCTCTCTTTCCTCCTGTTTATATTTAAACTGAATGGTAAGGATAGATATGAAAGTCTTGTTTAAAAAATACTTGACAAATATTTGAATAAAGGTCACCACTGAGTTCTAATTTCTATTTTCTTTCAATAAATCATATAATAGTATACTACTGAGAAAATAGAGGTTGATTTTAAGAAAAGGACAAGAGAATACTATTCCCCCACCAGCTGTAGTGATTATACCTTTGAACTTCTGCTCTATAACTACCAAACACCTATCAAAGTTGTTATTCAGGGAGCAGAGGTGAGCAGAGGGGTTCGTGTGGCAGAAATTGGTAAACATCTGGGAATCCAGGTGCTCAGCATTTAAATTATGTGGTGCAGAAGTGTTCCTTCATTACATGAAACTGTCACATTATTATTTTGCCTAATGATACCATTATTATCATATTCATTTGAGTGACAAAATGCCAGATTCATGCCCATCAATTTTCTGCAGTGTCTTTCCAAATCAAAGAGCCTTTCCTTTTTAAATCCATCAAATTATCATGTGAGCTCAAGCAGCTGAAAGTGGAATACAGCAGCTACATTCAAAGATTTTAAGCTATCTTAGTCCTTTCTTCTAACTCATGCATTAAATTTCATTTTGCCAAGATTTAGCCATTTAAGCTTGAATTATTCAGAGTTTAATTATGCGTATCAAGACAAATATTTAAGTGTGAAAATTTCAATCTCAAGAAGTGATAAGAAAAAAGTAAACACAATTTAGAGAGGAAGGACAGAATAAATGTTCTTATTATACCAAGCTGCTAATCTACATCATTCAAAACTCTTTGGATGAATTAAAAGAACACATTTATTTTTGTGTATTTAAAAATGATAGTTTGTTTGCAAACATATTATACTAAGTATAGTTGGTAGAGATTACAGGAAAAACACTTAAAGGTATTGAAGAGTCTCTAATAATTTAGTAAATTATTTTTAGAAAGAGAAAGCAACCCAAAAGGCAAGATACTAGGTTATGGAGACAGCTCAATCATTCAAAGACTTGCCTCAAAGAAGAAAGAGCTGAGTTGATGCCCAGAACCCACGTAATAAGTCAAATCTGATGAAACACACTTGCAATCCCAGTGCTGGGAAGTGGAGATAGGCAGACCTCTGAGACTTGCTGGCTAACTAGCTTAGTTTACTTGTTAGACTTTAGGCTAATGAGAGCTTCTATCCAACAAAGTGAACAGCTTCCAAGACACTACACTCAGAGTCATCCTTTTGTTTTCATTTGTATACACATGCATACATATGTGGATACACACATATATTCACCCTCACATACATGGACTTTCACATATATTCAGTAAAAACAATTTTTTTTTAGAAAGGCAAGGATTTTTTTTTTTTAATTAGGAATTAGGTTCTGTGTTCAAATAGCCTAAGTGGCTGATCCATTTATGCACTTGGCAGCCTACTTTATTGCCCAAAGCCCTACTTCAATGTATCATAATTCATACATTTTTTGGTGTGTGAAAATCAAAGTAATAATGTGACTTGCAGAAGTAAGTATTCAAAACATAGTTAGCTGTTGTTTTTAAGTCAAATAACTATTGTATATTATACTGAATTATGATATTATCATAGAGTGACTTCATTTCTACTTTTAGACTTTCAGGTAAAGGGAAAGAGTAAGCAATGGCCATATAAATTTTAGTTGATGTTACAAGAATATTTTAATGATATTCATGTGAATCCAGCCAGAATCTATGGGGTAGCAGTTCAGTTGTTGTATTTATTTGTTTATGTTTTTGTTTTTCGAGACAGGGTTTCTTTGTGCCTTTTCTGGAACTCTGTAGCCCAGGCTGGCCTTGAACTCACAGAGTTCTGCCTGCCTCTGCCTCCCACTGGGATTAAAGGCATGTGCCACCACCGCTTGGCACATGCTGTATTTATATGTGATGATTGATCACTAAGTTACTAGTTGCAGCAATGAAACTACTGATTAGGTAGAATCTGCTTCATATGAACTAAAGGTATCATCTCTCTACTCACTCACACAAGAGAAACATCTTGGGAAGTTGATACGAGTCTCAGTCCTCCACTGGTCCCCTTGTATAGCCATGAGCTTAGAAGACTATTGGTTTCATTCTTTCAGTATCTCTCCAAATCCATCTTTTTTGTGCTGCTTTCCTAGTAAGGTACCAGTTGACTTCTCTTGCCTCATGTCTCTATGGTTCTGCTATTGCTTTCCTGAGTTGTCATTCCTACTGCCTAGTTAAATGATTAATTACTTTTCTTGTTGCTTGTTGCCTTATTCTTTCTTGTCATCATTCCACAGAAATCATCTATTTTTTGCCACATTATAGGATGGCAGACATAACTCTAAAAGAGTAAATTTTAATGACTATAAAAATTCTTACTTTTTATCTAGTTAAATATAATGTATGCAGCTATTCTTTTAGCTGTAAAAGAATTCAAACAGATAAACCATCTAGTTAAAAAAAAAAGGAAGAAAAACAGTAGGTTGATACCTATATGGGAAGGAGCAAGCTGCCTGGTCCCTTAACATCATATGAGTCAACAAAGTGACATGTGTGTCAATAGCATAAAAATAAAGGTATGAGTTGTCATTGCTTATCTAAGATGAAATTGAAAAAAACAATTGCTATGTCTAAGGAAGACATTACAGCAGTAAAGAACATGGATAAGGTCTGATTGCTTATTCTCTCTGTTCTTAATGGATTCCTTGGGAAACTGTCACCATGGTTTCACTATT
Organism: Onychomys torridus; assembly: GCF_903995425.1. Lineage (NCBI taxonomy): Eukaryota > Metazoa > Chordata > Mammalia > Rodentia > Cricetidae > Onychomys > Onychomys torridus. The sequence continues at coordinate 45,874,508 of NC_050445.1, forward strand.
TTTTCCCCAACTCCATACCTTCATATGCATGTCTCATGTGAAAATTCAATACTCAACATTAGATAGATGTCTGTTGTTTCATTATAATAATGCACAGATATCCATTGAACATGAAACTGGGGAAGACAATAAGGAGTCTGTGGAAAGAGAACCTTAGGTAAAGGGGAGAATGAAAGCCAAGTTCCGGGAGCAGCAACCAATGTGGTCTATTTGAAAAGCAACAGAAGATAGAGCAAGAGAAGCAGAGCTTGAGGTATGAATAAACTCACAGGATCTATGAGCCAACTTAAATATTTTAACCTTTCCTCTTGGGAAAATAATGAGTTTAAGAGTGTATTAACATGATGTGAATGGTACATTTAAAAACACAACCAATTATAGCCAGAACAACGTGGCTCCACTGGAGCCCAAAAAGTCTACCACAGCAGGCCCTGGGTCCTGCAACATAGCCAAAACTTAAAGCAAAGTCCTTAAATAGCTTTTATGAATATGATAGAAGTCATTAAAGAAGAAATGAATCAACCTTTTAAAGAAACCCATGAAAACACAAGCAGTGGATGGAAAGGAATAAAACGGTTCAAGACTTTAAAGTAGGAATAGAACCATTAAAGAAAACCCAAAATAAGGAAAACTCAAAACTGGAAATAAAACATCTAAGAACCGAACACGAACCTCAGAGACCAATCTTACCAAAGAATATAAGAGATGGAAGAGAGAATCTCAGGCATTGAAGACACAACAGAAGAAATGGATACCATGGTCAAAGAAAATGTCAAATCTAAAACATCCTGACACAAAACATTCATGAAATCTTGGACACTATGAAAGATCAAATGTAAGAATAATAGGAATAGAGGAAGAAGAAAAAATACAGATCAAAGGCACAGATTTTTTTCAAAATCATAGAAGAAAATTTCCCCAACCCAAAGGGGATGCCTATCAAGGTACAAGAAGCATACAGAACAACAAACAGACTGGACCAGAAAAGAAATTCCCATCTGTATATAATAATCAACACCTTAAACATTCAGAACAAATAAATCATATTAAAAGCTGCAAGGAAAAAAGGCCAAGTAACATATAAAGGCAAGACTATTAGAACAATACCAATACCAATACCAATGGAAATTTTAAAGGCTAGAAGGGCCTGGTGTTCTACAGACTCTAAGAGACCATAATTGCCAGCTCAGACTACACTACCCAGAAAAACTTCCAGTTATAATAGATATAAAAATAAGATATTTCATAAGACAAGTGAATTTAAGCAATCTAGCAATTAATATATCTCCACAGAAAGTGCTACCAGAAAATGTGAACATAATGAAGTTAACCACACCAAAGAAAACACAAGGAATAGATAGTTCAGATGAGCAAATAAAAAAAGGGGAAATACACATATACACTTGCAGGCACATCATCACCACCACCACTAAAACAATAACAAAACATCAGAAATCAACAAACAGTGCTTATTGATATCTCTCAATATCAATAGTCTTAATTCCCCAATGAAAAGACACAGACTAATGAAAGTGGATGTGAAAACAAGATCCATCCTTCTGCTGCCTATAAAAAACACATCTTAACATCAAGGATAGACACCATCTTAGGGTAAAAGAATGGGAAAAGTTATTTCAAGCAAATTGAACTAAGAAGCAAGCTAGGGTAGCCATTTTATTATCTGACAAAAATAAACTTCAAACTAATCAGAAGAGATAGGGAAGGCCACTATATACATAAAGGAAAAATCCACCAAGAGGAAATGACAAATCAACATCTATGCAGCAAACACTAGGTTCATAAAAGAAATGCTACTACAGCTTATATCACAAATTAACCCTCATAGTGGGAGACATTAATACCTAACTTCCACCAATAGACAGGTCAAACACAAACACAAAAGAAATTATCTTCTTAGTAGCTCATGGAACATTCTCCAAAATTGAGCACATACTCAGATACAACAAGTCTTGACAGATACAAGAAAATTGAAATAACACCCTGATGTATTTAAAAAAAAAAACCCTATACCCCAGAAAATTGGAAAATCTAAAATAAATGGATAATTTTCTCAATAAATGGATAAAATTCTCCAAATGTGGAGATTAGTTGTTAAGTCAATGATAACCAAGCTATAATCTGTGGAGCCACATAAGATATGTATAGAATAAGAGACTGAGCAGGGACAGATAGATCTCCTTAGGAAAGAGAAATAGAATAGACAGATATGAATGAATGGGGTGGAGTGGACAGAGCAAGAAGATCAGGTAGAGGATGGGAGGGGATGTCGGGAGAGATACCTTAAGAGCCATTTGAGGAGTAGTGTGGAAAGTATGAAAACCTAATACAGTAGAAGCCTCCTAAAATATATACATATATGAAGGCAGTATCAATGAATAGCCAAATCATGAAGGAGACAGAGCCCCAAATGGCCATCTCTTGTCACCAAATGAAGCTTCCAGTACTGGGATTGGGTTACATCTAATGGAATTGTTGGCCAAAGGGGTCCCATAGGAACCCCCAAACAACTCAGGCTATTGCCAAGACTATAGTTTGCTCTTCACAGACTGACAGCAAGGCCCCATTGCTGAAGACAATAGCTACACAACTCACTGAACAGGGAGAAGTTGAGCTGGTCCCTACATAGAGCATATGGTGCATCTTTGGTACAGGAAGATACTCTGCATGCTACAAAAAGAGAAACATGAACATCAAGCTAACCACCAACCCTTTGTTCTACCATGGTGTCCTGTCTGCAAGATATGCCAGTGCAACAGTAGCACAAAGCTTGTGGTGTAATTGACAAATATTTTATTTGACTGAAGGCCTACTCCACCAAGTGAAACCCATTCCTGCAACTGCTTACTGACTACGAGGCTGAGAACACATAGCCCAGTTACCTAGGGTAAAATCAAATACCACTGTCCCAACAAAAACAGTAGCAATAAAATGACTCCTAATGATGTTTTTCTATACTGATCAATTAGTGCCTTGATTAGCCATCATCAGAGAAGCTTATTCCTGAAGCAAATGGGAACAAATACAGAGACCCACAGCCAGACTTTACGTAGAAAGTGAAAGACCTTTGAAAACTCAGCCCTAGAAAGGATGTCTCCATCAAATCCCTCCCCTCAAGGACCCCTCTGGACCTCCAAGAAGAGAAGGCAGAAAAAGTGTAAGAGCCAGAGGGGATGGACCACATCAAGGAATTAAAGTCCTATAAAGCAACATGATTGCCGCACACTGAGGCAGAATGTGCCGGGCCTGCAAGGGTCTGCATCAGGTGGGGTCTTAGAGCTGAAAGGAGAAGTGAGCACATGCCCCCATCCCTAACCCAGAAGTAATCTTCATTTATAAGCTCTTGCAAAAGAAAATTTAGTTTCCTCCAATGGAGTCTCACTGGGAAAACAAACTACCCTTAAGGGTAGGCTGCATGCCATGCAGTAGATGGCCAACGAAAACAATTTTTAATTTTTAATTTTTTTAATTAAAATTTTTAATTTTATTTTTAATTAAATTTTTAATTCTCTCTCTCTCTCTCTCTCTCTCTCTCTCTCTCTCTCTCTCTCTCTCTTTAACCATACATGTCTTTGTGTGCATATTATGGCTTCCTGTACAGAGTTTTTATTGGGTTCTTGAGGGTTCAAACAATGGATTCTCTGTTTCTTGTGCTTTCTTTTGGGTTCCTTTTCTTCTGTTTGTTTCCTCCAATTCTTACATGTTAATTTTTTATTTATCTCATTATATTATTTATTTTATATTATTATTATACCATAGAAACCTGTTTTCTAATGATATACAAAAAGGATGGATCTGGATGGGAGAGGAGGTGGGGAGGAAGTAGGAAGAGCAGAATAAGAGGAAACCATAATCAGGATGCATTATGTGAGAAAAAATGATCTATTGTCAATAAAAGGGAGAAAACATTCTGAATGGAAGAGACTGAATGGAGGTGAGTAGTGGCCAGGACGGGAGCAAGAAAATTTTTACCAAATGACTTCAGATATCTTACTAGGTGGAAGGTGGCATGGCACAGCATGAAGACTGTGAAAGCAGTGAGATGTGGTCAGACTCTCAAAAAAGTTGAAATACAGAACTGGCAGGATGAGTTGGTAGAGCTGTTGGTGACAGAGTTCAAGACATTGCTTTCTCCACCAGGTCCCTGTTTCATTTCACCTTCCCAACAAACACGAGGAGTGATTGTTGAGAGACTTGTTGTGGGTGCAAGATCTCCATCCTCAACAGAGCAGCAGAGTATTGAACCTTGTTCTGCCCAGCTTCCTTCGCTACAGGCGTTTTCTCTCTAAGACTTCCCTTCACCCCATGACATATCCTCAATATCAAAACAAACACAGTGGTTCATTCCCCAGAGTCCTTCTAGTATGCATCTATCCCACGAGGCTTTACGAAATTTCCCAGAATTCTTATAGAGGGTCTGCATAGTGAGTACCATGGGAAGAAAAGTCAAATTGCTCTGAGTAACCACCCCCAATTTCACTGATTGATAATTTCTATAGCTTCTTCTCTGGTTCGACTCTCCAACTCCATCCATCCCTACATCCATCCAATAACTATACTTGTGAAATACGCTAATTAGGTGTAGTTTTCAGTTCAACATACTGCAAATATGTATTTTATAATGTGGAAGGGTAAAGAAATTTGGCAATGGACAAAAACAGGAACTAAAATTTAGTCTTCATAAAAACCAGCTCCTAAAGCCCCATATCTTCCAAAGATGTCATTTCTGGTTTTGCCTTTGCCTCTCAGTGTAAAAGAACTGTTGCTTTGTGCTTTTAAAATACCTCTGGAACAGGGTTAGGGGAAAAAAGGCTTTGAGGGAGCTGAGGAAAAAGGCAGTTTTTAAGTAGGCAAGTTGTTTCCCTGAGCATAATTAGGATTTAAGCAGCATGGTGCTCATTTTTCTTCCTTCACTCTATGGTTGCAGAATAATGAGAATTAACAGCATTTTGACTGAGACTAAATATAAAGAGATTCCAACTTAGTACCTTAGAAAATCAAGCTAATTTCCATTCCGGGGATAAACAGATCCTCAAAGGCACATAAATGAAAACTCAAATACGATCCTGGGCAATTTCGTTCACTTTAAGTCCTATTTGCTCTTTTATAAAGGCAAGCGCAGTATGGGAGGGTGATTATTTGGTCTCCAAACAACCCTTTAGTTCTGAAACCGGTGAGCCTATGCAAAGAGCCACAGAATTCTGTTCTCAAGCTGGACTTGGCATGCAGGATGCCTTTCTCCCTGAGCCAACATGGCACCAATATAAAGTAATTTGGCTGGATTGATTTCCTCAGGAACTGGGTCGTAATGTATTTTAGTATCCTCACACCCTGTGTAAAGCAGGAGGAGGTCCCGGTGCACCTACCGGTTATCACCTTGGCACGTGAATCTCCTTTTGCTGTTGTTGTGGTTTGTTTTCCACTTTGTCACTTTGTCCTCTGTAAAATGAGTCAGAGCAGTTAGCTGGAGTTGTGGTGGGTAGGGAGGATGCACCTGTGTGGCTCATCAAGACAGTAATACCCACTCTTAGTCCAGTGCTCTGCTCTTGGGGGTCTGTCCTGCCATTCTGAAGAATGGCAAATCTTACATTAAGATCAATCAGCATAATGATTTTTCACCTCAATGAGTCTGTAATAATGATTTTAGAAGAAAAATAAAAAGTGTGACCTTCTCATAGATCCCAGTAAAATGCTAATTGGCAAATGCACAAAACAAAGAGATCTGGAGTATGGTCAGTCAGTCACCAATAAAAATCTACTTGTTACTATGCAGCCTTTGTTTGCTATAGATTTCATTCATTCATTCATTCGTTCATGTCTATATATTAATTACAGTCACATGAAAAATAAGTATTCTTGAGTAACATGCTAGGTTATTAGTTACTATCAAGTATGTCAATTGTGGTAGGTTAAATTATTCAAAAATATTTAAAATGCTGGGCTTAGTGTGTGGCTTTCTTAGGACATATGGCTGCTTGAGTATAATTTTACCCTTTGATTTTGAGCTCAAGGATTTGTCCTGCTAGTCAGGGATATGTTAAGAAAATCAAAGTGTAACTTCATCATTTCTGCCATTGCTACCTGATATGTTTTAGATGTAAAGATTTCCAAGGATATATCTGCTAAAGAATTGGACCCACATTTGACACTATCAAGTTGTGGTAGAGAATTAAAGAGATGGGGACTCATGATAAAGCACTTACCTAGCAAGTCCTAAGTTCAATCCCCAGAACTGAAAAAGGAATAGAACAAAATAAAGAGCTAAGACCCTGTGAGAGATCTATCTTTAGGATAATAGGGAAGGCCCCTCCAGCTGATCTGCATGCATATAAGAATATATTGTTTAAGTCAGTATGTGTCTAGAAGGGTCATTACTATGCAGTTACAGCTAGGTAAGATGATGGGTACCCAGTGGTTAAATGTACTATGGACTGTCTCATTTAATTCTTATTTCAAGACCCTAGACTAGATATTATTATTCATATTTTGAAAAAATAGCATCAGATAGGTGATCTGAACTTTCAAAACAATAAAGCCCTTTTATGACTCCAGAGTCAGTGGATATCAAATGTTTTAAAAATAAAATTATTCATTAAAATTAGCTGGGTGTAGTGCCACACCTTTAATCGCACTACTCAGGAGGCAGAGGCAGGTGAATTTCTGTGAGTTTGAGGCCAGCCTGATCTATACAGTGAGTTCCAAGACAGCCATGGCTACATAGTAAGAACCTGTCTCAAAAAAAAAACCCCAAAAAATCATTCATTAAAATTAATAATTAGTTCAGAAGTTGTCCTTAATTTTCATAATTGGTTCCTTTCCATCATTTGAGTTTCAAAAAAAGTCTGCAGTAAAGTGTCTTCCTCTCTGTTATTTCCCTTTTCACTTTTTCCTTTGTTTTGTCAGAGTGTTATTACAGTTTGGAAATGTTTTATTCCTTCCTCTCTATGGTTCCATGTCAGATGTAATCCTTTTAGGAATAGAACATGCTCATCTAGTTGACTTTTATATCTTATGCATCTAGTAAGAGTGAGGTGACTGGCATGTAGCATGTGCTCAGTGCATCTGTGCAGAATGGATATATCAACAGATGAGAGATAGGATGGGGATATGGGTGGAGGCTGGAGAGGAGAGAACTGCAAACTTAGATACTTTGAAAAGTAGCTCTGAGTAACAAGAGTCAGATTTAGGATTTGATATATGGGATATATACATACATGGAAGAGAGTAAGGAGAGAAATTGGTTCACTTTGGGATTATCCATAAGCATGCCCTGGGAAATCAAGAGTCTTTCCTTTTTGATAAACTCCAGCCAAACATACACTACAAAAACCACATCGCTGTGTGGGTGTGACTATTTTTTAGTCTGAAATGTATGGGTATTTTTTAAGGGTTTGATAAAAGAAGCCAAAAGGAAAAGTCTCAAAGTAAGTGAAATGAAGGAATCAAGGGGTTACATCAAACAAGACCTCCAACGAGTTGTCTTCTCAGCTGCCACATCACCTTGGATCCTGATGAGTTGTGAGAGAGGAAGTCATGCAGCAGACCAGATAATGATAATGACTTTCACTGGCGATTTCTATGAGGTCTTTTTTCTACCCAGTTTCTAGCAGACTACCACCCACAAGATTTATAAAATACCTTGTTTGCTTCTATGGCTTTCTACCAAGCTTTCATTGTGATCAAAGGACTCACTAATGGCACCAAGAGAGATGGCTCTATGGATACAAGCACTTATAGAGGACCTAGGTTCAATTCCCAGCACCCACATGGCAATTTCACAATTGCCTCTTACTCTAGTTCCAAGGGATTCAGTGCCCTCTTATGGCCTCCACAAGAACCAAAGCAAATCAAAATGTGTGTGTGTGTGTGTGTGTGTGTGTGTGTGTATGTACGTATTTATGTATACCATGTATATATATGAAGACAAAACAATCAAAACACATGAACTAAAAATAAATACATTTTAAGGGACTCAGTGAACAATCAAAGAAGTTTTTAACAATGGCTCCAGGCTGATGGATTCATCAGTTTTATCATGTTCCACACCATTTGGAGGCAGCTAGCTAACCATGTAGAATGGTCCTTTGAAGACCAGTATAGTACCAACTAGGTGTGAATATCTTGCATGGGCAGCAAAGGTTCTCCAGGAGTCTGTATTTATTCTTAATCAGTATCTAATATTAATTACTCTTTCACTGAATTCATGGGTAGAAATAAGAGTGGCATCACTCATCAAACTAGTTAATCCAATTGTCTACTTTTAAATTTTTGGCTTCTTGTCTTGGTGACCTTAAGCTTTGATGATTACACATCTTACTTCCAGAGATAAGAATGCTTCCTGACCCCGGAACTCCCATCTGGACCAGAGGTGAGTGCCTGGGGTTATAGCCAGAGAGGAAACTGCCCCTGGGTCCCACCGCTGGACACAGGCCACTTCAGGAGGACCTGACCAACTTGGCCCCGGTTTCCTCCCAATCGGCGGGCCCTATGGGAAGGCTCCCCTTTTCCAAGACTGCAAGCAGACACTGCAGTCTCCACACCATGCCCCCACACCCATCAGCTGGAGACCCCAGCCACTTCCTGAGAATCAGAGACCAGACCCAAGCTTCCATCCTGCCCTGAAACTCCCATCTGGACCAGAGACCAGAGGAACTCCCATCTGGACAAGAGGAGCTCCCATATGGACAAAAATAAGGAGACCCAAGGGACTTCCCGAGACTAAGAGTCCAGGCCCCAGCTCCTATCTGGCCAGCACACTCATCTGGATCAGCACTCCCATCTGGCCTAGAGCTTCCATCTGGACCAGAGAGAGGCTCCCTAAATTGGTCAGCTCTCTCTGGACCAAGTACACTGATAAGACGAAGAACGAACACAAGAGGAGATGGGCAGATGTCAAGGCAGAAGTACATACAACAAAATAAAGAGCAATACAGGATCACCAGAACCTAGTCCTTCTCCAACAGCTAGACCTGAACAGCAAGGAATGGAAGAAGAAGAAGAAGAAGAAGAAGAAGAAGAAGAAGAAGAAGAAGAAAAAGAAGAAGAAGAAGAAGAAGAAGAAGAAGAAGAAGAAGAAGAAGAAGAAGAAGAAGAAGACAACCTTATAAGTAACATCATGAAGAGGCTAGAGCCTTATATAGAAGAAATCAAAAATAAAGTGGAGGAACAGACAAATAAAAAATGGGAAGAATGCTATAAAAAAAAAAAGAGGAAAGGACAATTAAAGCAGAAGAAAACAATAAGTCCTGGAAAGAAAATCATGAAAAAGCAAGGGAGACAATCCAAGATCTGAAGAGGGAAATAGAAAAAATGAAGAAGACACTAGCAGAAGGAATGTTGGAAATAGAAAATCTGAGTAAACAAACAGGAACTTCAGAGGCAAGTATAACCAACAGAATGCAAGAGATGGAAGAGAAGATCTCTGGTGTTGAAGATACGGTAGAAGAAATAGATTCATCAGTCAAAGAAAACACTAAAACCAACAAAGTCATGACCCAAAATGTCCAAGAAATTTGGGACACCATGAAAAGACCAAACCTACAAATAATAGGGATAGAGGAAGGAGAAGAATACCAACTCAAAGGCACAGAAAATATATTTAACAAGATCATAGAAGAAAACTTTCCCAACTTAAAGAAGGAAATGCCTATGAAGATACAAGAAGCCTATAGAACACCAAACAGACTAGACCCCCAAAAGAGTCCCATCACCACTTAATAATTAAACAACTAAACTTACAGAATAAAGAAAGAATATTAAGGGCAGCAAAGGAAAAAGGCCAAGTGACTTATAAAGGCAAACCCATCAGAATAACACCCGATTTCTCGATGGAGACTTTGAAAGCCAGAAGGACCTGGTCAGATATAATGCAGACACTAAGAGACCATGGATGCCAGCCTAGACTAATATACCCAGCAAAACTTTCAATCATCATAGATGGAGTGAACAAGACTTTCCAAGACAAAACCAGATTTAAACAATACTTATCCACAAACCCAGCCCTACAGAAAGCACTAGAAGGAAAATTCCAACCTAAGGAAGGCAGATACACCCATGAAAACACAGGCAAAAGATAACACCACAGCAGTAAACCCCAAAGAAGAGAAGTACACACACACTACCACCAAAAAATAAAAATAACAATAAGAACGAACAATCACTGGTAATTAATATCCCTTAATATCAATGGACTTAATTCACCTATAAAAAGACACAGACTAACAGACTGGATACAAAAACAGGACCCATCTTTCTGTTGCATACAAGAAACACACCTCAAATTCAAAGACAGACACCCCCTAAGAATAAAAGGCTGGGAAAAGACTTTCCAATCAAATGGTCTTAAGAAGCAAGCTGGTGTAGCCATCCTAATATCCAGCAAAATAGACTTCAAACTAAAATCAATCAAAAGAGATGCTGAAGGACATTACATACTCATCACAGGAAAGATCCACCAAGATGAAGTTTCAATTCTAAACATTTATGCCCCAAACACAAGGGTACCCACATATGTAAAAGAAACATTACTAAAGCTTAAATCACATATAAAACCCCACACATTATTAGTGGGAGTCTTCAACACCCCACTTTCACCTCTGGACAGATCGGCCAAATTGAAACTTAACAGAGACATAATGGTCTTAACTGATGTTATGGCTCAAATGGACTTAATCAATATCTACAGAACATTCCACCCAAACAAAAAAGAATATACCTTCTTCTCAGCACCCCATGGAAACTTCTCTAAAATCGACCACATACTGGAGGATATGGGAATTGAGGGGAGGGGCTGGAGGTGGGAGGGTGGAGGACAGGGGAACCCATGGCTGATGTATAAAATTTAAAACACATAATAATAAAGAAAAAATTAATAAAAAAAGGAAAATACTTGGAAGAAACAAAAAAAAAAAAAAAAAGAATGCTTCCTGACAATTTCCATTCAACTAGAAGTGAAAACTAGTGTTAAGCTATTATGTGTTTCTCACGCTTCTGAGTCAACAACTGAAGAAGAGAATTACCATGTGGGCTATAGTGACTGATCTAAACTACCAAGAGAACACAGAAATTCTCAACAATGGGACAGGAAAGAGCAATGTCTAAATCAGAAGACATTTCTTGAGGCCTTAGTCTTGACAAACTCTGCAATGAATAAATGGCTAAGTAAAGAACTAAGACTACCTAATCTCTTGCTGAAGGCAAGAATGGAAAATCGGTGGTTATAAATAAAACCATGACCAGCTGACCACTTGAGAAGTGAGAAAAGTAACACTCATATTTTTTCCTTATTTTATTAATGTCTGAGTATATAATACATACACTAAGTATATACTGATGCTGTCTTTCTTCTATTTCTTGACCACACCATATAGGATTTATTCATTTTATATAATGTTACTTAATTATTATTCATTTTTAAAGCATTTTCTGAGATTTGTATCAATGGCTTTCTAGTTCTCAGACTTGCAGATGCAGTCTGATTGCACCATTACCTTTTCTGGTTCTTCAGCTTGAGATGGCATCCCATGGGGTTCTGAATTTGTTTCCACAAGTAGTTAAGTCAATATGAATTTCTTCTTATACACCTCTATCATATATGTCTATAGGTTCATCCTCTCTGGATAACCTTCACTAATAGAACACAGGATTTGGAGATGTCAAATTGTAAATGTGAAAAGGAAAACTTGAATGAGTGTTTGAAGATGTGTACTAAGTAGAGGTAACATAGCAAGAGACAGGAGAAGTTATAGTAGCAGTTATTGAGACAGAAAAATTAAAACATGCAGTTATTTGATGAGAGCAAAAGGTTCATACTAGTTCTTTTAGATACCTGCCTCCTTTCTTTTTTATTATTGCTTTGATTCCTTCTACTAGAATTGCTTTTCTAACACATACATTTCCTTAAAGCCAACTTTTGTATGTGTTGGATTACATATGCCAAAATGTACACAGTGAAGTCTTTTGTCATTAGGTTTAGGAACAAATGAATGAGGTGGTTTTTGTTCATCTTTTCTTCATTAGTTCTTGGCATTTATGATTGTCCTCTATTCTGTTTGCCACGTTCTTAACTGTCATGGTCAGGATGATGAAAGAGTTTCATACCACAGATGCTGACAAAAAGCACATTTGTTGCTTTGGAAAAGGCAGCTCCAGTCTGTAGATAAATGAATGTTTGAAAACATAGAACAGAGATTGTATTTACAGACAAAACAGCTTATCTGATGTTCTGGAGTTCAGGCTGAGAATATCTGACATAAGGAATGACTTCCACCCTGATTCAAACAAGAACATTAATTGTTTTCCTCTTGCCTTGCATCTGGTGCCACAGTCCAAACCTTGTTCCTTTAATTTGATTCCAGAAGATTGAGAAAATGTCCATGCTTGATCTGAATTGTTTCTCATGGTGACATTATTAAGTTTCATTTCAGCAGCCTGGAGGTAAAAGTCATCAACCAATCAGCAAGTTCACACAGCATCCCTACTATACAGTTAGTTGGTTTTGTGTGAGGAGTGCTCTCAGAGCACATAATTGAATTGAGGAGGTAAAATTTGCACATATGTAATAGTAAAAGAACAATGAGGGCCACATCAAGTAGAACTGACTTTCAGTACAGCAAAACTTTAGAGAAAGGAGAAGTCATCATAGGGTAAATAGCCAAAGATTTTTTAAATTATTGTTTTCAATTACTATCATTATAACAACAATGCCTAGCATTTTTTGAACATTATGTATTCACCACAGGTCAGGTGGTATGCAAAGCACTTTGTGAGCCTTCACTGATTTAATAACCTATTACTATTCCTTCTTATGGAGAAAAACAATGCAGTCTTATTAACCCCCATTTAAAACTGCAGATATTTAAGGTGGTTAGGTAATTCATCCATACCCATTAGACCTATAAAAAGCCAGAATTCATAATTTAATGTAAGGTTTTATAATCCCAAAGCATTATACCCATTACCAAGATTTAGGAAGGCATTTCCTCAGATTTGTAGCAGGCTGCAACAGGAGAAAACATCTCTAAAATGTATGGAGATTTCAATAGATACGATAGAAGAGTGAAGGCATTTCTGCAGCAGTCTATGTAGACATCTAGAGACAAATGAGGACATGTTATCTATGAGACACAGTGGAAAAGAGCATGTGTGAAAGAAGACATTTGTGCCTTGAAGGTTGGGAAAGCCTGGGTAGGTCTGTTTTGTACAGTCTATACACAAAGCAGTTTGGAGTAAGAAGCCATTTTCAAATATGACACTGGAGGTGCTATTTAAGAAATTGCTGTAACCTTAGATATCAAAACCTTTGCATCTACTTAAGCGGTCAAGAATCCAAGGAGCAAATGAGTCAGAGTAATAGAATATGACTAGGCAGTTTTTCTGTCAGGTTTGGCATGTTCATTGCTATCATCCTTGTTCAGCTGACATTTGGGCAGTCATGTTGGTGAGACTCTGTAGCTGTAGACTCTGACATTACTAGAAGACACAATCTATGGACTGAACAGTTTATATTTAGGAATATATATGTATATACACACAATAACTATTAGCAAAAAAAGAGACTGAATTTGAAAGAGAGCACTGAGGGGTATATGAGAGTCTTTGGAGGGAAAAAAAGGTGAGAGGAAATGTTGCAATTACTTAAAATATAGTCAGAGGTCATTTTTCTTTAATCTACTCCCAATAACATCCCTGAACATCTATGCATTGTTGTGATAAAATGCCTAGACAAAACAACTTAAAGGAAGGAAGGCTTTCTTTGGATTGTAGTTTTAGATTGGTTGAGGCCAGCATAGCAGAAAAGAATTGGCCAAGCTTCTCAAAGGAAGCATGTAATGGAAGCTGCTGCTATGATAGCTGACCAGGAATCAGAATGACCAATCTGGGTCCAGGCATAATCTTTGAGGGTCTGACCCTCATGATTTATTTACCCAAGAGAGACCCCACCTCACAATGATTCAGAGGCCTTGTCATTCTTTCAAATGACACTACATACCAGGGGAACAAATATTCAAAACAAGAGTCTGTTGAAGGTATTTCATGTTCACATCACAACAATCTACTGCACAGGAACTGTAGCGTTGCAAAGAAAAACTCTGGATTCATTCCCACAAACAATCTTCAGTCTAGTCAGGGATATGGACCACGGGTAGTTAGAATGCATGAGTATGGGGTTCCCCTGACCCCACCGAAGAATTAGGCCCACCCACCCGCTGCAGACCTTAACTGAGGAGGGGTAGTGTGCCAACTGCCCATCACCCAGCCTCCCTTACGGGAGACAATCAAAGGCAGTGGGGAGCCTTGTCAAGCAGGAACTCAATTATTAAACATCAGCACACCCTTTATAAAGCACCAAATCACAAACCAGCTTTCCTTCTACCAATCACAACAAAGGTCACATATCCATGAGCCTCTCCAGGCATAGCTCAGCATGATGATCACGAGGAGGCCATGAACCTAGGTCATCTCTCCTGATCCCAAGAGCCAATCACAATGCTTGGCAAACAAGTTAGGTCTCCCCCTCCCCCAGCTCACTTCCTCTCAGCGCCATCTTTGGCTTTTGCAGCTCGACATGTGCTCTGCATACCCACACATGAGAATCAAGAGAAGGCGAAGGAGCAGTTCTCTGAGAAAATACATATCCCAAGAAAACTGAAATCCGAAGGTAATATTTTTTTAATTTATTGTTGTATTTGAGCATTTACCACAAACTAGGATAGAGAAATGTAGCTGTAGGAAAAAAGATAGATATTAAAAAGATGAGGTGCACGCATTTAATCCCAGCACTCGGGAGGCAGAGGCAGGCGGATCTTTGTGAGTTCGAGGCCAGCCTGGTCTACCAAGTGAGTTCCAGGAAAGGTGCAAAGCTACACAGAGAAACCCTGTGTCAACCCCCCCCCCCACACAAAAAAAAAAGATGAGTTCAGACAACATGAAAGATCAAATACATCTAATTAAGACTATACAGTTGGTAACAATTCACCAGACACAGAAAACAGGTAACATTCTTACCATTTGGGGGAAAAGAAAAGGCACATTTGAATGTTGCATTTGAATTAAAAGCAACATAACTATAAATAACTAAAGACAGCCCAGAGATGCTGATATAAAAGGAGTAACAGGGATCATAGTATTGAAGATGCTAGAGAAGGAGCTGAGGGAAGACTTAGATTTGCTGTCCATAAGGCTGTTGTGATTGGACAACAGAAGTCTAGTAAGAGGAAGGGAGTGATAAATACAAAAGGAAAGAGAAGGGCATGGGAGTCAGGGGAGAGTCAATTCAGAAAGCTCAGCTAGAAGCCTTGGCCAACATTGAGTTGATAGACTGATGAAGAAAAAACATTTAGGACATAAAACTACAAAGACATGGTAGTAGCTAGGGGTGAAGAAAAGTAAGATGCCAAGGAAAACACCTAGATTTTAGCCATGGGATGTAGAGATTTACATTCTCTGAGAGAACCATGCTCTGATGGAAATATTGTGAATATGTGCTGTGTATTGGTTTAATCCACAAAAGAAGGCTCAAGAAGGCAGCTTAATGAATGTTTCTTGATATAGAATAGGTTCTGATCTGGGCATAGGTGGCATATCTAAAGCAAAAATCTAACAGTATTTTTATTCTCTTCATGGAAGACCTCACCTGAGGTTCAACCACATACTGCATGAGGCCAAATTCTGTTAGTAAATATCACCAGCCAGTGAATGTCCTCATCAAGAGAGGAAAACTATCCATAGTGTGAGAAGTTCCAAGTAGTAGTTTAGGGCCAGCATACTGAAAACATTTCTACCATAATCTCATCTAAGAAACAGTAAATAAGAGCCTGCTGTAGCAAAGGTCTTCTGCTAAACTACATGGAGTAGAAATTTGAAAACATGGTGATGGCTAAGTTGTACGAAATCAGTATGTTTGGTTCTCAGTAAATAATAACGGATAATAAGAGCATCCAGGTATGTTTATGGTTTACAGAAATAAAATAATACGGGTGTGTTTATTCTGTGTTTCATAATTGATCTCCTGCCTCAGTACAAGAGAAGCATGTCAGGGCAAAAGACAAGATGAGCAAAGGAGATGGTGCTCACTTACGCAACCTAGCCACTACATCACTGTTTAGAGCTCTAGCGCTCACACTAACAGAAATTCAAATAACAGAAGCCCTTCTCCACATCAAAGAAAGGGGTTTCAGGGGACAAAGTAAGCATGAAGTAGGTTGTGCCTACAGAACTGTGAACAGTCACTCTTTGATTTGAGGCAAAATTCCTATAAGAAATGGAAATCACAAAAAGGAATTTGAAATAAGATAATGGGTTCCTTTAACGATAATAAGACCAGAATGTGCATTATAACTTGGAAGACATATATCTGACAATGGAGTGTATTGAGAACATATGAAAAGCATTTTCAATTTGATAATAACAGTAACAGTAGGAAGAGTTGGATAACAAAAATCCTGATTTAAATATACACAAAAACTTTCAGATTTCACCAATGAACATATATATATATATATATATATATATATATATATATACATACATACATATATATTTATGTATGTATATATAGAGAAATTTATAATATGTTCACAAAAAGAACATATCACTAGTCAATGGAGAAATAAAAATTTAAGCTATATTTAGATACCAATACAAATATATCAGAATTATTAAACTTTTAATCACTGAAAGTACTAACTGTTGGTGATGTAAAAAACTGGGCCTTACACTCCACCAACAGATATACAAAGTGATAAAGCTCCACCGGGAAATACTGTGGTAACCTTTTATCAAGTGATGCTTTCCAAATGCTCAAAATCCTGTTCTTAAGTGTTTTCTCAAAGTCAAAGAGGACATAAGTTCGCAGAAGACATAATGCACATGTTCTTAATAGTTTATACATAAAAGTGAAACACTTGGCAACTGTCCTTATACCCATCACTTACATTGTGGATACATCTACCCACAAAACAATATTATCCATGATGAAAAGGAAGGAGATGTTGTTCACATATCCAGTATAGCTCAATCTCAGAAACAATATACTTAATATAAGAGGCATACTATATGTGTTCACTTTACATTAAATTCTATAAGGACAAAATCATACTCATGTGAACAAAATCCTCCAGAGGCTAGTAGATGCCCATGGGGTTGATCAGAATGTGGGGCCAATTTACTTGTGTGGCCAATCTAAAGAGCAAACCTCCAGGTGGTTTCCTATACAAGACATCCATGATCTCACTAGGAGATAAAAAGAAAAGGGAGATGATGTGGTGGGTGCTAGTTATTCAATGATAACTCATACCTTCTGAAAGTGTCTATTTCAGAGCCTGTCCTTGTTTAGATTCCAAAGCTGTTAGATCAATATGCCTCTTCAATGTGTCATTATCCACCCTTCATGACCCTTTAGGAGACTTAAGTTTTCTTTAATCATCCACATCTCCATTAATTAAAGATGGTTTCCCAGCAGGAGCTTTGAATCTGGGGAATCATTACAACCACTTTTATTAAGAATGTATCAGATACCTGGATGGTCTGAGGTATGCTACAATATGAAATGGACCTTGTTTTCATCGTATTCTACACTAGATGCTTATAGCCTCTGAATCTATAGCTTACCAGTAAATACATTGAAGAACATGCATAAAATGCAGCAAGCAGTTAATTAATTCAGTACATCAAACATAATATTTCTGTTCAAAAATCATGAAACATTAAACTTAAATAGGTCAGGTGCTATCCTAGGCATGTTAACTCATTGAATTATAATAATACACATGTAAGCTAAGAGCCTCTGATATCATCAGTCTTAATAGGAAGGCTAAGTTAACACAGACTGTGAGAGACCAGCTCCCATGATGAGCTCAAGGTAATAAAAGGAATGCCTCAGAGTAGCGAGGCGTAGTAAACTTTTTTATCTGAGGATAATTAAGAACAAGTTTTAATCTTTGTATGACTGGTGAAATAAGGAAACACACATGCTTT
Organism: Onychomys torridus; assembly: GCF_903995425.1. Taxonomy (NCBI): domain Eukaryota; kingdom Metazoa; phylum Chordata; class Mammalia; order Rodentia; family Cricetidae; genus Onychomys; species Onychomys torridus. The sequence continues at coordinate 45,892,502 of NC_050445.1, forward strand.
CTGAAGCTAACTTTCTCTTGTACTTCATTTTAAAAATGATCTCTGACTCTTTCTCCGCACTGCTACATAGCTGTACACTGCTGCATACAGCTACATATCTTTACATACATACATCTTTTTACATGGCTAAACATCTTTTTTTCACATACATTTTTCTCTTCTACATCTCTTTTCTATACAGCTTCATCTTCCTTGCCTCCACACAGTTACAAATCTCCACACAGCCACAGGTAAACATCTCATTGACACAGCTCTCACCAGACAGCACTCTACACACTTCCTAGGCACAGCTCCTCATATAGCAGCAGCTCTTTCACACAGCTCTCCCTCACACTCACTCACACACATCTTCTCGATTATAGATTGTTCACTCACTCTTTCTTTCCTCACTCACTTTTTCAGCCACTCACTCCCTCACACTTCTCTCATGCTTCTTCTTCATCTCTCCCTCAGAGCGAGTGCACACACACGCGCAGACACACACACACACACGCACACACACACACACACGCACACGCACACACACACGCACACGCACACACACACACACACGCACACACACACACACACGCACGCACACACACACACGCACACACACACGCACACGCACACACACACACACACGCACACACACACGCACACACACACACACACGCACACACACACACTTCACTCACATTCTGCAGCAGCTCTCACAGAGCCCTACACAGCCATCTCTCTCCACACAGCCACTGCTGCTCCTTCCCAGCCAAACTCTGGACAATTGTGTTACATTTTCAGAGTCCTACTCATTCTCACAACACAAGATACGTCACATAGTGTCTCTTAGGCTAGTAATGTCACATTGGCCCATGCTTGTAGCTCTAAGTTGGTGAAGGGTCCCAGATAGTAAACAACTGGCTGGACTTCATGATATGCACAGAAAGGGAGCTACTGCAAGGACTATGTCTTGATGTAAACAGCCTGGCCTTGATTTAGCAATAACACCTGGAAATTAGTTTTTGTATATATTCTGTAGGGGCAGCTTAGTCTGTTTTGGACTTGTTCTAAGGTCTTTGCAAAATGTGTAAAAGGCTGTCTTTGAGACTAAGAATACTGTTACTTTCCTATGTCAGTAAGGAAAATTATTCTGGTGATATTTCTGTTCATCAGAATTATACAGCTTAAACAGAAATCCACAGCTAAATGTGTGCCCAGAGATGTAAAACACTACCAAATGGCTGTGGAAAGCACCCCACAGCTGTTCTTATTAGGGAGGCATAACAGTGGTACCTGAGAAAGTTACAGGCAGAAAACAACCAGTTTCCACTGCCAGTGACCCCACGGCTTACACTTCTGGTGGATTGGCTTGTCAAGCACCAGTTGTTACCTGCCTTATACTCCCACGGTCCTCGGCACTAAGTATCTTGCTTAAGGTCACATAGATCGTAAGTGCAGGGACTAGGATGTGAATTTAAGTTTTAAGGACTGTTACTCTCCACTACAACATACTATATTCGTGCTGTACACTTGTGGTACTCCTTACCTATAAACCAAGAATTACATTGTTGTGAATACTTACTGTGTGTAAGGACCAAAGTTGGAAACAATAGTAGAGGAAAATGAAGAAGGGACTGCCGGGGACAAAGTAAGCATGAAGTAGGGTGTGCCTACAGAGCTTGGGCAGTGGACATCGAGACAGAAGTGGCAGAAGATGCAGCTTCAATGGAGATTGCAAAGAGTCAACCGTAAGGACAAGGACTAGATGGAGAATGAAAAGGACATGAACACTGTTTTGTGTAGTTTAGGTTTAAAAGAGACTAAGAGCAAGTGTTGACCTAAAAGTTAACTGACTCAACTAAGGACTTCACCAAATTGATCGTTGTGTATGATATACATGTATTGAGTTATTACATTGTACTCCTCAAGTTTGTACAGTTAAAATGGACAAATGTTTTAAAAACACTATTTGTCACATCATAATATTGTGCTATCAAAGATACCTTTTGCTTTTAAAGTATGTCTCCCTATTTTGTCCTTTCATTGAGCCCATAAAAGCCCTTCTCTTCAAATAAATAAACAGCCTCAAGTCCCTTCATCTTCCCCTGCCCCCCCCCCTTTAGAGCTGAGGGTTTCATTGACTACACTGGTTCATTTCTCACTCCCTCTTCACTGAACCTGCTGCAATCTGATGCTATGTTTACATATAAGGAATCTACTCATACTCTCATGACCTCCAATCAAAGACATGTTAATTAATCCCCTTGGAATTCACTCTGGCCTGAAGCATTTGGTATGGCTTAGAAACATAACTCAAAGAAGCAAGCTTGACTGGAAATATACACAAAAGAGTAAGAAAGGAGAACGTTAAGATGGCTAAATGTATGACTTTTATATAACATAAGGTAGACTTAAGCTGAATCAAAAAACACAAAGTAAATCTGTAGCATAAAAACAACAAAGCAGGATGCCGCAGGGTGAATGGACTGAGCCTGTGGATAAGATGAAGGGGCTAGGTCTCTTTAGTCCAACTAAAGGTCTTGTACACACATGAAGATTTAAACAAGTTTTCCGTACTTGTGACATTGCCACAAGTCTATTAAGGGCCCATTTTCTCTCTAACAGCGAGTCTTCTTTGGAAAATGGACTCACTAACAACTCCGATGATGGCTATACTCTATTACTCAGAGGTAAGTCTGTAGTTTCAGATATTAGTTCAAGATGTTCTCAGAATTCTACTCTAAAATACAAAAAGCTCCAAGTTTTGCAGCAAGCAGAGTGTGACACACGTTGAGCAATTTATTTGTACTCTGTCTCTGTTTCCACCACTAATTAAAGCAAATGCAGTGCAGTGCAGTTCTTAAAGCAAATGAATTTTGAGAATATCACACTATTATTTTATTTTTTTTCAAATTCTATCTTGTTCTATTCTCCTCCATTTAGGACTAAATGAAAACACTAATATCCTTCTCCTGACATGTGTTTGCCCCTCTTTTTTTGTGACACTCAGACATGGATCGACTTTAATTCATGATAGCTCTCAGTCCAAAGGTAATTGGACTGAGAGCTATCATGTATGACTCACATAGTGTTAAATTATCTGAAGGGGAACAAAATAACTTGAATTTAACCAGTGGTTTGTTACCATTAGTTTCTTTCTTACTCCGCGAAGAACAATGTACTACAATAGAAGGTAGGCTAATATCAGATCAGTTCCTCACTGCCTATAATTAGGGTTACAGTAAAAGTTGTGTGGAGTTGATACTTTATTGCTTCTACTCCTATAATGAACATTCATCTAGTGACTTATTTAAATATTTTGAATGTTTATAAAAATTCCCAGTTTGGTTTATGCAGGGGGATAGAATAGTAAATAAGAAAAGTCTTTACTGAATCTCCTGGCAGAGATAGTTCAGTAAGTGATGCTAAAGAAATAATAAAAGGGGCCAGGGAGATGGGCTCACCAGGGAGATGGGCTCACTCAATAAAATGCCAGCTATGAAAGCATGAGAATAATTTGCTCGGTTCTGAGCCAGCTCACTCAGTTGTGTTGTAAGGTTTACCCTAAGAATCAACAAGAAGAACGGGAGGTTATTTACAGAGCTGGAAATAGATGGTAGAAAGTTGCTGATGGAATGAAACCTTACAGAGCCTTGATGTGACATATATGATCACTGGGTAGCAAAGGAAGAGTAAGTTAAGGGAAGAATAGAGTTTCCTTAGAGTGGTCAGATCACTGAGGACGGTATAGGATGTGCTGGCTCCTGACCACATCACAGCTCACTGTCTTGGGCTGCTTCATGACCCATCTGTTTGTATAACTCTCAGATATTGGTACCATAGTTCAAAAATGATCTCAGAACCCTTAAATGGATTCTGCATTGTAGACAACAGTCAGATATGGCAACAAACTTTCCCAATTCAGAGAGTTTAAATTAAAATCAATCGGAATTGTGTGTACGAGAGCCCAAGATTAGCTAAAGTGCTTGTTGTACAAATGTGAAGACCGGGTTTGGATCCTGGAGGTTGGAGGGGGAGGTATACAAAAAGCCAAGCTTGATAGCATGCACCTATTTTCCTGTCAATAGGTGACTGTAGGAGTCAGAGATAGGAAAATCCCTGGTAGAGCTCATTGGTCGACTAGTTTTGCTAAACCAGTGAGATCCAGTCTTGAAAGCTGGAGAACAATTGAGGAAGACACCAGACATCAACCTCTGCCCTCTACATACATATGCACACATACACTTCCAAAACACATATGTGCACATGCACCCCCCAAACACATGTACATTCATCCTCCAGATACCAAAGAACCCATGCTTGATGACTCCAATCCTCAGCATCTTCCGATCACATCACAGCTAACATTATATTTAATAATAACCTCTAGATTATGCATACCACATTCAGGCAAGTAAAGAGTGTTCTGATAAATCCAGACTTACTTGTCCCTGCTTTACAATTTTGCAAGGATATCAGGAGCCCTTTGTGGTTGGTTGGTTGTTTTTGTAAGACAGATTTCAAAGATGAACAGTGGATTTTTCAGGCCATATAACACTAGTTAGGCAGAGCTTCTTAGATGGAAGGAATCTATTAAGACAGATCTGTTTGGAACTGGAGGAACCTCCTTTTCATATCCCCTGCCTCTGAACAGATAAGACAATCTACACTCTCCACACACAAATGCAAAGGAAAGGAAGGCTTATCCCTGCCCAAATGCTACAGATGACAAAATGAAGGGTTTTGTCTTGTACAACAAAGGTCCAAAAGAAGCTGACAGAGCGAGGATGACACAATCAGCACAGACAAGGCCTTTGCATTGCTGCTCCGGAGCCTCTTTCTGTGTACTCAGCCAGGGGGAGTCTATGCCTGTCAATCAAAACTGCTGAGGACTGTGCTCACTGACTGCCAGGTCTCCACTGAGAATAGACCAGACCCACTGCTTCTTACTATTGACATTCTCAAGAAATTCACATAGTGCTGCTGTGGTGATGATGGAATAAACAGTAACCTATCTTCGTTATTTAAGTTTGAAGTCCAGACTGGCTCAATTATAGTAGCTATTACCACAAACAGCATAGGGAAATGTTCCCTATAGATGCTGCACAGTGACACCAATTATGTGTTTCGATAAGTAAGTCATTAATTACTGACACGGCCATTAACTGGACAATGAACTGCCAGGAAGAGCAGCATTTGATGATTTACTGAAAAAGTTGACTCTTTAATATTGTTACTAAATAAATATTAAATTAAATAAATATATAAATATCATTTGAAAAATTATAATGCATACCTATTCCAAAAAATAGAGAAGTCAAATGGTTTTAGTTAACTTCATTGAACAAAACCAGGAACTTTTGAACATATTTCATTTGGTTAATGTTACTGGAAGACAAAAGATACAATAAATAGATTTCTGCATCATTAAAAGTTAATCCTTTAGATGTCAAAAATACCTTCATTTCCTCTTGTTACCTTTATCATCAGTCCCCTTCCTTTTTCCTAGTTCTAGTTAAGAATGTCGATTTATCTGTCCTGGAGATTCCTTTTGCTCTCAGGGTTCTTACTTGATGCGTCTGTTCTGGAGATGTCACTCCTAACTGTTCAGCCTTGATTCCCCTTCTCCAGGCACACTGCTGACCCCAGAGCCCATTTCTTCTGTGCAATGCTCTCAGTGTTGACTCCTTCCTACTCATCATAAACTGCATTGCCAGGTGAGATGACCCTCCACTTGAAAAGCCCAGCCAGCACCTGCAGTCCGTGATAACAACTGGAGATGTTTCTGCTTTATAGACCTGGGCTTCCTAGAGCAGAGCCCAGAGGTCTGCCTTCTCATGCAGCTCAGTTCTAAGGTCTCACACATGAGACTGGGGATGTGGCACCTGCAATTGCTCATGAACAGCCAGATTCCAAGGAGAGCAGGTGGAGGAGGATGGTTTCCATGGATTCCATTTTGTTAGTGATGGCGGTGGTGGGATTATTATGTCAACAGAGTTACTCTAGCATCCAGTGGCAGTGGCAGCACTTTGCGGTCCATTCTGAAGTGTCAATCCTCTGGTTAGCCTGGAGGCAAGTCCTTCAGCTCTCCTGAGGGTGAGGTTTTCTGCATGTCACCAAGGGCCTTTAAAGAAGTTCAGTTTGATTTCTTGAACCTATTTAAGTATTCTTCCTGAAAGCAAAACAGAATCTGTTCTCATTTTCTGATTAAGGTAGCTCATTGATCCCTGCTGCTTGTGGAACAAAGTCCAGATTTCTTAAGCTGTAATTCATGACCCATCATCATTTACATGCCACTGGCTTTGCCAGTCTCTTGCCTTCCCATCATCCATAAAGATACTGTAATTCAGACACCCCAGACAACACGCAAGACTCTACCTGCTTATATTTTAATGCTATAAACCCTTCACTGGGTTACCCTTAAGTCTTTCCTCATTGCCTAATAGGTGACCACGCTTTTATGTCTTGGCTCATGCCTGACCTTTCTTCTCTATTTTTGCCTTGTCAGAGTTATGCAAATTTTCTTCTGCGTTCTCACAATATGCCTTGCAACTCTTTTTAATGTCTGTCATATTGCTGAAAGCATATGTTAATACCTCACCCACCAGGTTGCAAGTCTCTCAAAGGTAAGAAATGTATTCTCTTCCTCCTTGTACCCCCACTCCTGGTAAAGTTCTAGTTATCTGAAAAAGACATGGTAAATGAGTGGGTTACATACTCCTTTTAATCCACCTTCAAGTTTCTCAATTCACTTCCTACCTCCTTGAGCAGAAGCTTCCTTAAGTAGTCATAAAACTCCCAAGGACTCTCTGTCCTTGGTTGCAAGTCCCTTCTTCCAAATATTCCCTTGAAACACCAGCTCTGCTAAAAAGTTGTCCCCTTCACTTTGAGCAATTCTATTCTCTATTTCTATACTCTGGGACATTTGATTTTTCCATCATTCGTGTTCAAACTGTGTCCTACCCCAAAGCTCATTAGTTTCTTTTCATATTGCTGTGACAAGATACATAAAAAAAAAAATGACTTAAGGAAGAAAGGATTAGTTCCGGCACACAGTTCTAAAGAAAGTCAGTCATGGTGGGGAAGTCCTGGCGGCAGGAGTGAGCAGCTGCTGGCCACAACCGGGAATCAGAGGGCTGCCAGCTCATGCCCAGCTAGCTTTCTGCTTTTTATGTAGTCCAGGATGTCAGCCTCTGGAACAGTGCTGCCTACATTGGGGGTGGGTCTTCTTGCCCAAAGGAATTCAATCTAAATATTCCTCACAGACATGTGCAGAGGCCGAGGTAGTTCTGGCTCTTATCAGGCTATCTGTGTCAACCATCACAGAGGTGGCAATCAAATTCTAAAACAGTTTCTTGATCTTTTTTCACACATTCTATATTTTTTAAACTGTTCTATGAAGTTTTTTAGGGTAGCATGCTTTGTAATCATCATATCTCAGGCACTGTTGAAATAGCTAATAAAACTTCCAAAAGGTTTTTAGCTTAAAGCTGTTGTAATATTTAAATGATGTTGACGTCATATTTTAGTGAAAGCAATATTTTAGACTTTCTTCTTTATGTCTTCCATTTCTTTCTATCTCTTTTTCCTTTGTCCTAATTGCTATTTTACTTAAAACAAATATTTCCAAATAAAATAGCATTTAAAATTTAGTTTTTTTAAAGGAGATGAATAGATAGACAGATAAGTAGATGATAGACAAAAATGAAACACTACTTAAAAAAAATACAAGAAAGGCTATAAGTTGGTACAGCCATATTGAGAATAATGTGTTTCCTAAAAAAATTAAAAATAGAATTATCACATGATATAGCAACCCTATTACTTATGGTATACTAATCCATTTTCTGTTACTGTAATGAAATGTCTGAGGCAACCTAACTTTATATGCATTAGAGGTTTACTTAGTTCATAATTCTGGTTGGTTCTCTGATTGGATGAGCCTCAAAGGTTTTGTCTCTGACAAATATGTATGGAAACAAGAGCTTTTAGAGCAAAACAAGGAGTCAGAAAGTGGCTCAGGCTTGCTCTTATGGAACTTTTTGTGTGAGAATTTCAGAATTCTAATCTCTACTAAGGGAATGCTTCCAGCAACCAAAAGCTCTCTGACTGGACTTCACCTCTTAGAGTTTCCACTGTGTCCTGGATCACTACTAGGGACTAAGCTTTTAACATGTGAACTCTTAAGGGAGGCACTTAAAGGATTTCTAAGTCATGACATGGAATTATAAGCAAAAGAAATGAAATCAGTGTCTTGAAAATACTTTTGGTCATTTCTGCCTTGTGACAGAGCCCAGACAAAGCGGCAATGTAAACTCTGCCAATGGATAAATGGACACGGTTGTGAGTGCATAACACATTGCCATTCATCCTGGGTGAAAGGCTATCTGTCACTGTGAGAGCAGCAAGGTATTATGTTATGAGCCCAGAGGGTATTATGTTAAAATGAATAGTTGAGACACAGTAAGATAACTGCTTCATTTCTCACTTAAATGTGAAACCTTAAATAGTAAAACTCACAGAAGCAGGGATTGGAAAGGTGGCTGCCACATGCTGGAGAAGAGAAATGGAAGAACGTTGGTCGAGCAGTTTAACTTTTATTTATGTAGGATGAGTTTTGCAGACTTAATAAACAGAATTTTGACAGCAACTTACAATATTGTATTAAATCAAAATTTGATTCAGAGGATAGAAATGATGTGTCATTACCACAAAAGAATAAGGCAAAAAAGGAAAATAATAGCTGTCTTAATAGCAGTGTTATTTAGCTTGAGTCTGA